>NC_141994.1:67412886-67785386 GCF_049901715.1 Pseudonaja textilis
GAGGGAGGAACATTATCCCCTTAAGCCTTACCAAGCCCAAATATCTTTTCCTAATGACTATAGATACTTAAAAAAAAAAGTCTAGGAAAAATAATTCTCTGTTTCAAGGATGGTTCTGTTTTCAACCATTTTACTCTACCGTGGTTTTCATTCCACCTTTTCAATTATTGGGCGATTCAGACAATGCCCACCGGCTGGTTGAATGCAACGTTGCACAAACCGTCTAAGCAGGTCATACCCATCCCAGTTAAAAATACCGACAAAGGTGGTGTAATTGGAACAGGAGGGAGTTCACTTAAGTTGAAGGTAAACACCCTGGTGATCTGGATACATGGAAAGGGGCCCAGCAGATTAAACACCATTAATGCAAAGATGAGGTTACCTTAAAGAGATTCATCCAAAGATGTTTTCTTTCAAAAGGCAACTGGACTTCCTTTGTTTTTCCTTGAAGAGTTTAGCTTCTCCTTAAAGAAGCTTCTTTGATTCCAAAGGTGCTTTTTCAAAAGGCAGATGGTCTTTCTTTGTTTTTCCTTGAAAATGTTGAAGAAGCTACTTGGACCAGAAGCGAAACATCTTCAAAGAAAAACAAAGAAAGTCCACTTGCCCCTTGAAAAAGCACCTTTGGGAAAACCATGACTGAGAATTTCCATAGATATTTAGTTTTAAGCTTCTTTGGTTCTTCTGAAAAAGCCTCTTGAGGGGAAGTCATCAAGGAAAAACAAGGAAAGTCCAGTTGCCTTTTGAAAAGAAAAAAACAAACAAATCATGTTTGGGACTGGATGACTGAAAAATCTCCATAAGCATTTAAGAAAAGTTGGGTGTTCTGCAAGACTCTGATACAAGATTGCAGGAAGTTCCTGCTTTGACTTTTAACGTGTCGTGCTTCTCTTAGTTTGAACGGGTTGGCTGCATTTAAACAGTGAAGGATGTGGATCAAAGAAATATTATTTTGAATTCTTTTAAATAATGTACACTGCTCAAAAAAATAAAGGGAACACAAAAATAAGACATCCTAGATCTGAATGAATGAAATATTCTTATTAAATACTTTGTTCATTACATAGTTGAATGTGCTGACAACAAAATCATACAAAAATTATCAATGGAAATCAAATTTAGCAACCCATGGAGGTCTGGATTTGGAGTTACACTCAGAATTAAAGTGGAAAAAAACACTACAGGCTGATCCAACTTTGATGTAATGTCCTTAAAATAAGTCAGAATGAGGCTCAGTAGTGTGTGTGGCCTCCACATGCCTGTATGACCTCCCTCCAATGCCTGGGCATGCTCCTGATGAGGTGGCAGATGGTCTCCTGAGGGATCTCCTCCCACACCTGGACTAAAGCATCCCCCAACTCCTGGATAGTCTGTGGTGCAATGAGACATGATGTCCCAGATGTGCTCAATTGGATTCAGGACTGGGGAATGGGCGGGCCAGTCCATAGCATCAATGCCTTCATCTTGCAGGACCTGCTGACACACTCCAGCCACATGAGGTCTAGCATTGTCATGCATTAGGAAGAACCCAGGGCCAACCGCACCAGCATATGGTCTCACAAGGGGTCTGAGGATCTCATCTCAGTACCTAATGGCAGTCAGGCTACCTCTGGCGAGCACATGGAGGGCTGTGCGACCCCCTAAAGCAGAGGTGGGCAAACTACGGCCCGCGGGCCGCATCCGGCCCGTTGGTCTGTCCAATCCGGCCCGCCCCTGAAAAAAAATCAGTGGGCGTGGCGTATTGCCCTGCACCGCATGACCCCCAAAGCTGCAAAACAGTGCGGAGCGCTCTCGGGGTAGGAAAGAAAAGAAGAACTTTGCAAAGGCCTCGGCTGGGAGTTCGAAATCACCTTCGAGTGCGACCTCTCCGAAGGTGAGTCCCCGCCGATCCCCCTTTTTTTTCCGGGGCTTCCAGGCTTAAACTTTGCAAAGGCAAAGTTTGCAGGCGGGAGCGTCTTCCCGCCGAGAAGCGGGAAGGGTTCCGCCCAGCGGGTGGGGGGCTTCTTGGAGCGGGCTGCTTGGAGCCACCTAAAGCTAGGCCACTTCTGGTGGAGCCTTGCCCTGCCTTAGTGCCCGTTTCCCGGGTCGGCAGTCCTGCTCAGGTGGCACTTTAAAAGCCCTCCTCCTCGCGTATGTGCCCGACGAGCCGCTCACCACGACGGCGGCTCCCAGCAACTTGCAGCGTCCTTTTTCCTCGCAGGCGCTCGCGCCTGGCCCCGAGCCGCACAGCGGAGGGAAAACCCGGAGCGCCATCAGGTCGCCTCCTCCAAGCAGCCCGCCCGCCCTCCAGGCAGAAGGGAGGGGACTCCTCGGCGGGAAGACACTCCCGCCTGCAAACTTTGCCTATGCAAAGTTTAAGCCTGGAAGCCCCAGAAACCCGAGCAACTTCCCGGCAACTTTCGGCTTCCTTTCAACTCGCAGGTGCTCGTGCCTGGCCCCGAGCCGTGCGGCGGAGGGGAAGCCCGGAGTGCTGCCGGGTCACCTCCTCCAAGCAGCCCGCCCGCCCTCCGGGCAGAACCCTTCCTGCTCCTCGGCGGGAAGACGCTCCTGCCTGCAAACTTTGCCTGTGCAAAGTTTAAGCTTGAAGCCCGGAAACCCGAGCAACTTCCCAGCAACTTTCGGCTTCCTTTTTCCTCGCGGGCACTCACGCCTGGCCCCGAGCTGCGCGGCAGAGGGAAGCCAGGCAGGCGGGCGGGCTGCTTGGAGAGGCGACCCGGTGGCGCTCCGGGTTTCCCTTCCGCCGTGCGGCTCGGGGCCAGGCGCGAGCACCTGCGAGTTGAAAGGAAGCCGAAAGTTGCCGGAAGTTGCTCGGGTTTCCGGGCTTCAGGCTTAAACTTTGCACAGGCAAAGTTTGCAGGTGGAGCGTCTTCCCGCTGAGGAGCGGGAAGGGTTCCGCCCGGCGGGTGGGCGGGCTGCTTGGAGGAGGCAACCCGGCAGCGCTCCGGGCTTCCCCTCTGCCGCGCGGCTCGGGGCTAGGTGCGAGCGCCCGCGAGGAAAAATGACGCCGCAAGTTGCTGGGAAGTTACTCGGGTGCTGGGAGCAGGCTTTTAAAGTGCCGCCCGAGCAGGACCGCCGAGCCGGGAAATGGAGCACCAAGGCAGGGCATATATATATAATTTGCTGCATTTTATAATGGGCCCTTTATAATGGCCTTTTGTATAATTGGTTCGGCCCTCGAACGCAGATCTGATTTTCCATGTGGCCCCCGACAGAAATTAATTGCCCACCCCTGCCTAAAGAAATGCCACCCCCACCATTACTGACCCACTGCCAAACCAGTCATGCTGGAGGATGTTGCAGGCAGCAGAACGTTCTCCACTGTGTCTCCAGACCCTGTCACGTCTGTCACACGTGCTTAGTGTGAACCTGCTTTCATCCGTGAAGAGCACAGGACGCCAGTGGCGAATTTGCCAATCTTGATGTTCTCTGGCAAATGACAAATGTCCTGCACGGTATTGGGCTGTAAGCACAACCCCCACCTGTGGACGTCAGGCCCTCATACCACCCTCATGGAGTCTGTTTCTGACCGTTTGAGCAGCCACATGCACATTTGTGGCCCACTGGAGGTCTCCTGATACCAGGCCTGTCTCTTGGTAGCGCCTCCATGGTCTGGACACTACGTAGACAGATACAGCAAACCTTCTTGCCACAGCTTGCGTTGATGTGCCATCCTGGATGAGCTGTACTACCTGAGCCACTTGTGTGGTTGTAGACTCCGTCTCATGTTACCATTAGAGTGACAGCACCGCCAACATTCAAAAGTGACCAAACCATCAGCCAGAAAGCATAGGAACTGAGAAGTGGTCTGCAGTCACCACCTGCAGAACCACTCCTTTATTGGGGATGTCTTGCTAACTGCCTATGCTTTCCACCTGTTGTCTGTTCCATTTGCACAACAGCATGTGAAATTGATTGTCAATCAGTGTTGCTATCTAAGTGGACAGTTTGATTTCACAGAAGTGTGATTGACTTGGAGTTATATTGTGTTGTTTAAGTGTTCCCTTTATTTTTTTGAGCAGTGTATATTATGTATAACAAGGGGGCGGGGTCCATTGGATGACCAGGAGAGTTCCTTCTTTGCTAAAATGCTTGCTTATTTAAGCTGAAAATCATGTAACCACAAATATTTCCTGCCTGTCTGCTTGCTGTAAGGTTTCCTATTTCCTAGAATACTTGAACCTCAAGTTCAAAAGGACAGTCGCTATAAATTGTATAAAGTGCCTTGCTCTTCTGACTCCAATTCACCAGAGAGGGATTCAGAATCACCTGCTTTTGCAAAAGTATATTAAAATTCTTGTTTGTTGACTTTATCTTGTCCCAAAAATTTGTTAAGAATTTGGGGTCACGTAAATCTGACAACAGTTCTGGCTAAATTAGTAGTGTCTTGGGACAGTGAAATCTGTGCTTAAAAAGCATTCCTCCCTTTTGTGCTTTCTTTTTAAAGAAAGTTTACCTCAGCAATCCTTTTTGTAGGTGAAGCAATGTACTATTTAGATCAGGGGTACCGGTCCATGGATCATTTTGTACCAGGCCGCAAAGAATGAAAGCCTACTTTGTTTGGGTGCTGCCATCTTGTTTCGACGGCGCTTGAGAAAGTGCTTCCGGGTGAGCTTGTCGGTCGTTGGTTGGAAAGCGGCGTTTGAGTGCTGAAGGAATCCTCGTGCCTTAGTTTCATCGAAGGGGGGGGGGGGCGGCTTCGAACGAAGAGCCATCCCGATGGCGGTGGAGTCTCGCGTTACTCAGGAGGAGATTAAGAAAGAGCCTGAAAAGCCCATCGACTGCAAGAAGGTATAAAGGAGGAGTTGAAGGTGGCGGGGAGAAGTGGGGGACGGCTGGCTGGCCGGTCGCTCGGGTCGCCTTGCCTTGGTCATTCTCCATAGAGCTGCTACGAGCATCCAGAGTGGGAGGTGCTCCAGTCTCGGCTCTCACAGTCTGAGCTTGAATTGAGGAACGCTTCTCCCCATCACGTGGTCTCTCGTAGCGTTCCCCAGTTTTAGCTCAGCCTCATGACAGTCAGGCTGTGTTTTCTCGAGCTCTTGGCCGATTCAGGTTTTCTCTGTAGGATTTCACACCAGATTGGACCTTTGATTTTATTTTCTGCGCAGTTGCCCTGGGGCCTATAGCTCCCTACGGGAGTTTTCCCCATCCTGGGGGGGGGGAGTTTTTAATCTTTCCCTTTGGGCAGAATTCCAGCGTTTCGTGTTGCTGGCGCCCCCCCCTCGCCTACCGCTTCGTTCGCTCTACCGCTGAGCGCCGTTTCATTCCTGCCTCTATCGGTTGTTTCCCCCCCACTGAACGCCCGTAACCAGGGGAGATACATCTACCCCCTGTTCCTCCCGTTTGGGCCCTCATAGGCCTCTTCATCGCCGGGAGAGTGACCACCGCTGATAGCCCCTCTCGCAACTCACGGCCGCCATTTTGGGCACCGCGTGGCGTCCGCCATTTTGGGCGCAGCCTTGTGGCCGGCTGCCATTTTGGGGCCTTGTCTAACAGTGCATCCAGGCTGCGTTGATATAAAATTTCTCACTAGGCAGATCCCCGGGGACTGCTTAAAGCTGTAGCTCGTTCCCTCAGGGTTCCTTTCGAGGGTTTCTGAGCCTCCACAAGGTCCGTTGGCTCCGCAGCCGTTCTTTCGGCTAATTGGTTTCCACCTGCACGTACAACTGCTGCTTCCTTCGGAGCAATTTAAACCGCTCTAATAAGAGCAGCAATGAAACTGAACGGGCAATAAGCCCAGCTTCTTTATATATTCCAATTCAGTCCGTTTCAAAAAAAAAAAAAAGAAAGGAAAGGAAAGTGAAATAAGGAGAATCATTAATGATTAAATGTTTGATTCAATGGAATATTAAAAATAAATAAATAAATAAATATGGAAAATAAAAAATAAATAAAAAATTTTTCACTAAAAGGGGGGCGTGAAACAACCGTTGTGATACCCGGCCTTGGTGTAGGTCGCACTCAGACGAGCCAACCGTCTCATACTAACTTAAATAATTTTTTTTCCAGCTTCTTTCTAGATGGCAGATGACAATTCTTCACGTGGCCCTTCTCTGAAGGCCAAATCCAAAACGCATTACCTGCGCAAACAGGCACAGGAGACCTCCAAAGCCTCACAAAAGGATGCCCTCAGACGCCACAAGGCATTAGAGAGGGAAATAGACAGGCGGTCTAGAGAGTCAAGCTCCGTGCCTCTGGCCCTTCCTCCCGCCACACCCTCAACCTCCACCCAGCCCCCTCCTCCTTCCTGCCTGCTCAATCTTTGGCCTCGGTGCCTAGACAAGCTCCTGAAGCTACTTTCACCCCCACTGCTGCTGGCTTGCTCCAGGAGGAACCAGAGGAAGATTCCATGGCCGAAATCCCTGAGAAAATGAGATCCTGGATGGAGTTTGCCATCCGCCAGGGAATCGTGCAAGGTCTCCAGCAGATGGCCGGTCCGGCCCCTCGGCCCACGGCCTCTGAAACCCAGGCTCCATCCGTCAGATCGCTCTCCAGGTCGGATGCTTCACATGGTCAGGTACTCTCCCAGAGGGAACTGCCTCTCTCTCATGGGGTAGAGGAGGAGGAGCAGGAACACGATCAAGGGGACCCGACCCATTTCGGGGAGGAGGAGGACCTTGATTTAGGGTCCGTGATCTATAGCGAACCCCTCTCGGGAGCAGACCCAATGGAGGGGGAGATGTCAGAGGATGAAGGCCTCACCCGGGACCAGCCCACCTTTGTGGGGTTGTTTAAACCACACCTGTTTAGATCCATCCTTTTCAGGGCCAAAAATATTTCAGGCCTGATCTCCCAACCCCCCCCCCTGAGCCTGCAGCCTCGGGGGGGCCCCACAACTCCATCTTTAGTCAGCCAGTGGTAGAGACCGAAGTCATTCCGGTCCCACCTATCTTTTCTGATCTGGTTTCCAAACAACTGGCCTCTACAGGGGCGCCTCCAGCCCCCTCCAGCCAGGACAAATGCTTTTTCAACCTTGAACCTGACTTCTCTCTCCTGCTAGACCCCCCCTCTGTTGACAAACCCATCGTGGGTTTGGCTTCTTCCTCGACCCCTAGCGATGCCTTAGAGGCCCTGAAACCAGAGGACAGGCGAGCCGAGCTGGCCTTGCTCCGGGCCCACCAATCCGATGCCTGGGCCATTAGATCGGCCATGGCCGCATCTTTCTTCACCAGATCCTCAATCAGATGGCTCCGCCAGCTAAAGCAACATGTCCCTGCGTCCAATCTAAGGGCGCATCAGGACATCACAAAGCTCACGGCCGCGGCCGAGTTCTCGGCCGATGCCACTTATCAGGCTGTGAAATTCTCCACCAGAGCTATATCCTCACAGGTCACAGCTCACCGCTTGCTCTGGCTCCATCACTGGCAAGCGGACATTAAAAACAAGGTGAAATTGGCATCTGCTCCCATTTCGGGAGGTAAATTATTCGGTCCGGTCCTTGATCCCTTGCTGGTTGAGAGCCGTAACAAGCGCAAATATCTCCCCTCTCTTTTTCGGAGGTTCGACTCCAGAGCCCCCCCTTCTTTTCGACGAGGATCCTTTTGTTCCTCCTTCCAGACCTCCTTTCCTCCCAGATACCAGAGATCTCCCTCCTACAGGCCGCCCCCATCACAAGATCGGGCCGAATCAGCCAAGAGGTCCAGAAGGGGCGGCTCCTATAAAAGGCCCTTCCGGGGATCTGGGAGCAGGCCCTTCTGGCGCTCCAGATAACTCAACCCTCTCTCTCCCCATCGGTGGCCGTCTTAGGTACTTCGCCAACCGATGGGAGGCCTCTACTACTGATGCATGGGTCAGGGACACGGTCCATTTTGGCCTTGCCCTTGAGTTCCAGTCCCCCCCTCCTGATTTCTTCATGTCCTCCCCCCTCTCCAAAGATCCTGCCAAGCGGGCCCTCATGGACGCTGCCATCAGTCACCTCCTCGATATAAAAGCTATTCAACCCGTCCCCGTCGCTCAACGAGGACGAGGTTTCTATTCCCATCTGTTTGTAGTGCCCAAACACTCCGGGGGTTGGAGGGCTATCTTAGACTTAAAAAGGCTGAATCATTTTCTAGCCCCCCGCAAATTCAAAATGCACACGTTACAATCAATACTCCTGGGGACCAGACGAGGGGACTGGCTCACTTCAATTGACCTTTCAGAGGCGTATTTGCACATCGCAATTCGGCCCTCTCACTACAAGTTTCTACGCTTCTCCTATAATAAACAACACTTCCAGTATGTCGCGCTTCTCTTTGGTCTGTCTTCCGCTCCCAGGGCCTTCACCAAGGTCTTGGCGGCCCTAGCCGCCCACCTTAGATCCCTCCCTGTCCGTCTCCACTGCTACCTGGATGACATCCTCATCCAGTCCTCCTCAAAAGATCAGGCAGAGAGAGACACCAAACTCACCCTTGCTGCCCTTCAGGACCACGGGTTTCTGATAAATTGGAAAAAAAGTCACCTTTCCCCTTCTACCCGGCTAACCCATCTGGGGGCGGTGATTGACACTGTCCAGGAGCTAGTCTTCCTGTCCCCGGAAAGGCTCCTTAGCATTCAACAATCTATTAAGCTCATCAGGCGTGCAAAAAAGGTGTCTCTGTTAGACTTGTCAAAATTGTTAGGCAAGTTGGTTTCATGTATCTCTGTTATTCCTTGGGCCCGTTTTCACACCAGATCCCTTCAATGGTTCCTGCTTCCTCATCAGCGATCAGGAAGGAGCAACTCAAGGCTCCTGGTCAGAGTCCCTCCAAGAGTCCTCACGTCCCTCCTTTGGTGGACCAGACCGGCCATCAACAAGGGCCACTACTTCAAGGAGCCCAACCGGCTGACCCTCACCACAGACGCAAGCCTCTTCGGATGGGGCGCTCACGTCCATTCTCTCTCGTCCCAGGGCAGATGGTCGACAACTGAACTCTGCGGCATAAATTGGTTGGAGCTCCGCGCCATTTACCTGGCACTTCGCACTTTCCTACCTCAGGTACGCGGGCACCACGTCCTGGTCCTTACGGACAAGGTCACGGCAAAAGCCCATATCAACAGGCAAGGGGGCACCCAATCGATACGGCTCATGAGAGAGGCTGAACGCCTTTGCCGATGGGCGGAAGCAAACCTGTCATCCATCAAGGCAGACCATATCTTGGGGGCTCTAAACATCCAAGCAGATTGGCTCAGCAGAGCTACCCTGGACCAAGCGGAATGGCATCTCCACCCATCCCTATTCAGGGAGGCAGCCTCAATCTTCAGCCTTCCCAAGGTGGACATCTTTGCATCCCCCCTCAACGCCCAGCTACCAAGGTTCTTCTCCAGGTACCCCTCTCACGGGGCAGAGAACCACAACGCCCTGCGTTGCTCTTGGCCCCCAGGGCTTCTTTATGCCTTCCCACCTCTGACCCTTATCTCCAGGGTCATCCACAAACTGATCCTAGAGCAAGCGGAAATTCTTCTGGTGGCCCCTTATTGGCCCAGGCGGCCGTGGTTTGCGGACCTCTGCAACCTCTCAGTGTCCCCCCCGGAGGATCCCACCCGACAAGATTTCCCTGTCCCAGGGCCCTCTTACACATCCGAAACCCCAATGGCTCCAATTAGCTGTCTGGAGGTTGAGCGGGACCGCTTAAGGAGAGAGAAGTTGTCCAACCAGGTCATAGATACTATCCTGGCAGCCAGACGGCCCTCGACCACACGAATATACAACGCCACGTGGGTCGCCTTTCGTAATTGGTCTCACAAATTCCAGATCAATCCCCTCTCTCCCTCCATTGCACAGGTCCTGGATTTTCTTCAAGAGGGCCTCAATAAGGGTCTATCCCCTAACACCCTAAGACGGCAGGTCGCGGCCCTGGCAACCGTTATTCCCACCGGTAGTGGGGGTTCCCTCTCTCATCACCCCCGTATCCGGGCCTTCCTTAAGGGAGCTTCCAATCTGCGCCCCCCAACTGTCCATCGTTATCCCACCTGGGATCTCAATAGGGTTCTCGTTTCCCTTACCAAGCCTCCCTTCGAACCCATTAGGGAGGCCTCCCTCCAGTTCCTGACACTCAAAACTGTTTTTCTTGTGGCTATCACATCTGCTCGCCGGATTTCGGAGATAGCAGCTCTCTCCATCAGAAAGGATTTATGAGTGTTCCATTCGGATAGGATCGTTCTCCGACCTGACCCCACCTTCCTACCCAAAATTAACTCAGCTTTTCACAGAGCTCAGGAGCTCATCCTCCCGAACTTCTGCCCCAGACCTTCTCGGGAGAGGGAGAGACAGTGGCACACTCTTGATGTGCGGCGCACTCTAAGGATCTACATCAGACGCACCCAGCCCTTCCGGAAGTCAGAGGCACTATTTCTGTCCTTCCAACCTAAGTCGCTCGGTCACAAAGTGTCACCTACCACTGTTGGCCGCTGGATTAGGGCCGCCATTTCTAAGGCATACCAGGCACAGGCTCTACCTGTTCCCCCCGGCATAACTGCGCACTCCACCAGGAGCGCGGCTACCTCAGCCGCATGGGCCACGCAAGCTTCAATAACTGATATCTGCCGGGCTGCCACCTGGGCATCCCCGTCCCCTTTTATCAGACATTACAAAATCCACGCGTTCGCCTCAGCTGAGGCCTCCTTTGGCAGGCGGGTCCTTCAACGGGTCCTTGACGTTCCAGAGGAGATTCCGAACCAGACGGGATCCCACCCGTAGGACTCACCAAGCTTTGGTATGTCCCACTCTGGATGCTCGTAGCAGCTCTATGGAGAAGGGGCGTGGGTTCTTACCTGATACGCTTCTTCTCGTAGAGCTGCGTAGAGCATCCAGCCCCACCCCTTAGTCCGTCTGGTGGGGAATCTTGTTTCGGCCAACGGATTAGCTGTTAGTTAGGATGAGAATAAGGCCTTTCCTTCTCGTCTTCGCAAAACTGGGGAACGCTACGAGGGACCACGTGATGGGGAGGAGCGTTCCTCAATTCAAGCTCAGCCTGTGAGAGCCGAGACTGGAGCACCTCCCACTCTGGATGCTCCACGCAGCTCTACGAGAAGAAGCGTATCAGGTAAGAACCAACGCCCCTTTTGTACCGGGCCGCAAAGAATGAATAATCGTGAAACTGGTCCCTGGTACAAAAAAGGTTGGGGACCACTGATTTAGATGACTGGTTTGGTTGGTGACATACAAACACCATCTCTCAGAAGATAATCTCCATAGCTCAGGATTGAACTGGGGAGGTTATTGGTGCTCTGAACTTGATTGTTTGCTCAAAGTTTCATTAGGTTGGCAAGCAAACAACTGAGTTCAGAAGACCACCAAGGACTCCACAAACAATTTTTTCCCCTGTGTTCTTTCCATATTAGACAAAGTCCTGAACATTTTGGATTGAGTCCGTTTTGAATAGAAAGCCCCGGAAATCTAGACCTGTAGACTCTTTCTATTCAAATGTTGAGACAAATATTTAAGTTAGATTATTGAATCGACCCATTTCTGAACACTATATATTGAATCATAAATTAAGCAAACGGACTGAATTTGTACAGCATGCTAATTCTCAACCTCCCCATTTCCCCCCATTTTTTTGTTGAACAAAATCCATTCTAAAATTTCTTACGGATTGTGCAGTTTGTTACACTCTGTGCCCACAAATCCCTATAGACTAGCTGTTTAAGCTATCCTGGGAACGCAGCTATAAAATCTTTAATTGACTTAATTTAAGCTTCAACCCTAATGATGTGTTTAGGGTTAAAAAGAGTTCAGCCAAATACTGATTAAAAATCACTGTGTTTCACTTTTGCTGCTGTTAATTGGTAGAGCATAATCTACTTAGACTCTGACATGGGAATTTAGTTGTAAAATAATTATATAATAAGCAACTACTATCACGTCTGCATCTGTCTCTCTCTTTGGCTATTGGTCCTCATATTTGGTTTTCAATTCAGCTTTTTGTTTTCATGTATTCCAGGTAGGATACAGATGATGTGTTTGAGGACAGTTACCACTCTGTGTAGCTTATATAAGTGATCCTCGACTTACAACCATAACGGAGCACAACATTTCTGTTGCCAAGCGAAACATTTGTTAAGTGAATTTTGTTTCCTTTTTGTTCTGTTTATGCCACAGTTGTTAAGTGAGTCACTACAGTTGTTAAGTTAGTACAGGTAATCCTCAACTTAGGACCACAGTTGAGCCCAAAATTTATGTTGCTAAGTGAGAAATTTGTTAAGTGAGTTTTGCCCCATTGTATGGCTTTTCCCACCACATTTGTTAAGTGAATCCCTGCAATTCTTAAATTAGTAACATGGTTGTTAAGTGACTCTGGTTTCCCCATTGACTTCGCTTGTCAGAAGGTCGCAAAAGGAGAACACAGGATTTCAGGATGCTGCAACTGTCATAAATATGAACCAGTTGTTAAGCATCTGGATGTAAATCACGTGACCATGGGGGCCCTGCAATGGCCATAAGTGTGAAACTTGGTCTTAGGTCACTTTTTCCAGTGCTGTTGTAACTTTGAACCATCACTAAATGAGCTGTTGTAAGTTGAGGACTACCTGTAACGTGGTTGTTCAGTGAACCTGGTTTTCCCATTGTCTTCGCTTGTCAGAAAGTCACAAAAGATGATCATGTGACCTGGGACACTGCAACTTTCATAAATATGACCCTGTTGCCACTGTCTGAATTTTGATCAGGTGACCTGCAATGGTTGCAATTGTGAAAACCGGTCATGTCACTTTTTTCAGCGCTGTTCTGACTTCGAACAGTCACTAAATGAACTGTTGTAAGCTGAGGACTACCTGTATCACGCTAGTTGTAATATGGATCCCAGCATTCCTTACTCTGGAATAATATTTTTCATTGCAAACTTTTTATTTAGGAAACATTTCTTTGATTGTACTGAGGTAGAAACAATTGTAGGAAGGTGCAGGCCAGACGTCACAATAAGTATGCATTTGTGAAAAATGGGTAGATTTAAGGTTTGGCTCATTCAATGAATTTTGCATCCTTACCTTTTAATAATGGTTCCCACATTGTTTTTCATTAAAGAAAATAATTAGCGAAAGTAGCCTTTGGACCTATGCTGAATGCTTGGAAACTATAAACATGGAAATGATGTAGGAGATGGGCAGGTGGAGACTGAGGGTGGGGTCAAACAAGTCATCAGTTTGGAATGGCTGCACTCTCACTAGAGATTTAAGTCCAGCTCCCTGTGAAAATTGTTGACTCTTATCCAGGGCCATTTTGTCTTGACCATCAGTAGACTAGTTTCTTGTAGCATGAAATAAACTCTTAGTATTTTTGAAATCTATTTCATCTCCTGGTTTCTTGCGCCTGACATCTGGCCACAAAAACAAAAGTGCCAGCTTCCCCAGGCAGGGAGGCTTTGATTTAAATCACTAGTAAAAAGGCTTGATTTAAATCAACTCGATTTAAATCATAATTTTTAAAGAGCAGCTGTCATCTCTGTCCCACAGCAGCTCCTCCTCTGAACTGCTGTTGACTCACTGACAGTCCCAATATTACAGAATATTTATTTACCCTCACGCTACCTAACTAAGCTCCATTTCATCCTGAATAAATTGAATTAATGTATCTTAAATAGAAAACTATCTTTAGATAGATTTTTACTTCAAAAGCATTTTAATATAATACATTTGATAAAAACATCAATTTAAATTAAAAAAATCCGATTAATTTTTTTTTCAAAAAAATCATTGATTTTTATCCTCCCTGTCCCCAAAAGGAATTTTCAAGAAAAAAAAAATCTGGCCCAGTTTTGTTATGTTTGGAATCATACATAATTGAAGATTATGGTTAAAGATTTTTACACAGATGAAAGGTAAACATGAAAATATAAAATGAAAAGTTAGAAAGATGAAAAAAAACAGGCAAAAAGCAATGTAATATATAACGTGGAGTCCTCAATGGAACTGCATCTACATGGAGGGAAGTATGCAATGGGGTACCCCCAAGGCTTTGTTTTAAGCCCAGTACTCTTCAACATCTTCATCAACTATTTGGATGAGGGGGATAGATGGGGAACTCATCAAATATGCAGACGACACCAAGCTGGCAGGAATAGCCAACGCTCCCGAAGATAGGCTTAAGATACCGAAAGATCTTGACAGACTTGAGCACTGGGTGCTATCTACAGTGAAATTCAGTGGTGAAAAAAGTAAGGTTCTATATTTAGGCAAGAAAAACCAAATGTGCAGGCACAGAATAGGTGGTACTTCTCTCAATTGTAGTAACTGTGCGAGGGATCTCGGAGTCCTAGTGGACAACCATTTAGATATGAGCCAGCCGTGCGCTGCAGCTGCCGAAAAAGCCAGCACACAGTTCTAGGTTGCATAAACAGAGGGATAGAATCAAGATCATGTGAAATGTTAATATCACTTTATAAGGCCTTGGTAAAGCTGCACTTGGAATCCTGCATCTAGTTTTGGTCGCCACGATGTAAAAAAAGATGTTGAGACTCTAGAAAGAGTGCAGAAAAGAGCAACCAAGATGATAAGGGGACTGGAGGCTAAAACATATGAAGAACAGTTGCAGGAAATGGGCATATCTGGTCTAAGGGAAAGAAGGACTACGGGTGACATGATAGCAGGGTTCCAATATCTCAGGGTCTGCCACAAAGAAAAGGGAGTCAAGCTATTCCCCAAAGCACCTGAGGGCAGGACAAGAAGCAATGGGTGGAAACTAATCAAGGAGAGAAACAAGTTAGAACTAAATTTCCTGACAGTGAGAACAATTAACCAGAGGAACAACTTGCCTCCAGAAGTTGGAAATGCTCCAACACTGGAAGTTTTTAAGAAGAGACTGGATAACCACTTGTTTGAAGTAGTGTAGGGTTTCCTGTCTAATCAGGGATTGGACTAGAACAGTGGTCACCAACCCGTGGGCTTGGGACCATTGGTGATCCACGAGAAAAAATTTGGTGGTCCGCAGAGAAATGTCACCCCCAAAGCACACCCCAAAGCAATTAATCCAGGCTGCATGGAAACACAAGGCTGTGCTGCCCACATGGCCTGCGGGAACAAAAGGCTTGCGTTGCTTGCATTGTGAACATGAGGTAGTGAGGGGAGAGGGGAAAGGGCAGAGGGGGGGATCTTGCCCCACTTGTCCCCACATGCCTGGCCTGGCCACTGGGCTGCTTCTTTCCGCTTCTTTCTTCTTCTGCTTTTGGCTGCATGCAAGGAAAGCAGCAAAAGTCTTTCTTTCTCTCCCCCAAACTCCACCAGAAATGAGTCTTTGGGACCCTGCAAAGCCTCCTGCTCCAAGAGGCTGCGCTGGCAGGACAAGTCTCACAAAGACTCATTTGGGGCGAAGTTTGGAACAGAGAAAGAGAGACTTCTGCTGCTTTTCTTGCACGAAGCCAAAAGTCTCTCTTTTTCTCTCTGCCCCTGAGAACGGAGCGGGAAATGGTATCCTGCAATCCCAGATAAAGAATTATTGGTCAGTAGGAAAATGGGGTGAGGAATTTTCCTGCAGACTTTTTGGGGGATTTTCCCAGGGTCTCTGATGCTTTCTGCAGAGACCCTGAGAAAACGTCAGCAAGCCACCATCAGTCAAGATTCATATTAGTGGCCCGCGAGATTTAAAATCATGAGTTTGGTGGTCCCTGAGATCCAAAAGATTGGCGACCCCTGGACTAGAAGACCCCTGAGGTCCCTTCCAATTCTGTTAATAAAAAGAAAAAAATGCAATTGTTTTCCCCCTTCTTTGCAGCAGTTACAAATTATCTCTCTTTCCTCTCTCAGATTACTTTACAGAGATCCCGTCTATCCCACGTACAACCTTTTGTTAGATCAGCAAATCCAGAACCCATTTCAGTTTTATGCTATTTTCAGCAAAAAGGTCCATCAAAGCCCATTAGCCATTTCTGCTAATGTTGCCATCTTTATAATCCATTGCCATATGTACCATCCACAATCCTCCATTGTCGGTATTTCATTATTTCTCCCTTGTTTTGCATGTAATAATGCTCGAGTTACCATATATAAAATCAGCCTTCCATAAGTCTTTTCCAATTGGCCACCTATATGGCCCAATAAAAACAGTTTCTGTTTCATCCTAATATTAATCTTGCATATTTCTAACCATTGGACTTACCAAAAGGAATCGTTGAGTGGAAATAATGTAAAGATCATAGAGTTGCCATTCTCATCCAGAATGGATGACCATTCTCATCCTCTTGAAAGCTTAAAAGAAAAAATAGCTTTAAGGGAACACAATTAAGAAAATGTCTCAAATTAGCCTTCCATTTCTTTAAGTCAGCTTCAATTGGACACTGAAAGTTCAAGATGAAATGTTTGATACTTACCTTAAATAAGTCTCACAGAATAAATAAGTCTTTACAGAATGGATTGTGTGAAATCATGTTGACCCATCTGTTGCAATAATAGCTTGGAAGGATTTACAGATGGTGTGTGTGTGCATGTGTGTGATGGCTCAGCAGTTAAAGATGTTGAATTTGTCAGCTGGAAAGTCAACAGCCCAGGTTGAAGACCAGAGTGCCACAGGATGGAGTGAGTTCCCATTCTTGCCTCAGTTCCTGCTAACATAGCAGTTCAAAAGCATGCACATGCGAGTAGATAAATAGGTACCACTTTGGTATGAAGATAACAGTGTTTTATGAGCCTCAACATATAGTCATAACTGGCCACCAGGGTGGATTTAAACCCAATTTAAATCATGATTTAAATCGCTAGTAAAAAGGCTTGATTTAAATCAATTCGATTTAAATCATAATTTTTAAAGAGTAGCTGTCATCTCTGTCCCACAGCGGCTCCTTCTCTGACCTGCTGTTGACTCACTGACAGTCCCATTCACTTTAATGGACGACTGCTAATGTTGTGTCAGCAGTGACACAACAAGGTGAAGGACATGGCAGGCAGCAGTTGAGTTGGATGCCCACTAACAGGCACTGCCATAATGGATCTGAAATGACAGGTGCTCTTTAAATGTAAGGACTCATTCTTGCTGGTAAGTTAGAATCTTTAATATTATTATTTGCAAACAAAATGAAGGTTTCCTATTTAGCTTACAGAGCTTGGGTTCATTGAATGAGTTTACCAAAAGTGTAAACATTGCAGAATATACAGCCTCATGCCACATAATTAAGCTCCATTTCATGCTGAATAAACTGAATTATTGATGTGTCCTAAATAGAAAACTATCTTTAGATAGATTTTTACTCCAAAAGCATTTTATTAAAATAAATTAGATAAAAAGAAAAGAAAATTGTTTAAATTGAGCCTCGGTGGCACAGCGGTTAGAGTGCAGTACTGCAGGCTGTGTCTGCTGACTGCTGACTGCCTGCAATTTGACAGTTCAAATCCCACCAGGCTCAAGGTTGACTCAGCCTTCTGTCCTTCCGAGGTGGGTAAAATGAGGACCCAAAATTGTTGGGAGCAATAGGTTGACTCTGTAAAATACTGTAAAGCACTGTGAAGCAGTATATAAGTCTAAGTGCTATTGCTAAGTGCTATTTCTATTAAATTAAAAAAAAATCCAATTTAAATTTTAAAAAATCCAATTTTATTTTAAGTTTTTTAAAATCATTGATTTATATCCACCCTGCTGGCCACATTACCATAGAAATGTCTTTAGATAACGCTGGCTCTCTCGACTAAGAAATGGAGAGGAGTACTCGAGTCAGCCACAACTGGACCAAGGGAAACCTTTACCTTAATGTACAGATAGCTCTCCTTCCAGTTTCTAGCCAAAAACCCCACCCCAAAGCAAAGAATAGGTTCACTTAATGACCACAGCATTCATTTAACAACCACCGCAAAAATGCTCATCACATAGTTGACATGCTTTACAATTGTGACGATTTATATATCCATTAATTGCTAGGCTCAGTCACTTGTGTTGCTGTTCAAGGATTATGTGTCATAAAATCCATCAATGGCTTAAATCCCCATCCCCTGGCCCAAGTTCAAAAGAGGAGACATTTGCAAAATGATTCTAAAATAATGTGTTGAAAGAATGAGAATGATGAAATGTGTTCGTGTCTTTGTGATACTTGCCTAGGTTGGGCTGCACATTTTTAGTTCTGTTGTCTGTTTGCTCATGCGAGTTGTCTTAAGTTAACATGGTGGGGTCATATCTTTCTTAAAAATAATGAAAATTTTATTACGTATTTGTTTTCCTTGAATTTGAAGCAACAGAAATACCTCTGAGCTTTTATTCGCCGACAAAAAAGAGGAAGTGGAAGGAAAAGTTCTCAACTGTGTGATTTTTGCAATTTTTCTTAAGAACAAATTGATTGAGAAAGCAGTGCCAGATCTGTGTTTTAGTCCAGGGGTCGCCAACCTTTTGGACCTCAGGGACCACCAAACTCATAATTTTAAATCCCGCAGACCAGAGACCCTGGGAAAATCCCCCCAAAATTCTGCAGTAATATTCCCCACCCCATTTTCCTACCAATCGATCATTCTTTATTTGAGATTGCAGGATACCATCTCCAGCTCTGTTCTCAAGGGGAGAGAGAGAAAGAGAGAGAGAGAGAGAGAGACTTTTGGCTTCATGCAAGGAAAGCAGCAGAAGCAGCAGAAGTCATTCTTTCTCTTCCTCAAATTCCACCAGAAATGAGCCTTTGTGAGACTTGTCACGCTAGCGCAGCCTTTTGGAGCAGGATGCCTTGCAGGGTCCCAAAGACTCACTTCTGGCGGAGTTTGGAGGAGAGAAAGAAAGACTTTTTCTGCTTTCCTTGTGTACAGCCAAAAGCAGAAGAAGAAAGAAGTGGAAAGAAACAGCCTGGTGGCCAGGCCAGGCACATGGGGCGAGTGGGGCAAGTTCCCCCCCTCCACCTTTCTCCCCTTCCCCATGCAATGCAAGCAATGCAAGCCTTGTGTTCCCACCGGCCATGTGGGCGGCGCAGCCTTGTGTTCCTGCACAGCCTGGATTAATTGCTTTGAGGGGGACATTTCTCTGCGGACCACCAATTTTTTCTCATGGATCACCAGTGGTCCCTGGCCCACTGGTTGCCAACCCCTGTTTTAGTCTACATTTGTCTTTCTCTTCTTCTCTTAGCAAATTAACTCGAAAGGAAGATAGTAAAAAGAGTCCCTTTCCTATAGCAAAACCCATTTCTAAAAAGAGCTAAAAACTGTAAAACAAAATTAAGATTCCCTGGAATTATGTAGAAAAATAGAACATTCCATTGCAAGTGAATGGCGAGGTAAATATTATTGTATTACTTTTGCTCAGGGTTGGGATTTGCAGTAGATTGGGTCATATACTTATTATCAGCCAAGGTAATTTCAATCAAAAAAATCATTTTTC
Organism: Pseudonaja textilis; assembly: GCF_049901715.1. Classification (NCBI taxonomy): domain Eukaryota; kingdom Metazoa; phylum Chordata; class Lepidosauria; order Squamata; family Elapidae; genus Pseudonaja; species Pseudonaja textilis. The sequence continues at coordinate 67,432,109 of NC_141994.1, forward strand.
CAAGACAAAAAAGATAGACTGAATCTAGTTTAATTTAAGGATAGTCTGAATATGTATCTAATTTATATGCTGGATCTCTGGATCTAATGTCATATAGATTAGAGCTCTGCCAAATGAGGCAAACATAAATCCAACAATAGGTTTATTCTATAGAATATATATTTATCCTATCTTCAAGATGGCATCTCTCCTCTTCCCCTCCCCCACAACTCCCCATGAAGTATATTGAGCTCAAAATCAGCCTGCCAGTTTCTATTCCTAAGACATGCTAGAACTCACAGTCTCCCCAGCTTCTAAATTAGCTAATCAACCACTGTACAAAACTGGTTTTCCAGTTTAATTGTGAGGTGAAGCAGGTTGGTAAATAGAAAGCTGGCTGGACATTCAAAAGATTCGGGTGATTCAGGGCTAGTTGAGATTATGGAGAAAGATAAAGGAAGACTTGGGTGTGAGTTCAAGAGAAGGTTGAAGGCTACATGAAGCCTTGGAAAAGGCTGTAATGCCGGGAAAGATGGAAGAAAAGAAACGAAAAGGACAATCGGCAGCCTGGTGGATGGACTTGAGTTATGGTGGTGATGGGTCAACTATTAAGAGACGTGAAAAAACAGGGGTCGATCATCTTGGAGAATGTGGTCATTAGGAGTCAAAAATGACTTGAGTGGATCAAATGAAAGGTAAAAAAATAGGACGCCAGTGGCAAACTTTGCCTTTTGCTGAAGAAATTGGATTTAGCTGGAGAAGGAAATGAGTTTGTGATTCAAAGAATAAAAGAGTTTTTTCACAGGGAAATAAAGCAGATCGGACAATGTGCTGGGTTGGGCTCCCCCTCTGGAGAAATCTGTGCTGGATTGGAAAATTTCAGAAAACAGTTCATTAAAACTGGTTGGTGAGTCCTTGCGTGCCCCTGATGTTTGTTGCCATCCAATTAAAAGAAAAGAAAAGAGGAAACTTAAACCACCCCCACCCCCATTGGATTATGTGAGACATTAAAAGTATTGTTGCGCTGAATATGTTGTGCTGAATATGGATAGACGCTTTGAAAATGGAATGGTGTCAGCAAGGAAAATATTTTTTAGAATTAATTTTTATTAAGTGAAAGTTCTACCGATTAAAAGCACTTCAAATTTGGGGAGGTGAGGAGAAAAAAAGTAAAGAAAAGGGCTGAATAAATAAGGCAGAAAGAGTGAAGACAGAATTAACCTGGTTCTTACACATGATTTGCACTGTGGATGTTGTTAAAATGTAATCACTGCAACTATTTATCAGTGATAAAGATATCCTTCAGCTCAGTTGCTGCACCTGCCACCAGAACTGCAAAATGTCATGGAAAACTTCCTCTTTAAGCTGCTTTCAAAATAAAATCCTTAATTGCTCTCTTCTCCCCTTCTCTAAAAGATCTTCTTCTTCTTCTTCTTCTTCTTCTTCTTCTTCTTCTTCTTCTTCTTCTTCTTCTTCTTCTTCTTCTTCTTCTTCTTCTTCTTCTTCTTCTTCTTCTTCTTCTTCTTCTTCCTCCTCCTCCTCCTCCTTCTCCTCTTCTTCTTCCTCCTCATCCTCCTTCTTATCTTCTCCTTTCTCCTCCTCCTCCTCCTCCTCCTCCTCCTCCTCCTCCTCCTCCTCCTCCTCTTCTTCTTCTTCTTCTTCTTCTTCTTCTCCTCCTCCTCCTCCTCCTCCTCCTCCTCCCCTCCCCGCCCTCCCCTCCCCTGTTTCCTCCTTTTTCTTCCTCTTTCTCTTTCTCTTCCTCCTCCTCCCAAATTCTATTTTGGCTGAGCAGTCAAGCATGTTCTGGCACAAATGCACCTGAAATTTTCATTTGCTGCAGACTGTGGGCATGGCGTTGCTGAAGAAATGACTCAAGCAAACACTGACAAGCCATCTGGTGCCAGGGGAAATGAGAGAGGCTATCCTTTTCTTTTAATTCTAGCAGCATCCAAAACCTTTAGTAGAGGCATGCCCCCAATTAAGAAGAGAGAAATAGAAAATAAAAGAGGTCTTTGTAAGGACACCACAGGACTTAAGATAGGGATTGCCATCTTGTGGAAAGATAGACGAGAACCTTGCTAGAATGTAAGAGAGAAGTCTTTGCTTATTTCTTTCCCCCTCCTCAAAATTAATTCTTCCTCGGAAAAAGGTAAACATAGATTTATACAATGTGAAGGGGCATTTTGAGGCAGGGGGCCATGGGCCACTACTATTCACAACCTGGTCGCCAGATTCACTTAACAACGGGTTCCTAACTTAAAAACTTCAGTGATTCACTTAATAACTGTGGCAGTAATGGACATAAAATGGGGCAAAATTCACTTAAAAACTTAGCAACAGAAATTTTGGGCTTAATTGTGGCGTAAGTTGAGGACTACCTGTATTGTGTTTTTATCTTTTTTGTTGTTTGTTTTGTTTTTATTGTTTGTAAGCCACCTAGAGTCGCTGTGAGCTACTTTATAAAATTTATATCAATAGAAAATTTATATACATTTGCTAAATAAATTAACAACTCCCTTTTGATAAAGTGAAAGGATTTCCCTGGTTAATGCGGAATTATGACACTGTTGCATTCTACGAAGGAGGTCATTCTTGAATCCAAAAAATCCACTCATTTTACATTTTAAATAAAATCATTTTAAAATCTGAACTCGGTGAAAGTTAGGCAGAATTATGGGAAGGAAATGACTTCTCCAAATCAAACTTGTTGGCATGCATTTGATGCAACTTTCTGGGGTGTCCTTATGCACCATCCATAACTCTAATTTAGTTTAGTTTACTTTATTGTCATTGCACCTCGTGCAACGAAATCGAACATCATCTTCACTGCACATCATGACCATGAAAATGAACATAAGCACACATCCTTCACCCTCCACACATTGAACCGAAAACCCCCGACACCGCACCAACACTGCACTATACAGCAGAATTCAACAGAGTTACTGCCCTGGGATAGAATCTGTTTTTCAGCCTATTTGTCCTTGTTTTTATTATTCTGTACCGACTCCCATATGGTAATAGTTCAAAAAAAGAGTTCCCAGGATGAGATGGATCTTTGAGAATGTTTTGAACTATCTTAAGGCAGCGGGAGCTATAAAGCTCTTCCAAAGAGGGGAGAGGGCAACCAATGATCCTCTGGGCAATGATGTTAGTGCTGTCCTATCTGCCACTGTGCAATTGGCAAACCATACAGAGGTGCAGTAAGTTAAAATATTCTCTATGGTCTCGACCACAATTACGACCGGCAATTTGGTTGTTAAGCAAAGTGTTCACTAAGTGAAACTGCGACTGTGCTTAGCATCTTTCTTCAGCTTTCAGCTGTCTTTACATGAACTGAAAAAGTTGTAAATGCAAGGACGGGTCCCACACTTATTCAACTTTCCTAGGCAGCAGCTCTTTCCCTTGTCCCCCAGGGTCCTCCACACACTCCATTCCATAACCTTGGAGCTGGAAGCATACTCTGGTTAAAACTCTGTGCTGGGCATCTTAGACTGGGCAGGACAAAGTAGATTTCCCTGTGGTTGCAAATGAGTCATTGCCGGGAAGAACAGGGGCAAATGCTGTGAGAAGGCTATCGGTTTTTAGAAATAATCAAACCTTGCTGGTTCCATGTCAACATTAAGTGCTTTAGGTGTGGCCAGGTAGAATAATTGGTCTTTCCACTATAACTGCACTGTGCAACCAACACTGCTCCAAGAGGTCTTCACAGGCCCCAAATGTCATAAATATACTTGGCTGCACATCGGTTAATCCCACACACGGTTGGCAAGAGAATGCAGGAAGACCTAGTCCAAGTGTCCCTCAACCTTAGCAACTTTAAGATGTGTGGATTTCAACTCCCAGAACGTGCCAGCCAGCTATGCAAGCTGGGGAATTCTGAAAATTGAAATCCACACGTTTTTAAACTAGCTAAGGTTGACAAACACAGTAGCTGATTCTCTTGAACAATATGGAAAGTCCATTTTGGGTGCAATTTCTGTCTAAAGACATCCCCCACAAAACCACCTTAATCATCTGATTGGCCAGCTGTGGAGACCCAAGAAAGCAAGAAGGGATGCTGCATCCCTGAACTACAAGGGGGAGGTAGACAGGAACAAACCAAATATGATCATTCAAGTCTGGTTAATGTTTAGTTTAATGAAATGCATTAAACTGAAAATCAGTTACAGCATTTCTGGTGAATTATAGAATTATAGAATTTAAGTATTGTAAGATACTTTGGGGATCATCTAGTCCAAGTAATATGAATGTCAGCGCTCCAGCATCAACACTATTCAAATCATGAGTCTCTAGCTGCATCTCAGAGTTTAAAAAAAAAAAACCCACCAAGATTTATTAGGAGTGAACATACCTGGGTGCAGCCGACTCTGAGCCACATCATTCATTTCATCCTTGACCCTGGTCTTCCCTCCACCTCCTGGATGTATATTCTCCAATGGGACACATCCGTAGCCAAGAGTCATCAATCATGCTCTCCAGTAATAATCTTGCACGCCAAAAGCTTCGGTTGCCTAGAAATTATCTAAAGAATGCACTAGTTCCCCCACTCCCGTTCTGCTGGCAACTCTAAAATACCAGATAAATATTTGTGAGTTGACAATGAAAATTCATTTTTGAACTTCCTATAGTGGGATGGTGTGATGGCACAGTGGTTAAGACACTGGGCTTGTCAGCTGGAAAGCTGGCAGCCCAGGTTCAAGACTTGAGCTCCACATGACTGGGTAAGCTGTCCTCACCCAAGCCTCTGCCTACCTAGCAGTTTGAAAGCATACAAATATGAGTAGATAAATAGATACCACTTCAGTGGGAAAATGACAGCACTCTTTGACATCATGCTGGCCACATGACCACAGAAATTTCTCCGGACAGCACTGGCTCAATTGCATCGAGACAGAGATAGCTAACACTTTCTGTGTTCGGCAATGACAAACAAAGTAAAATCCGCGGGGACTTACTTTGTCAGATAGTGGATTGTATCTATGAAAGGGGAGTGGGGTGATGAACTAGAACAGGGGTATCAAACTCAGGGCCTGGGGGCCAGATTAAGCCTGCAGGATACTTAGATCTGGCCCGTGCGGCTGCCCTAGAAACAGCGAAGGACTGGCCCACGGTGCTTCTGCCAGCGAAAACGGGCTCCCAAACTCCGTTTTCGGCTGCCACAGCCTCCTGCAACTCTCTGCTAGTGAAAACAGAGCTTGGGAGGGCCGCTTGCAGGAGACTGTGGCAGCCAAAAACGGAGCTCGGGAGCCCATTTTCACTGGCAAAGCACTCGGGCCAATACAGGCGCCCCCAACACGAGTGATGTCGAGATGGCCACGCCCACCCTGACCCCTTTAGGTCAAACACAACCCTGAATGAAATCAAGTTTGACACTCCTGGATTAGAGTAATGCAGCAGGTTCTTAGGAAGGGGACAACACCTACCAGGGACAGGCAGGAAAATAAGAGGCAGCACATCCTAGAACTGGATGAAAGAGAAAGGGATTTAGGATAGCCTCTCCAAGTGTATATCCATCAGGATTAGACTAGTATAGCCAGTTTAGTCTGGCAAAGATTCTGTCTGTATGGTGAAAACAAAGACAGGTAGTTCCTGAATTGGCAAATAGTTCATTTAATGATTTTTCAAAGTTACAGCGGCAGTGACCGTTTTTCACATTTATGACCATTGCATCATCCCCATGGTCATGGGATCAAATTCAGACGCTTGGCAACTGACTCGTGTTTATGACGGTTGCAGTGTCCCGGGATCATTTGATCCCCTTTTGCAATCTCCTGACAAGCAATGTCAATGGAGAAACCAGAGTCATGTAACAACCATGTTTACTTACTTAACAACTGAAAGTGGTTCAGTTAACAACTGTGGCAAGAAATGTCGTAAAAGGGGGCAAAACTCACTCAACAAATTTTTCGCTTAGCAGCAGAAATTTTGGGCTCAGTTGTGACTGTAAGTGAAGGACTACCTGGAATGAGTTGAACTTTGGTTAGATTATGACATTCTTTGGCTGAGCCTAATTAATGACTATCCTTAATATGTCTCTTTCAACATCCCCATCTGAGGAGTATCGCCGCCTTCCAAGGTGATGTCAGAAAATTCTTCTCGGTGTCCGCTCTGGTTAAATCTGTTCCTTATCCTGTTTTCTGGAATCGTTCTGAACAATTCTGCCTTGTCTTTTAATGCCTTCACATATTTGAAAAGAGATGCCCTGTCTCTTAGCAAACTTCCCATCTCCAGGCTAAGCACATCCGGTACATCCAACATTGTACATTTTTGACTCCCGGCTCCTGATCCTCTTAAATGTTCTCCTTTATGCATGCTCAGGTTGAAGTCCTGCCAAAATGCAGCGCCCATAATTGGATGCAATTGCATAGGTGCAGCCTAACCAGCACAGAAAAGGGAGAAATTGTGGGTTATATTGGTCTGTAAGGGATTACAGGGTTATAGAAAGGATTTAATACTATCTCATCATTACCTCTAGTCCCAGTTCATACACCTCTCTGGAATCCTTTGATTGGCCCCTGTTGGAGATGTCTTGCAATTGGAAATACCTTTATTCTAAACTACCAAGGCTGGTGTATGCAGTGAATATTTGGCTAAGCAGGAAGATGGGAATAGACAAGTTGCTATTGGCAATCCTCAGAATATATATAGGAGTTTTGAGTTTTAATTATGGCGGTAAAATTGACAAGGGCTACCTAAAGCTAAGGGAACTTTCCAAGCGGCAGTTTATGTGGGTATGTGTGAGAAAGGGGGAGAGAGAGAGAGAGATGAAAAAAAAATACAGGAATTCCATACTCATCTTGCTGAATTCTAGGCAACCTGACTATTAGCTAATCTACCACAGTGCTCATATGAATCTGGGGACCTATTGCATAGCTGTATTCATACCTCATACTTAACTTATTTATTAAATACAACTGGTTTACACAATGCCTCAAGGGTAAACCAGATCTGTACAAAATATTAACCCAGAAAAATACACCAATCTTTGCGTACTCCCTTAATCATTCTTTGACATGATTGCATGAATCTAAATACTGTGTTGCAGGATTCACCTTCAAGGAAGGACATCTTGTGCCCACTTAGACTAAGAGTCAATCCCACTGAAGTCGATGAATCTTTCTTTCAGGAAATGTTGTTGAGAGTATAAATCAGCATTAGGTAGGACTCCTGTCTTCTGCCCCGAAGCATTATGAGGTTGGATCATTTTGCAATTCTCCCCTCCTTAGCCCTAAGCCCACGTGATCCAAATTTCTGCCTATGAATCTCCTTCTTCAGTATTATTTTTGTGATCTCCAGGTGGTTTAATGCAATCCATTTTTAGGAAACATATGACACTAAGAAGGCTTAGAAGCAAAAAGAAAAAAAAAGAAAGAAGGGAAGGATGTATCAGCTGCATGATGAATTAATCATCCCTTTAGTCACAGATGTCAGGAATTGGCTAAGGTCGTTGGAGGCATCTCTTCCAAGTTTCTTAGAGTTTTAGATGAGGACAGAATGAGTGCCAAGTGGTTCGCCTTTTGTGTTTCTATTTCAAAGCAGGGTCACCTTTATTTACCAGAAGATTTCAGCTTCGTAAGTCATCTCAAAATGGAGACTGACTGCTGCCCAATCCTTTATCAGGAAGTGAGCCCCCAGGAAGAAGGGACAGAGGGAAGCTAAGAATGGTGTAGGGCAGGGATGCCCAACCGTAGCAACTTGTGGACTCCCAGAATTCCGTCTGCTTGGACTTCGGAAGTATAAAACCGATGCAGCAGTTGACTTCCATTATAACATCCATACGTGCCTGGGCAATATTGGGCAGCTAAAGACCATCTCAAGATTGCAGACATTCAAAAAACTTTAGATCAGCATTTCTCAATTTTAGCAGCTTTAAGATGTGAGGATGTCAGCTCCCAGAATCCCCCAGTCAGCATGCTGGCTGGGGAATTCTGGGAGCTGACATCCACCGATCTTAAAGTTGCTGAGTTTGAGAAGCCAATAAGCTCAGGGTTGAAATGACTGGCCCTTGGTGATCGCTGAACGTGGCTGTTTTCTTGTAGACATTTCATGCTAGCACTGATGAGGTTACCTAGTTTGGCTAATGAAATGTCTGCAAGAAAACAGCCAAGCTCAGACCTCAAACACTGCTTTAGAGGACAAAACAGAGGCAGATGTAACTCCTCATACAGCTCTGGAAGGAGGGATTAGCGTCCACACACTATCCTATAAAAAGAACCTATCTGGATCTTGCTCCTACCATCAGTTTTGGGTTGAGAATTTGCCTGACTGTGCTCCAGAAAGCTTACAAATGCTACCTTATCATAACGTCTACCATGGTGGTTTCACTTTCTCTCCTTCCTCTTTCTATTAGGAAACTTCTCAAAGATTGTTGCGATCCGAGCCATCTCTTTGCAATGACGAAACAGAATTCGCCAGTGGGAAAGAGAGTCTGGTACGATGGCGAACTTCTGTACTACTGGACAATTGACAACGAAACCTTCTCACTGTTTCCAAAGGTTAGTGATTTGGATGTATTCTTGTTGTAGAAGGCCAGTTTGCTTTTCCCAGTATGCTCTGTGTACATGTAATGATAGCTTGCTGAACACATTACCGTTGTCAGGATGACATCATGGCTTATTTAAGTTGTTGAGTATTAGGATTAGATTAGATAACAGAGTTGGATGGGACTTTGTAGGTCTTCTAGTCCAACTCCACACCCAAGCAGGAGACCCTACCCCATTTCTGACAGATGGCGGTCCAATCTGTTCTTGAAAGCCTCCAGTGATGAAGCTCCTACAACTTCTGAAGGCAGCTTCTGTTCTATTGGTTGATTGTTCTCACTGTCAGAAAATTTCTCCTTATTTCCAGGTTGAATCTCTCCTCGATCAGTTTCCATCCATTATTCCTAGTCTGGCCTTCAGGTGCCTCTGCCAGTGAAAACATAGCTCCGTTTTTGCTGGCAGAGGTTTGCAGGAGGCCATCGCAGCAGAAAACTGAGCTCGGGAGCCTGTTTTCGCTGGCAGAACACTCGGGCCACCACAGGCGCTCCCCGACATGAGTGACGTCAATCTGGCCATGCCCACCCCAGCCTCCCAAAGTAAAACACAACCCTGATATGGCCCTCAGTGAAATCAAGTTTGACATCCCTGCTGTAGGTGGTTGGTAGAATAAAAGTTATCAAAGCATGAAAACATCAAGTAAGTCGAAAAGTGACCGATTACTAAATACAACAAGATGGAAGAATGATGGTCTTCTGCATATAGCAAGCATGCACATAAAGAAAACACACAAACACACACACACACACACACACAGTGGTGGGCTACTGGGGGCTCGCGGGGGTTCGGGAGAGCCCCTAGCTAAGATTCTGTGCAGTTCAGAGAACCCCCAAATCCCACTCCTGGCTGGCCCCGCCCACCCCACCCTGCCCCTCCCAGGAATCCCCAGGTGGCCCATTTTGGATGCAGGTAAGTGCAGGGCCCACATGGAAGCTCAAAGAGGGTGAAAAACGGGCCTCCCAGAAGTTAGGGAAGCCAGAAATGGGCCAGTTTCTGGCTTCCAGAGAGCCTCCAGAGCCCGGGAAAGCCATTTTCGCCCTCCCGGAGGCTCAAGGAAAGCCTCTGGAGCCCATGGAGGGCAAAAATCCCCCCTCCCCGCCCTGGTGCAGGAGGATGACTAGGCCCACGCCCATCGTGGCCACACCCACCCAGCAACCGGGCAAGAGAACCCCTTGCTAACAATTTTGAAGCCCACCCAACACACACCTCTTCCACCCTCCATCTTTTGTTCCCAATGAGTAACTGATCACATCGTTTTGCACATTCAGCTGACTGTGGGATAATCATGCATAGTAGAAGGACACTTTGAAGGACTATGCCATGTAGTGATTAATTGTGAGTGATTCATGACTGTGTTCTCACAAGATCAGCAAAATACTGTTTCAGAATCCCGAGTGCTGTTGTGGTTATTTTCCTTAAGTGCTATAGGTATAAAAATAACCTGGTTATGGGGCCATCAGAAATTGCTAACTTCAGTTTGGAGAAGTCTAAAATTTTGTCAGCCCCTTGGTGTAGGCCAAACCAAGAAATCCACTACACCTGAAGGCTAAAATGCTGTTAATATTGACTCTATCATTTATCCCGAGCACTTAGACTTATACAGCACTTTATAGTGCTTTACATTTTACCGACCTTGGAAGGATGGAAGGCTGAGTCAACTTTGAGCTGGTGAGATTCACACTGCTGGCAGTTGGAAGAATTTGCCTGCAATTCTGTATTCCAACCACTGTGCCGCCACAACTATAATAGCCGTCCAGTCTAACTGTGCTTTAACCCTTCTCTTATCTCCCCTTATGCTCATGTGAATTAGGGAGTTGTCTGCCTGACCATTTCCACATGCCTTTCTTTTGTTTTGGACTTAAACTGTATGTTTCTTGTTATCACCTTAATAACTGATCTAGCTTGTCTCTTGTCAAGGCCATCTTCCTTACTCTCTACACATTCCATGGTTGAGTTCCTTTCTTTCAGGCTGTTCTTATTACTGCTGTTTAGTCCTGTTGCCTCTTGTTGTGACACAATTGGCCAGAAAAGGGGAGAGTAAAAAGGACATCCCTTTGCCAGTTTGGCTTAAGGTGTGTGTGTGGACACAAGTAGACAACAAAAAACATTCTTATACTTAGAGAAATATATATATTTGTAGTGTCCTTAACAAATGGGAGGCTAATGGTTTGTTTGTAAATGAGCCTTACAGGTGAAACTCAAAAAATTAGACTATCGTGCAAAGGTTCATTTATTTCAGTAATGCAACTTAAAAGGTGAAACTAAGATACGAGATAGACCCACTACATGCAAAGCAAGATAGTTCAAGCTGTGATGCATCATAATTGATATAATTATGGCTTACAACTCATGAAAACCCCAAATCCTCAATCTCAGAAAATTAGAATATTGTGAAAAGGTTCAATATTCTAGGCTCAAAGTATCCCGCTCTAATCAGCTAATTAAGCCATAACACCTGCAACAGGTTCCTGAGCCTTTAAATTGTCTCTCAGTCTGGTTCAGTAGGAATCACAATCATGGGACAGACTGCTGACCTGACAGTTATGCAGAAAACCATCATTGACACCCTCCATAAGGAGGGAAAGCCTCAAAAGGTAATTGCAAACGAAGTTGGATGTTCCCAAAGTGCTGTATCAAAGCATATTAATAGAAAGTTATGTGGAAGGGAAAAGTATGGAAGAAAATGGTGCACAAGCAGCAGGGATGACCTCAGCCTGGAGAGGAATATCAGGAAATGTCAGGAAAAGGCCATTCAAAAGTGTTGGGGACTTCCACAAGGAGTGAACTGAGGCTGGAGTCAGTGCATCAAGAGGCCACCACGCACAGACAGATTCTGGACACGGGCTTCAAATGTCATATTCCTCTTGTCAAGCCGCTCCTGAACAACAAACAATGTCAGAAGCGTCTTACCTGGGCTAAAGAAAAACAGAACTGGTCTGTTGCTCAGTGGTCCAAAGCCCTCTTTTCTGATGAGAGCAATTTTTGCATCTCATTTGGAAACCAAGGACGCAGAGTCTGGAGGAAGACTGGAGAGGCACACACTGCAAGATGCTTGAAGTCCAGTGTGAAGTTTCCACAGCTTCATTAAGTCCAGGGTCAATGCAGCCATCTACCAAGAGATTTTGGAGCACTTCATGCTTCCTTCTGCAGACGAGCTTTATGGGGATGTTGACTTCATTTTCCAGCAGGACTTGGCACCTGCCCACCAAAACCCGGTTCAATGACTGTGGGATTACTGTGCTTGATTGGCCAGCAAACTCGCCTGATCTGAACTCCATAGAGAATCTATGGGGCATTGCCAAGAAAAAGATGAGAGACATGAGACCGAACAATGCGGAAGAGCTGAAGGCCACTATTGAAGCACCCATAACACCTCAGCAGTGCCACAGGCTGATAGCTTCCATGCCACGCCTCATTGAGGCAGTAATTGCTGCAAAAGATATTCTAATTTTCTGAGATTGTGGATTTGGGGTTTTCATGAGCTGTAAGCCATAATTATCTCAATTATGACAAATCATAGCTTGAACTATCTTGCTTTGCATGTAATTAATCTATCTCATATATTTCACCTTTTAAGTTGCATTACTGAAATAAATGAACTTTTGCATGATATTCTAATTTTTCGAGTTTCACCTGTATATGGCTACCGATCTTATGTGTCCTAACTTTGGGTGATACACAGCAGCAGAGATAAGAACATAAATAATAATAATATTTGGATAAGTAAACAGCCCCCAAAACCTTAAAGCAACATTCCTAATATATTAAAAACATTACAATCAGTAGACTCCAACCTCATTGTTTCCCTCATTGTTTTAAACCTGGGAGAAAAGTAACTCATTTATTTATTTGTTCTATTTATTTATTCAGAGTTGCCCATTTCACATTCATCTCAACTCCACTCGTTACCTTCTGGCTAGAGAAGAACTTTCCCAGGAACAGCCTTTGACTGCAGAGAATTAAGTCCAAAACATGGTCAACACAAACTGTAACTATAAATCCAATCAAGCCAAACTGAGGTAATTAGTTTGGCAGGGCAGGAGCAAGAATTCCAGACATGAAGGCACGGCAAAACTCACGGTTGGGAAGATGCCAGGAACACAGATAAGCAAAGACAACACAGGATAAAGTCATGTTTGCTCCCAGCAGCTGCCATAGTCAGCATTCAGTTCTTTTAAACTTTCATTCCAGTTGTGGCTAATGAAGGGAATCAGGGCCCTTTCCTCCCCCGTAAGCCATGCAACCCACATTGCTCTCTTCTCCATTCTTCCCTGCGTGCCCTAGGATGAAGAGGGGGTGGGCCTGGGTCTTCCTCTGCACTCCCTCTCCCTTGTTCTACCTCTCCCCTGCTCTGCCCAGCCAGACTTTGCCCTTCTCCAGTATCCTCCACAGCCAAGGGAGCCACACTCCCACTCTCTTGTCAGCTGTTCATCTTCCTCCTCAGATTCAGACTCTGACAGGGGCATGACAATGAAATAATACCACCTGGTATAGAACTCATAGAATTCTATGCCTTCTCTGTTGTGGCATCTGTCCTTTGGAACAAGATTTGGAGGGTCTCAATTCTGTAGGCCTTCCGTAAGTCCTTAAAAACCAAGTTTCCCCTCCAACGCATCGATAAATGTGTCCTGGATATATTGTTTGTTCCCTAGCTGCATTGTTTGAAGTACAGTTACTCCAAGAGTTTCAGTTTGTTACTTGGGCAGTTGGATAAATTGTAGAAAGGAAGGAAGCAAACAAGATGAGGACATTTGGGGCCATGAAATGTCAATATAAGCAACTGTGTTCTGCGAACCGCTCATAAATCAAGCATAATTCAATGCTCTTGCGTTGCACCTGGGCTGTTTTTTTTTGTTTTTTTGTTTTTTGTTTTGGTAGAAGGTACAAAAAAGCAGATCTGGATGCAGTGGAATGGCCATGTTATGATTAATTTATTATGTCCCGTCGGGTCTGTGTTGACTCTTAGTGACAAGATTTTTGTCCAGGACAATCTATCCCCAGCCTGATCCTTTCAGTCTTTGAGCAGTGCAGTATTTGCCACTGTAATAAAATCGGTTTGTCTCAAGCATTAAATCTTCTTCACATAAGTGTCCAAAGTAATTTGAGCCTGGCTATTTGTGCCTTGAGCAAGAACTCAATGGTAGCCGTGTTCCAATATTTGAAAGCTTCCTACAAAGATGAGGGGTCAAACTATTTTCCAAAGCACCGAAAGGCAAGGCAAGAAACAATGGATGGAAACTAACCACGAAGAGAAGCAACATAGAACTAAGGAGAAATTTCCTAACATGAGAACAATCACTCAGTGGAGCAGCCTGCCTCCAGAAGTTGTTAATGCTCCATCACTGCAGGTTTTTCAGAAGAGATTGAGCAGCCATTTGTCTGACATGGTATAGGGCCGTGATGGCGAACCTATGACATGTGTGCCACAGGTGGCATGCAGAACCATTTGTGCTGGCACGTGAGCTGCAGGCAGATTTACCTCACTGTGCGTGCACGTGCCTCACAGCTGATTTACGGCCGGTTTGAGGCCATTTTCAGCCTCCCAAAGGCTTGAGGAAGGCTTCTGCAGGATTCTGCATGTTTTGCAGGCCGAAAACTAACCCCGTTTAGTCACTTCCTGTTTTTTCCGAAAAGATCAGAAGTGATGAAATGGGGCTAGTTTTCGGCCTGCAGAAGCCTTCCTCAAGCCTCTGGGAGGCCGAAAAAGGCCTCAGACCGGCTGAAAATCAGCTGTGAGGTGCAGTGCAGGTAAGGGGGCAGTGGCAGGGGTGGGTGGGGATTGTGCGCACATGTGTAGGGAGCGTGGGGAGGCATGCATTGCCTTATGGGTGCTGGCACGTGAGCGTGCAAGCGCACACACAATTTTTGGCACAGGAGCCCGAAAAGGTTAGCCACCACTGGTATAGAGTTTCCTGCTTGAGCAGCGGGTTGGATCAGAAGACCTCTTAAGGTCCCTTCCAACTCTGTTATTCTGTTATTCCATGATGTATTATGGAACCCTTTTACTTGATGAAGTGTATTACTCATTCAAAAAGTCTTGAAAGTCTTATTTGCAGTGGCTTTTGAACGGAATGTATTATTTTCCTAGCTCTCTTTATTTCATTTTCTAAAATGAAAAAGTAGATTAAGGCTGTTGAAACCTATGTTTCAACAAATAACACCCATCCATACACTATCTCACCGTAGGTGGGTATTTGCGGGAAGATAAGTATTACTTTCCAAAATTGGTCAGGAGTTTGTTTTTTAACAACTCCTATTTTGAAAGCTTCAAATGATGTAGTACGTTTTTCAAATAACCATAGTTTATTGACCTAATGCTTGGTGTATTTCTTTCTGGATAAAGAACTTTCCAGAAAAATTATGTCTGCCTTTGCTGTCGGGCTGGTTTTTACCTGCCATTAAAGTCAGGATCACCTCACTTGATCCTAACACAGCGTTCCATCATGTCGCTATAGAGACCACAACGAAACTGAGCCATTGCCACCTTGATGGCACATCATGGGGCTTAATGTGTAACCTTAATCTCAACTTTTGAAGGCAGGACTTTGGGGAGATGTCTCTTGCTTACAGTGCCACTGGCAGCTTCCCAGCCAGGAGAAATCACGAATTTTTCACGCTTTCAAAACTGAAATTGTGCCCGTATCATGAGGCTGAAAGCAGCGTCTTCAGGGCTAAATCTACCCAACACTCTCCAGTTATACAGGGAGTCCTCAACTTACAACAGTTCATTTGGTGACCATCAGGAGTTACAACATCACTGAAAAAAGTGACTTATGGCCATGTTTCATGCTTACGACCATTGCAACACCCTCATGGTCACATGACCAAGGGTTGGATGACTGCAAAGAAATATGATTCTTCCAGCTCCCCAAAACCAATGAAGCTTCTTGGATGAGAAGTGAAATAATTATTCTTCTCCTTTTCCTCCTCTCCTCCTTCTCCTGCTCCTCTCCACCTCCTCCTCCTCCTCCTCCTCCTCCTCCTCTTCTTCCTCCTCTTCTTCTTCCTCCTACTACTCCTACTCCTACTATTCCTCTACCCTCCCCCTCAAGGCAATAATAAACCACTTCTCTTTTTTAAAAAAAACCAAGAAAACCAGTTGGATAGAAAATATAAAATGATAGACGACATAGTGCCAGATGATGGCCCCTCTGGTCTGATGGCACGCCACATATTGCTAGAGAAAACTATGCATCTTTCAGGGAATTAATGGTGTTTGTGATGTGGCTAGGCTGAAACCTTCGGAATATCTAGTTGGTGATGTTATCAGGCAGGGGTGAAAAAAATCTGAAGCTGCAAAAATTTACAGCTCGAACAAGGAATGTAAGAATCCTGAACACAGGAAGGCTCAACAAAATGAAAGATGAAATGATTATAAATTGACACCTAAAAATCAGCAACAACTTGATAGTACATAAACAATCAATCAGTCGATCAATTATACGACACCAGACAATAGATCAATTCAGTTAATTTAGTTAAATGCAGGTAGTCCTCGACTTACAACCACAATTGAGCCCAAATCCTCTGTTGCTAAGCGAGACAGTTGTTAAGTGAGTTTTACCTCATTTTACAATCTTTCTGGCCACAGTTGTTAAGTGAATCACCGCAATTGTTCCGTTACTAACACAGTTGTTAAGTGAATCTGGCTTTTCCCCATTGACTTTGCTGGTCAGGAGGTCACAAAAGGAGATTACATGACCCTGGGACACTACAATTGTCATGAAAACGATTCATTTGCCAGTTGTCTAAATTTTGATCACCCGGCCATGGGGATGCTACAAGGGTTATAAATGTGAAAAATAGTTATAAGTCACTTTTTTCAGTGCTGTTGTAACTTTGAACAGTCACTAAATGAATGGTTATAAGTCAAGGACTATCTGTGTTTAGTTGGAATATGACTGTGGAAAAGTACAGGACTTGTACTTTCTCTAATCCAATGTTTCTCATGTCAGGATTCCGGCAGTTACTCCAATGAAATCATCAGCCTCGAGCCACACTCCCTAAACTAAAGAGAATTTATTTGAAGTTAAGATTCTACATCAGGCACTAACCTGAGATACGTAATTCACTGTCACCCTTGACCCTGCTTTTCCGCCCACCCCTCTGGGTGTGTCATCCAATGAAAAACGTCCATCATGCTCTCCAGTTAGATTTTTTTCCCAGCAGAAGCTTCAACCATCTAATCAGTCATTGAAGAAAATAGGAATGGAATGTACTTTCGATTTCACACTGCTTCCTGCTCTTTAAACTCCCCCCCTTCTTTTTGTTGTCAACTATAAAACATATATAAAAAATGTTTTATGAGTTGACATCTCAAACTTCGCAACTTTAAGACAGGTGGACTTCATGTCACAGAATTCTCTAGCCAGCTGATTTCTAATCATCGTTTTAAATATATGTCTTTTTTTTTATAGAAGAAATCTAAGCATCTAAGAAGAAAAGATTTTGAATTCCTGCACTTAGGCCCCCTTATAAATTAATCTTGGGAGGAAAATTACTTTATTACAAGCAGGGACAGTATTGAAAGGTTATTGTTTGCATTAGAAAAACAGAAAAAATCCCTCATGTTTCCCACATATTAAAGCAAACACAAAGGGCATTATCTTTCCCCAATATATTACTGTAACTAATTCAGAAAACATTTCCCCAGGTTTCTTGAAACAGAAAACAGGTTTTCAAAAGATGGCTATGAAATCACCATGGATACCAACCTTAGTGCCCTCTAGGCCTCTTATCTCTCTTTTTTCTAGATAAAATAAAATAAACAAATAAATACAAGAGTCCTGATTTTTACAAAGAGAAACACCAGCCCTGATTTTATTGCAAAATTACATTATCTAACCAGGACAGGTTTGCCGCAAGTAATTTCTTTCATGTGGCAGGGACATTTATAGGCTCAGCTTCCAAAAGATGACAATTATTCATTCGCTTGCTTATTAATTTAGATTTATATATGTTGCTCTCCCAACTCTGGGCAGCTAACAACAAATAACACAATAGAAGTGACAACATAACACAAGCAGTCCTCGACTTACGACATCAATTGAGACTAAAATTGATGTTGCTAAGTGAGGCACTTGTTAAGTGAATTTTGCCCCATTCTAGGACCTTTTTTGTCACAGTTGTTAAGTGAATCGCTGCAGTTGTTAAGTTAGAAACATAGTTTCCTATGGAGATTTTCAGTCGTCCAGGTTCTGGTTGTCCCAAAGGTGCTTTTTCAAGAGGCAATTTGGACTTTCTGGCTTTACTTTGAAGACGTTTTGTTTATCACCCAAGAAGCTTTTTGATGGGAAGCGAAACGTTTTCTTCTTTCTCAAGGTTAAAAACCAGTCCAGTTGTCTTTTGAGGGAGGGAAAAAGCACTTATGCCCTGGATGACTGAGAATCTCCATAGACATTTGTCTCTTCTAAGGGCCTTCAGGTTTCTCAGTGTAGACCTTTATTGCCACTGTGACTGAGTTCATTGCTTTGTTGGTGATCATTCTCTTTTTCCCTTGCCTTCCTTCCATACCTATCTGGTTTGATATACCATACTTCCTTCCACACCCCTTCATCTACTGCCTTCTCACCTCTCCCTGGTTGAAAATCTAACGAGCAGCCATTGAATTATGATGTTCTTTAACATTATAATAATAACAGGGATCCCCAAACTTGGCAACTTTAAGGCTTGTGGACTTCAACTCCCAGAATTCCTCCTCCTGTCTTGTTAGCTCAGGAATCCTGGGAGTTGAAGCCCACAAGCCTTAAAGTTGCCAAGTTTGGAGACCTCTGGTAGGAATTGAGTTTGGGGTCGGTGGAAGAACGTTAGCTGCTACTCAGCGGCAGCACAACTGAACTCAAGTGACCCAATGGCTGACTTATAGAATGCAGCTTCTTATGAGATTACTTCTGCAAAAGAAGTGACTGTCCTGAGCTAGAATGCCTTAGAAAAAGCATTGCGAAAGATCTAAAAATAAGATGATTTTTTTTTGGCCTATAGAGAGTAAGTAGACTTAAGCAGCAGAATGGGAGGGAAAACAGGTTTTTTTTCCCCAACTGGACAAGCAGTTAGGCCATTTCACAGTCCAGATGGAACACGTTTGGCGTCCCTCGTTTTTCTTTAGTCTTCGTTTTCCTCTCCTCTCCGAACTTTGAAGAAGTTTATCCAACATTTTTAAGGAGGAAAGAATAATTAAAACCCCATGACTGTGGGCTCCCCACATGAAGCCACAGAGCCATGTTTTAGCCCCTTTTCAGAAGGCGTGAAGAGTGAGGGGGCTGCTTTACTTTCAGGGGTTGAATATTCCATAAGGTGGGAGCAAGAGCAGAGAAGGATGTCTTCCTAGACCCCAGCAGTCTGTTCTGACCCAAACCCTTTTCCAATAAAACAAACACGAACCAAAGGAAACAACCTTTTAATGATTATTACAAATCCCCGGTTAAAAGGCTGCTGCAAACTAATTCACTTTGATAAGCACAAGCCTCGCCAAAACTGTGCAAGGCTGCCAAGAATAACAGATAAGAGATATTTTACAACACAAGAGTCTTCAAATACCAACTTAAGATACTGCAATGTCCACGAGGCTGAGTTTCAAAACATTTTTGCT
Organism: Pseudonaja textilis; assembly: GCF_049901715.1. NCBI lineage: Eukaryota > Metazoa > Chordata > Lepidosauria > Squamata > Elapidae > Pseudonaja > Pseudonaja textilis. Next base: position 67,451,216 of record NC_141994.1, read on the forward strand.
TCCTGCAAAGAACGTCTGATTCACAGCTGGCTTTTATCTTCTTGAAGGAGGGGCCATTACTATTCAGCCTTACTCCTGAGTCGCCCATGCTGTTGCAGCTGCTCTTTCCTAAGAGCCACCCTATGCACATGCGTACTTGGCACAGGCTCCTTGGGAACCTCCTCATCGCTGCTGCCAGCCCCCACAATCTCTGAAGGCAGCAGTCCACTCCCTAATGGTCCTGGTCCCTCATCTGAGTCCTCGCTCTCCTTGCATCTGCACCTGCGGCCGGCTAACCACAACACAGTCAGAACTTTTTTAACTGATGGGATCGGTTAGGGTGCACAAATGTAGAAAAGAAGAGCAACCTTCTAACTTGATATATCAAGCAAGCACAGGTACGGTCTTACCAAATTTAACAAGGACAACTGCATTGTAATCTGCTTGTCATTGATATACAAGCCATTGTTGTTGTTGTTCAGTCCCTAAAGTCATATCTGAATCTTCACAATCCCATGGATCATAGCATGCCAGACTCTCCTGTCCTCCATGGTCTCCTGGAGTTTGCCCAAATTCACATTCGTTGCGTGGATGACACTACCTAACCATCTCATTCTCTGCTGTCCTCCTTTTCCTTTTGCCTTCCATCTTTCCCAACATCGAGGCCTTTTCCAGGGAGTCTGCTCTTCTCATTTGTTGGCCAAAGTGTTTGAGCTTCAGCTTCAGGATTTCCCCTTCCAAGAACAGGCGGGGTTGATTTTCTTTAGGATTGATTGGATCTTCTTGCAGTCCAAGCGACTCTTCAAGAGTTTTCTCCCTACAATCGAAAAGCAATACAAGCCATTGTGTACAAATATATCTGTGTCTATCAAACAGATTCAGGAAGGACCTATTCATACTTCAGCTGTTAAGACCCAATGAAGTCTAGCAAATGGAGAGTTGGTGCGCGATTGCTGTTTTTCTAGGACATCCTTCCCATGATAAAAAAAACCCCTCATATTCTCCATTTAACTGCCAAAATTGGATTATAGATTTTGAGGCCGAATCCCTGAGGTAGCAGACTAAAAGCTGTGGACACCACTGTGAGGATAACATGTGATAGCTCCAGATTCACACAGAGCACAGCAGGGAGGTGAAACTGGAAGGCTAAAAGAAAAGCACAGAGCTAAATTATTGAGCCCCCGCCCCCCGAATTATTTTTATATGAGCCAAGAAAAGAAAGTCACATAATGGGAAGTTTGGAAATATTTTTTTTTAAAAAAAGGCAGGGCTGCAAGTGATCTGGGTCTTTCAGAATTATTTAATAGGGATGCAGACATTTTTTTAAAAAAAGATGTATTTGTATTTTCCAGCAGCAGCTGTAGTTGTGCGTGGATGTGGTGGTTTTTTTTTTTTAATGCATGACTGGGGAAAGACCACGTGCTCTTTCATAGGAAAAGTCTTAGTTTAATCTATGGGTCACTGGTTAAGCCGCCTGGGAAAAATCTTAGCTAGGAGATTAGAAGATTATGCTGTACGGGCTACACAGAGCTAGAATTAAAGTATGAAATTGTGTGTCTTGGGAAAAGGGAGAAGAGTAGGGTTTTGTTGTTTTGGTTTTTTTGAGTCTTTCAAAACATCCGGGCAGTGTCTTTCAAACTTGGCAACTTTAAAATGTGTGGACCTCAACTCCCAGAATTCCCCAGCCAGCATGGCTGGCTGGGGAATTCTGGGAGTTGAGGTCCACATATCTTAAAGTTGTCAAGTTTGAAAGACATTGCATCAGGGCTATTGAATGAATGTAATTGAAGGAGAACGAACAAAAGAAAGCATTACTTTTGAAAGTCCTGGAATTCATTATCAAATGTAGTAATAATAGCCACTACATTGTGGGGACTTTAAAGGGAGATCAGATAAACTCGTGGTGGACAGGTGTGTTGAACAGCTATCAATCTTGAACATTTGATGTTGTTTCTGAGTTGGAGCGGCATGCTAGCAAGAACAATGCAGAAAACTATCAGAAAACCAATAGAAACACCAGTTTTATTACCCTAAAAAGAACAGAAGAGAGCAAATCATGGTTGGCTTATCAGAGTCAAATATTTAGTGGTTTTTCTTCTATTTAAACATGATGGAATAATGGAGAAAACAGCAGGGATCCAAAGCATTAACATCAGAAAAATGAATTTATGGCCCCACTTACACAGTGGATTGAAGATGTGATGGTACTTGAAATTTATGAACAATTTGTTTACAGACAGATTATAAATGGATATGCTTGAAATGTGTAAAACTAAACAGACAGACAGACATGGATAGATAAATAGATATAGATTGACAGACAGACAGAAAGATGAGAGTGAGATGATTAGGTAGGTAGGTAGATTAGGCAGACAGGCAGGCAGGCAGGCAGGCAGACAGAAGAAAGAAAGATGATTATGTAGGTAGGTAGATAATTAAATGAAAGATTAGATAGATTGATTGATTTATAGCTATATATTGATTATATTGCTTTTATCTATTTTGTTTACCTTTTTAAAAAATCTCTGTCTTTTTTTTTTTTAAATAAAGTCAAGAATGGAGTTGTATTTCAGGGGTATGTCCATAGCAATTTTTCTGCATTTTAGAACATTTCTTTGAGATATGTCTTAGATTTCTTCAAGGGATGCAAGCTTCTCAACCTGAAAATATTTTGTTTTACATTAAAAATAGTTCCATTGTTTAAAATAAATAGTTCTATCCCCTTGTTTAATCCCAATCTGAAAGCATCTAACAACCATAAAATATAAGTATACTTTGTAAAATTGATCCATAAATGTGACAGAAATCTTCATTCGTGTGTATGAGGAATGGGTGACTTCTGTATCTTTCTAAATTAATAGTTTGAGTCGAACAGAATAACTGAGTTGGAAAAGACCTTAGAGGTCTTCTAGTCCAACCCCTACTCAAGCAGTGGACCCGATACCATTTCAAATAGTTGACTAATCTCTTCTTTAAAACCTCCAGTGATGGAGCACCTACAATTTCTGAAGGCAAGCAAGGCTACTGATGAGGATTGCTTGGAACTGTGATTAGAAACATACGGAAGACTGTCAGTTGCTTACATCCACCATAGAATAGTAGGCATGTCAAATCTCTTCTTCACATTTGGCTATTCACCTCGCTGGCTTCAAGCTTGAGTCTACTGCACTATATTGTGTTGATATCTTCTATATATATAAAAGCAAAATACCATTCATGCATCATCACAAAATCTCCAGAACCGTTAAGCCTTCAAACTTGAAACTTGGCACGTATGTTCCTCTTGGCCTCTAGGTGCTCATTAAGAAAGGATTTTTTGAAATGACCACCAAAGCATTAGTATCTCCTATATTATTATTAACACGCTCTGATGCTAAGGAGTTCTACTCCCCCTCCCCACCTGAAAAGAAATCTGTTCCAAATGCAAAATACAAGCAGAGGAGAGGAGTTTCAGTTTCATTTTCAGAGCAGCATTTAGTACAGAACAGTTGAGCTAAGCCACGCCCAGGCTCCTTGCTGTCTCCTTACATAGCAAATACTGTTTCAGTTTCCATGTTTCAGTTTCCAAACAGCCCTCAACTCTCATACACTGACAGGACGCTAGCCAGATGAATACCGATGGATGCTGGACAGAATTCCCCCCCTCTTTTTTTTTCCTTCCCAAAAACTAAGCCCGACCACATAGTTTCATAGCGAAGCATGGGTATCAAGCTAATTTAAGTATAGTTTAACTGACTACATGTGATTTTGCTGCTATGCCATAAGTTCAGTTATTTTCCTGCATACTAGGAAAAAGGAAGGAAGTCATTAAAATGTGTGCATCTGGCTGCAGCTGTCACCTTTCTCATTTCCTCTAAAGTGGGCATCCTGTGCAATGTGTGAGGTTTATTTTCTGACCTTCAAAGGCTCCTTGTGATTCAAATTCTACTCCAGCTATGGTTTTAGGAAATGTTGGAAGTTCAGAAACCCATAGAAAATGTTAAGAATAGAAATGGTGACCTTCTGGATCACACCTGTCCGATCTTTGTCTGAAATAGTACAGGGTTTCCTGCCTAAGCAGGAATTGGGATTAAATAAGGAGAACTGCACACCAGAAGAACTAGACGGAAGGACAGTTTTTTCCCCAACGCCATCACTCTGCTAAACAAATAATTCCCTCAACACTGTCCAACTATTTACAAAGTCTGCATTACTATTAATCTTCTCATCACTCCTTATCACCCATCCCCTCCCACTTGTGAGTAACTTTGTCACTTGTATCCTAATGATTTGTATGGACTGTTTCCTAGTATGATTTGATTGCTTATTGTATCCTATGACTATTATTGTGTGATACCCGATGATTCTTAACTCCTGACGAATGTATCTTTTATGTATACTGAGCGCATTTGCGCCAAGACAAATTCCTTGTGTGTCCCATCACACTTGGCCAATGAAGAATTCTATCTGTCTGTCTGTCTATCTATCTATCTATCTATCTATCTATCTATCTATCTATCTATCTATCATCTGTCTGTCTGTCTGTCTGTCTATCTATCATCTGTCTGTCTATCTATCTATCTATCTATCTATCTATCTATCTATCTATCTATCTGTCTATCTAGTTCCCACAACTCTCCTGGTGTGAAATGTGATTGTGGCTCCTGTTTTCTCTCGCCAGGTGGTTCCATTCCAGCTGCCATTGAAGAGATGCTCTGTAGTGGGCAATGGTGGGATTCTGAAAAACAGCCGCTGTGGCAAGCAGATAGATCAAGCGGACTTCGTCATGAGGTAAGCCGCCATTTTGGCTATGCTTCCCTCTCGTCACCTTCACCGTTTTTTCACGGTACAGGTAGTTACAACGGCACTGAGAAAGGTGACTCGAAACCATTTCTCACAGTTATAGCCATTACAGCCTCCCCGTGGTCATGTGATTTACATTTGGAGGCTTGGCAACTGACTCACATTTACGACGGTTGCAGTGTCCCAGGGGTTCATGGGATCTGCTTTTGCGACCTTCAGACAAGCAAAGTCAATGGGGAAACCAGATTCACTTAACAACCATGCTTCTAGTTTAAGAACTTCAGTGATTCACTTAACAACTGTGGCAAGAAAGGTCATAAAATGTAGCAAACTCACTTAACAAATGTCTTGCTTGGCAACATAAATTTTGGGCCCAATTGTGGTCATAGGTCGAGGACTACAGCACAGTAAAATTGTTCCACTTGATTATCTCCTTCTGTCATACAAATATCCCTTGACTTAAAACCACCATTGGAACCAGAATTTCTGTTGCTAAGCAAGCCGGTTGTTAAGTGAGCCATGCCCAATTTTATGACCTTTTTGCCCCGTTTTTAAAGTGAATCACGCGTCTTTAAGCAAATCTAGCTTCCTCCAGTGACTTTGCTTGTTATAAGTACGCTGAATGGCTCCCGGAAGCTGCAACCATTGTAAATATATGCCAGTTGCCATGGGGATGCTGGGATGGTCATAAGTGTGAGGAGTGGTTGCAAGTTACTGTTTTCTGTGCTGTTGTAACTTTGATTGGTTGCTGAAGCAATTGTAAGTTGAGGACTATATGTATTGCAATTGCAATTCAGTAGACCAGAGGTCTCCAACCTTGGCAACTTTAAGACTTGTGGACTTCAACTCCCAGAATTCTCCAGCCAGAGCTGGCTGGAGAATTCTGGGAGTTGAAGTCCACAAGTCTTAAAGTTGCCAAGGTTGAGACCTCTGCAGTACACTCCTTCAGGATGTGTTCTGAGGTCATCCCAAGGCAGGATAGGCGTCCCATACTTCATATGGACTAGTAACTGAAATTTAGGAGTGTCCGATCTGTGCTGTTCTTCCACAAAGCTTTTGTTGTTTCTCCAGAGTGGTAGTTATATTAGAAATTTTGGCAATGAAGTCGTCAAATGTTTACAGTCGCAAACAGAGGCAATTCTTTCTATCTTCTCTTTATTTTCAGTCTAAGAGGCTGCTGTGAACATTTCACTTGCTAAGATCCAACGGATTTTGATTGCATTGCTTTTCCAGCCCACAATAATCCAATTATTGAGTTGGTTTCCAACAGAAAAAGGCCCTTTTATCTACTGCGATATGTTCTTCAAAGCAAGTTCCAGGGCATGCATATTTGACACCCACCATGGGATAATCATGTTACTTATTTTATGGATTGGATTTTATCTCTGAATGTATTTTTAATGTGCCCAGCCTAGAGAAGGGGAGGAGGAAGCCAGCATAAAAACAAGCTCTTTTCAGAACATATTAAAATAATTTTTAAAATACACAACAAGCTACAGATTTGGGGCTGCTGTAGAGTTGTCACAAAAATGATAATAACTCTAGTATAGTTAGTAATATAAATAGAGGGCAAACCCCACCCCTCTTCTAGCCTGATGATGTTATCTAGTTTGCCACCGAAACATCTGTAAGTCGTCTCTTACTGACCGCCTGTGTTCTGACCCGCGTCTTTTCCTAACAAATCAAAACACAATTCACAGGGAACAGAAACCTTTTAATGCTTCTGCAAAATAATATTAGCTGTGATAAGGACAAGCCTTGCCAAACTGTGCGAGACTGCCAAAAGATGACAGGCAAGAAATAATTTGCAATACAAGAATCTTCAAATGCAAACTCAGGATACTGGAATGTCCATGAGGCTGGAGTTTCCAAACGTCTTTGCCTTCTGCAAAGAACATTCGTTTCACAGCTGGCTTTTATTTTCTTGAAGGAGGGGCCATTACCTTGCAGTCTTATTCCTGAGTTGCCCATGCTGCTGCAGCTGCTCTTTCCTGAGATCAATCCTGCCCACATGCGCACTTGGCACAAGCTCCTCGGGAACTTCCTCATCGCTGCTGCCAGCCCCCACAATCTCTGAAGGTCCCTAATGGTCCTGGCCCCTTATCTGAGTCCTTGCTCTCCTCAGCCATCCGCACCTGTTGCCGGTTAACTACAAGAGCCAGTTCAGTGACCGTTGAAGCTTTGACAGTGCTGGAAAAGTTGCTTTATGACTGGGTTTTTTAAAATTTGTAGCTATTGCAGTGTTCCCATGATCACACAACCACCCTTTTGGGTGTTTTGCAACTGGCATAAGTTTATGATCTTCGTAGTGTCCTGCAATCATATAGGGTTACCATGTACGAGTTTCAATTACTGGTTTCGAACAAGCAGAATTCAATAGAGAAGCCAGCAAGTCATGGTTGTGTGGTGTGGCTGATTCACTGAACAGCCACAGTGGAACCGATGTCACAAGTCCAGCACAGTCACATACCATTTCACTGAATGGCCACTTGGCTTAGCCACGGAGTTGCCAGTCCCAGTTGTGGTAGCAAGTGTACTTGGCTCAATGGGAATAATCTTTCTCTTAATAGATTTTTGACTTGAACAAATACATGAATACTAATAAGGGAGAATATTTGTTGTTCATGGTTGACATGAAGGGGTCCTTGGTTCTCTCTGATCTGGGTTGTTTTCTTGCAGATATTTCAATACCCAACTAGGTAACATCATCAGGGTTAGAATGGAGTTTGCTGTCAGTTTATATTCTAGTGGCTTCCCTGTCAATGTTGGTGGAGACGGTCTTAGAGATTCTTCAATTGGGCTGTTTGCTGTCGGCTTCTTTGTCAGTTTCTCGATTGTTTTCTTGACTGTTGGTCTGATGTTAACCTTGGAGTTAATCTATGCTGATTGCTGGTGGAGCTTTTCTTCCCTTTTGGACTGGGTGATAGCAGAGGTGGGCTGCTGGGGGTTCACAGGGATTCAGGAGAACCCCGAGCTAAAATTCTATGCAGTTCGGAGAACTCCCCAATTCCAATCCTGGCTGGCCCCACCCACCCCTCTCAAGAGTCCCCACGTGGCCCATTTGGGATGCAGGTAAGTGCAGGGTTGGCATGGAAGCTCAAGGAAGGCAAAAAACGGGCCTCCTAGAAGTTCAGGAAGACTAGAAATGGGCCCTTTTCCAGGTTCCAGAGAGCCTCCGGAGCTCGGGGAGGGCAAAAACGCCCCCCTCCCCACTGTGGTGCAGGAGGCCGACTAGGCCACACCCACCATGGCCACGCCCACCCAGCAACCAGGCAGAGAACCCTGTTGCTAAAATTTTTGAAGCCCACCCCTGGATTATCTCTTTTGCATAGTCTGAAGATGTTTCCTAGTTTGGGTAATGAAACATCTGCAAGAAAACATGGCAAGCTCACTCCTCAACTGTGTGAATGAACATAAAAAGTATGATTTATTACAGTTTCACTTTTCTTTTTTCTTCCCTTCAGATGTAACCTCCCTCCACTAAGCAATGCATACAGCAATGACGTAGGATCAAAAACTCAACTGGTAACAGCGAATCCCAGCATAATTAATAAAAGGTAAGGAGCCGATTGTCTGTTTCTTTTTCAATTCCTAGGCTTAGTACATAAGGGGAAAAAATGAGGCATGTTGCGGAGAGGGTTTAAAAAAAGAAAGAACGGAAAAGAGTACACCTATACTTGTTTTTTTTTTTAAGTGTTAAAATTTGTATTAATCTAGAATTTATAAAAAGAATGTGTCATGGAAAGGGAATATGACTGACTAAAGAACCAACTAGATTAATAAGTTAATGTAGACTATTAAAAGCAAGGGGAGAAATTGGTAACTTTATTATTATTGTTGTTGTTGTTGTTATTATTAGGTAAATTGTTTATCTTTATTTTTAAAATAAATATTAAAGGATTATATTTGAAATAATTAAAATGAAACAAAAAGAAGTTTCGATTGAGATTAATGAAAGAGGCTAGAATTAATGTGTTTGTTTCTCTCCTTACTGAATATTTGGAATGGAAAAGGTAATAATAGAATTAAGTATGCATATATGAATGTATAATTGCTGTCATATTTGTATGTAAAGGTGATGACCCGGAAATATGTTGTCCACTCAAAAGAGATTTTTGTTTTTAATGTGAAAAACTGAATAAAATTTGTTTTGTTTTTTTAAAGAACAAAGGAGTTATTGTAACAAGGCAGATCACATCAATGATAAAGATAAAGAAAAAAAAATTAACCATTGCTCAATATACACTGTAAAATGTGTGTGTGTGTGTATTTTCTTAAGTTTTCGTGGGTACTTACATGTATGGCATTCAGCTTTGTTCGGGTATTTTCCCACGTCATTGTAGTTGTGCTTTTAAAGTTGTAGCAACGTTTCGGCAGAATTCTCATCTGCTATCATCAGGCTTCTGTATAGTGTTCATCTGTGAGTCAGACTGAAATAGTGGTTTCAGATTTAAATTTGGGGCAGCCTATTGCTGTGCCAGAATGGTTTTTTCTTCATCCTGATTGGTTGGGAGTCTTGGTCTGTGTTTATTGGTCTTGGAGTTTGCTGTGTTCTGCTTGATTGATGTTTCTAATATCTTCTGTCTGTTTTTGGGCTCTTTTTGTATCTTGATTGGCTGGCAACATTGTGTTACTTTATTGGAGGCCTTTAGTGCAGCTTGGCTCCGAGTAAACGTATGGCTATCATTTGTTAGGAAGCTAGGTTTCATCTGGGTGCCTGGTTGGGGTGTGTTTGAGCTGGAGGTATCAGAGGGGATCTGTCTGTGCCCAGGTGTTTGCCTGGCTTGTGGTGTGGATATTTTTTTGTTTGTGAGTGCAGGCTTCCAAATAATTGACAGTCTGGTGGAATCATCTCTTCTATTCATGCTTTCAGGTCGTTTTTCAATCTCTATGGCTTCTCTGATGATTCTCTGGCTGGGGTTTTCTATAGTGGCTAGGGTTTTGGTGCCATTGAAGTTGATGCTATGACCTGTGGCTTCCATGTGTTGGACTAGTGAGGAAGTGTGTTCCAGCTTTTTGACTGCATTTTTGTGTTCCTCCAGGCGGGTACGTATTCTTCTATTGGAAGAATAAGTACTAATAGAAATGGAGCTTTGCACACTTGCACGCTGCTTGCACAGCCCAGTTCCCAATGGGCCACAGCCTGAAATCAGGCGAGGGTCTCTAGGAGGTTGGAAGACCCCTGCCACATTCCGTATGTACACAATACTAGATGCTTTTCACATCTCTGAATTCTGAAATAATTACCCTGCCTAAACAAACGAGCTCAAAACATCCAAATTAACTATCAAAAACTGATTTTGGAGGAGTGAAGTGCAATAAAGTAGCTGAAATCCTGAAGTTCTACACACTGAAAGAGATTGAGACAGCACCCATATTTAGATTCCTCTTTTAAAAACAAAACCAATCTGAAACTATCATTTGTACTCACAATGTGTTATCTTTGAGTACGAAATGACTCATCTTCTATATTTGTAAACCTTCATTTCATTCATATCTGCGCATAATTTGGTTAGAGCGTTTAGGAAATTACAGGTCCTTTGCTTTTATTATTGTCTGGAATTGTGGTTTTTTTCAGCATCAGTGTCTTAAAAATTATGTAAGCTGCCTGGGTTTGATTTTTCCAAAAGTCTCACAGTCTTTAATAAGCTCACAGACAGAGGAACCAAGATTTATTTTCTGCAGAAAGGTTTATGCCCACCTCCCATACAGCAGAACTGTTAGGCGTTTGCAGCAGAAATTCAAATCTGGAAAACACACAGATGACTGATTCATCAGGATCATTAACTTCTTTATAAACATAATAATATGAGTAAAGTTTACAATACCATTTGTAACATGAGCAAAAACACAAGCAGCAGCAGCTCAGAGCAGATATCAGTTTCAACAAGCAAGCAAGACTAGTTTCAGTTTAGAGCCGAGAGCAGAGCCAAGAGCCATGTTGGCGAACCTAGGCCACACATTCCGGAAGTGGCAAGCAGAGCCATTTCTCCTGGCACACGAGAGGTCTCCCGGAAGAGCCCCACTGCGCATATGTGTGCACGCCTCTGGCACGCATGCGGAGGGGTGTGTGTGGAAGATATGTGTGCATGCGCAGGGATGAGGTGCACGAGGGGGGAATCGTGCGCATGTGCAAGGCGCGTGGGGGACCCAGCACGCATTCCCTTCTGGGTGCTGGAACGCAAGCGTGTGCAAGTGAGCACATGCGCAATTATTGGCACGGGAGCCGAAAAAGGTTAGCCACTACTGGACTAGAGCCAAGAGCCACACCCAAGCTACTTCTAGTTTCACTTTCCAATTCAGCTCCCATTGGCTGGAATGTTGCTGTGCCTATTCATTGGCTGACTTTGTTGCTAAGTTCTATTCCAGTTCACAAATATACTCTGACAAGAACATGGGCATTTCCTTCAGAATTCAAAGGAGTCCCTGCAGATTTTACTACGGTCATGTGGTCACATGACGTCACAGAGTGATGTTACCTTCCCACCAAAGTTGTACCTATTTATCTACTCGCATTTCATGCTTTTGAACTGCTAGGTTGGCAGGAGCTGGGGCGATGACTGGGAGCTCACCCCGTTGCATGGTGCCGGGGTCTCAAACCTGGGCTGCTAGCTTCCAAATGACAAGCCCAGCGTCTTAACCACTGAGCCACTGTGCCACTCAGAATTCAAATACCCTGCAAAATCTTGAGCTGATAAGCTGCAGGACAGGTTAAAACCCACCAGGTCTAATGAAAGATGAGATGGGACTGGTACCAGCACTGCCAAATTTCAACTGCACCCGAAATCCTCGAAATATCCAGCCCATCCTTTGCATTACCCAACCAGGCGTCTACTTGTAGTTGTAAGCTAATAGAGCAATACCAAAACAACCTTGGAGAAGGAATTTAACAGTCAATAATGTGTGAATGGACCCATAAAATGTGTTAGGAAGAGACTATAAGGTGACCCCACATTGATTCACTTTGAGAAGAAGGATGAAGGGAAAACTTTTGAGATTCTGTTGCATCAATACAGCTCCGGGATTCCTGGAAGGGTTGACCTCTTGAAAGACATTTTCTCTTCCTAGTCCTCAAGTTGAGCTTTGACCCTCCAGAGTAACTCCAGGGTTGCTACCAGTGTTAAGTGTTTCATTGGACTGAAGGGGAAACTATTCAATGCAAGGAGGAAGATGTATTAATTGTACTGAATTAAGTAAACTACTTCTTCTTCCAACTTTAAACTGTCAGAATGAGGCTACCTTTCTGGCTTTGTTGTTGTCCAAAAATAAGTCCTTACCAGTACATGTTTTTGGTAGTAGTCAACCAGCAGATAGGCTGGGCTCTGTGTCTCTCCACGTTCACATGAGTTGTTATCTGCTAAGAGCTTCTTACTTCAGAATATTGGTTTTACATTTAAGCGCTCCCAACTCTCAACCTACTCAGAGCCCTCCAGGTAGAATAAGGGAGATCAGATCCTTCACCTAGATCCTCCTTTAATGTTATTTCTTGCTTGATGGTCTCCTTCCTCCACCTTTTCATCAGTTTTGTTCTTGCCCTAAAGGCTGTTTGTTCTTGCTATAAATAAAGTAAATTAAATTGGAATAATTTTAAAATGCAAATTAAAACAAAGCTAGCCCTTTCCTATTCATTCTTTCTCCTCTCCTCAGCTGTTTTTTCCCCAGAGTGTCTTGGAGATACCATCAGAACAGCCAGCGTGGGCTTTGGTACAAAGAGATCGATATATGCTGTTTTTTTATCACTGTAAAAAAAATTGCAGTCCTTGTTGATATTAAAGTCTTTCCCCCTCACACTGATCAAAATATTAACATCTGAGCTAGATACACCCACCCATTTTTCTCTTCTGCCCTCAATCTGTTTTTCTTACTTAACTTTTTTTTAACTGCAAGCACCGCATGTGTGCATTTATACTTATTTTCTAAATAAATGTTCATGTTTTTCTTGCAAAAGAAGAGTTCCTTGACATACCCCTGACTGCTTCTGTTTCTATAAATAGGTAGTTTTCTCCCCTGTACTTAAATACTTCATCTTTTCATCATCTACTATGTCTATGTTGGTAGGGGTGGGATCTGACCCGGTGTAACTACTGGTTTGGTGATTTGCATTTTGCACTTCTAATTTACATGAAAGCTGGGACATGACCACTGAAGTAAAGACAAGGGTAGAGAAAGCTCGAACAGCATTCTTCAAAATGAAAAAGGTCTTCTGCAGTCACAACATAAGGCTAAGATTGAAAATCAGGCTTGTCAGATGTTACATCTTTTCTATCCTGCTCTAGTAGAGAGTTGGTGTCATGATCTCTACCCACCCACCACCCATCTCCAGTCGGAGTCTGAATCTGGGGGAAGACAAACAGCTGAACAGCTGACAGAGAGCGGGAGAATGGCTCCGTTGGCTGTGGAGGAAACGGGAAGGGCAAAGTCAGGCTGGGCAGAGCAGGGGAGAGGTAGAACAAGGGAGAGGTGGTTCAGATGAAGACCAAGGTCCACCACCTCCTCCTCCTAAGGCATGCAGGGAAGAACGCAGAAGAGAGCAACATGGGTTGTGTGGCTTATGAGGAAGGAAAGGGCCCTGATTCCCTTCATAAGGCACACCTGGGGATGGAGAGGCAGTTGGGAGGGGCGTTTGTCCTGAACAAATGCTGAATTCATCTAGTGTTGTGAGTTTTAGCCTGCATTCCCGGACAGAAGCAAAGAGAAACAGGAAATTCTGTGTAGATCTAGGAACCCTGGAGATTTGAGATACTGGATTAGGAAAGATTCCTCTTTCCCCCCCTCCTTTCTTACCCAAGGCAGCTGTTCTTTTTTCACTGCTTTTCCTGTTTCTTGGCTTGTTCTCACCTTCTGACATCTTCCTGGTGGGAAGAGATCTGTCTTCTATTGCAAGCTTTCGAAGCAAGACAGTTTCTCTGGGTGGTTGAGGGAGGGCCCATTCATATGTCCTGTTAATTTAAAATCTCTTTTTGAGGAGAAAGCTCTTTGTCCAGAAGTATTTTGCACATTACAGTCAGGGGACATTTGACTTAGAGGGCTTTCAGTAGGATAGAAAGTTAGCATCCACCTCTCTCCTAGAAGAATGAAATATTTTGAGAAATATTAAAAAGGCAGAATATTATATTTCCCTGAAGGAGAAACATGCGCTCGGAAAGCACCCTCCACCTTTCTTAACAGCCCCATAAGGACTGAGCCAGCCAATCTACAAGACAAAAGATCTTCAGCTCCAGGGTGATGGTATTAGCTCACTCAAGATCCAAACCAGGCAAAGCCATGAAGACACATTAGGAATTGCCCAACACCCTTTCAGAACACAAGCCTCTTCATTACATCATCACCCTCCAAGCTTCAACTAAACTTATCTCAGACAACCTCAGCTATGACCCCTGCATAGCCCCGTGGGAGTCTGACAGCAGCCACATTTTCTTGCACAGGAACAGGAAGCTCAAGTTCTTTTTTTTTTTAAGAACAAGTTTTATTGATTTTTGAAGACAAACAAAACATAACATATAAAAGTATAAAACCTCCTTTCTAAGAATTACTTATAAATTTTAACAAGGCAAATAAAGCATTATTTTTTAAAAAACATAGTTCCACATTATCACATTTCCATTTACACATATATATCTTTTCCAAATTTCTCATTATTTCTCCCTTCACTTTTATTCAATTATATTTCTTTCTATCAAAGTTTTAGTAATTCTCAATCAGTCATAAGCACACAAAATGCATAACCTAAAGCAAAACATTGGGGGAAAAAAACTCCTTAGTTATCATTTGTACATATCTTTTCCAATTTTTCTCCCTTTAATTTCATTTCTCCAAGATTTTATTAATTTACAATCAAACATAAATAATCCACACACTAAACATAAAACATAAAACTTCTTTTGAAAAGTGACTTGGCCCCAGGTTACATCTTTTTTGACAGACCTAAATCAAATTCATGCCCACCTTATATACCCTTCATATCTTATTAACCATTTTGTATTTTCTATATAACTTCTCCCATCTTTTCACTCTCTTAATTATATTTTATTTATTTCATCTTATTTCAAAGTCATTATACTTATATCTTTTGTCCGTTCTTTACCAAACATCTATTTATCTCTTCTCTTTAACAAAAAATTTCCCCTGTGATCACTTTTGAAGTATGACGCCTTCTCCTAAAATAAAGCTTAAAATAATACATAATTTCCATCCTGATTCTGCTTAGTACATTCTACATATTAAATCTTAAAATAAAAGAATAGTAAACTTATAGTATAGTTAAATGTATAATTTCTATTCTAATTCTAATTCTGATAAGTACATTGTTTTAGAATAAAAAAAATAAAATACTAAAGTTATAATAACATTAAACCAGTAACAAATTGAACTTTAACTAAGCATTAATCATTTAACACAGTCTCCTAATATTTTATTAAATATCAACATCTATCATTATTAAACATTAATATTTTATTAAATATTCCAACAAACTGTTTCAAATGCAAATACTACAATGCTATCTTATGCACTCTTGCAGAATCTTCTTTAATTATAGACTATCCATCATCCTTCGTCTCTAAAAAAAACTTTCTTTTTAAAATCTTGTTCTAACCCGTGGCTTTTTTTTTCTTTTTCCCTCCCTTTCTTCTCCAATCTGGTCTTTTTGCCCCTCCTCTCCCCTCCCCGTTTTTAAGTTTCCCTCTCTGTTGTAATTCTCTTTTCAATTGCTTTCTAACATTGTACCTTCTTTTCACCCTATTTTTATTTTTCTTGGTTGTTTTATTAAATCTTAAATTCTCATTTTTCCTTCCTCTCTTCCCATTTTCTTTCTTAGTCAAACTTTTTAGTCCATTAAAAATGGCTTCTTCCTTTTCTTCTTCTTCTCCTCCTTCTCCTTCCTCCAGTATTTGCTGGTACGTAGAAACCGCCATTTCTAAAAAATGGAAGGCAGCTCCCAAGGAATCCTTGCCACTTTGTTGTCTTTCTTTTAATTTTTCATATTCCATTTTCAGTTCATCAACCGATGGTACCCTTATAGGTTTTTTAAAAACAACCCAGATGCTTTCAATCTTGAAGTAATTTCCAAATGTCAGAGTTATCAAACAATCCAAACAAACAAAACTTTTTTCCTCTTCTTCTCTTTACAGTTTTTCCTCCAGAGGCAAAATCCCAGATGTATTTTAAAAGCCGTATTACCACTAATTAATGGTCTTGTAATCTTCAAGGCGTCTCCTCCAACAAAGTTTAAAAAAAAAATTTTTAGTCCTCCCCTTCCCACTTATAACAAAGAGCTTATTTTTACCTTTAAAAAGCAGGTTTTTCTGTGCTCCTTTGCTTTCTCCGTAAGGAGGGGGAGTGAGCTTTCCTTCAGCACTTTCGCTGATGTAACAAATTCTTTTGGAAACAAATGTATCAATCCAAAGTCAGGTTTCCAGGGTGTTTTAAAAGTAACATAATGTCCTGGTTCAGCCAAGAAAACTTCTCTTCTGGGTCTTCCTCCTGCACAATCTTATCCAGTTGAAGATTTCTTTGTGGCTGCCATACTGACAGCCGCTCCACCTTCTCAGGAAAAAGGAGTCTAGCCGGCTGGGAAAGGGAGGTGCGATATCCCCAGACCCCTGCCCGGATCTCCTCTGTCTTCCGCTGCCCCTTCAGGGCAGCGACAACCCCCAAATCCAGTTGGATCGGGGGTACCTTGACGGCGAGCGCAGCAGGGACCCGCAGAGAAGCGGATTCCTGCCGCCGCCGAAGCCTTGCAACCGGAAGTGAGGAAGCTCAAGTTCAAAGCCCAAGAGAAAGTATAAAAGCCACACTCTTCTCATCTTCACTGCTGCACCAGGACCCTTGTGCTTGATGGTTCTGCTTCATCATTAAAACATCTTTCCAATCAGCCTCCGTGTTTCCAGTGTCTTTCTCCCCGCTTGGAACTGAACCAGATGGATATTTCTTCCAACACTAGTTATGACACAAGGGCTTGCCCAATACTTTGGATGAGAAGCATCTGCTGCACTGCTGTGAAGGGGTGTGTGTGTGTGTGTGTGTGTGTGTCTATTTGCTCACAACTTCTTTCCCTTCAGTATGAAAGGGGGGGGGGGGAAATCATGGGTCTACCTCCTTCCTCTAATATCTCCCATACCTTCTGTGCCTCCTGATCCTCAGCTACCATCCCTATCGTCAACTTTCTGCAGTGTTTCTCAACCTTAGCAACTTTAGGATGTATGGACTTCAACTCCCAGAATTCCCCAGCTGTGAAATTATAGAAGTTGAAATCCACACATGACTATAGAGGTTGAGAAACATTGTCTTACTTAGTGTAATATCTCTGATCTTCCCAACAAGCAATTGCGCATTCATGCCCTGGTAGAAGATGGCCCTCCAAGAAGGTAGGTTCATGACTAAAATATTACAGCTCTTGACCCTTTTGTCCCCAAAATGATGAGGCTGAGATAACTTTCTAGCTAATTTATTTAAAACAGGAAACTCAGAATCAATTGCTAGCTGACAACAAGTTTCTTGATAAGGAACTCTATTTTAGGACTAGGATTTGAAGCCCAAAGGGAAATCCTCTAAAAACAGAAGTGAGAAAAATAAAAGGTTTTCAACAAAATGGGTTTTTAAAACCAGCTATACGTGTCCTACAGTTAGCTGGAAGAGTATTTGATATATGCAGTATGTCCATGGAAGGTGACAATGAAGTTGAGTATTTGATATATGCAGTATGTCCATGGAAGGTGACAATGAAGTTGAGTATTTCATATATGCAGTATGTCCATGGAAGGTGACAATGAAGTTGAAGTATCATGGCATTGATTGATTGATTGATTTTTATCCTGACTTTCTTTATTACTTTATAAGTAACAATACAGTGAACAGACTTAATGCTCCTTCCTCTTCCTGTTTTCCCTTCAACAACAATCCTGCAAGGTGCAGAGAGAGAGAGAGAGAGAGAGAGTGATTGGCTCAAAGTCACCCAGCTGGCTTTCATGCCTAAGATGGAACTAGAACTCACCATCTCCTGGTGGTTGGCTCGAAGTTTTCTTACCTAAGGTGGGGGGGTGGAATCTTCTGGTGATTGGACCAGTCACCCAGTTGACTTTCATGCCTAAGGCAGGACTAGAACTCACAGCCTCCTGGTTTAAGAATCTGCTTTGATGGGGTGCATCAATTGCAACATTATGCAATCCCCACCATTAAAGTTTGGCCCAGCTGTAGCGTACACAAGAATGTGCATTTGATTGTGTTGGTTCTCAGGCTTGGATGGCTTACCAGAAGCGATTATCAGATTATCCATGCCATTCTATCCCAATGGTTGTGTCACGCAGTTTGACTTAAAAGTGATTTAATGAACAAAAAGGTTCTTAACAATGGATGTTCAGTGCTAGGCTGTTGGCTTGGGCTACTGTTTCTCACAACAGCTGCACTTTGAGGTCAAGATCCAGATCGCCTTTACGAAGCCCCAGGACTCTCCACAGCAGCATTTCCCCAACATGAGTCATTTTACACATAGGCAAATCTTTGTAGCAATTCTTGTGCTGCAGCAATTTTGGGTGATAGCACTCATGCCGCTTGCTAGGTTTATTTTCCCCTAAGATTCTCTCATCTTGAATCTACGATTATTTCAATGTGTCTTCCTGGCATCTCTGCAGCTTCTTTGAAAGTGGGTGAGCCACAGAAATGCCACGTATTGATTCTGCAGTATGACCTAGATTGACTCTGGCTTTTTCTAGCTGACAAAGAGAAGAGACTGCTCTTCTCTGCAGCAAATCGAGTCTTTCTCTTTCTTCACATTCCTGAGGAGGCCAGGCCATCTCAGGTGACTTTTTCTCCAAGTGCTTTGAAGGAGATGCGTTGTAGATCTCCGCTATTTTCCTCTGCAGCATCCTGAGGAACTTCCGATAGGAATGTAATTGTATAGGGAAGAGGATAAATTTTGGAAAGGGCTTATTTTGTAAGAAATAGAGCAGAGATCTAGTGGTTGAATCAGTGACATTTAGTAGAGTTACAGAAAACACAAGGAGTTAGACCGTGCTGGGATTGGATTGCAAAATTTGCACTTTGGCAATTGCAACTACTTATGAACAGGAATTGCAATTTTAATCTACAATGACTTAGAATAACTTTATTGTCACTTTAAATGTATACTAATTGGCATGCAGTAAAATGAAATTCTGTACAATGTACAGGTAGTCCTTGAGTTACAACAATTCATTTAGTTAGAATAACAAAGATGGAAGGGATCTTGGAAGTCTTCTAGCCTAACCCCTTGCTGAGGCAGGAAACCCTATACCATTTCAGACAAATCATTGTCCAATCTCTCCTTAAAAACCTCCAGTGTTGGAGCATTCACAACTTCTGGAGGCAAGTTGTTCCACTGATTTATTGTCCTAACTGTCAGGAAATTTCTCCTTAAGTTTAGATTGCTTCTCTCCTTGATTAGTTTCCACCCGTTGCTTCTTGTCTTGCCATCTGGTGCTTTGGAGAATAGGCTCCTTCTTCTCAATAAAAGCCCCTCAAATACTGGAAGACTGCTGTCATGTCACCCTTAGTCCTTCTTTTCACCAGACTAGACATACCCAATTCCAGCAACCGTTCTTCATATGTTTTATCCCCCACTCCCCTAATCATCTTGGTTGTTCTTCTCTGCACTCTTGCCAGAGTCGCCACATCTTTTTTGTATTGTGGTGACCAAAACTGAATGCAGGATTCCAAGTGTGGCCTTACCAAGGCCTTATAAAGTGGTATTAACACTTCACGTGATCTTGATTCTATCCCTCTGTTTATGCAGCCTAGAACTGTGTTGGGTTTTTTGGCAGCTGCAGCGCACGGCTGGCTCATATTTAAATGGCTGTCCGCTAGGACTCCGAGATCCCTCTCAAAGTTACTACAATTGAGAGAAGTACCACCTATACTGTGCCTGTGCATATGGGTTTTCTTCCCCTAAATGTAGAACCTTACTTTTTTCACCACTGAATTTCACTGTAGATAGCGCCCAGTGCTCAAGTCTGTCAAGATCCTTCTGTATCTTAAGCCTATCTTCGGGAGTGTTGGCTATTCCTGCCAGCTTGGTGTCGTCTGCAAATTTGATGAGTTGCCCGTCTACCCGCCTCATCCAAATAATTGACCTTTCAAAGTTACAACATCACTGAAAAAAGTGATCGATGACCATTTTTCACACTTACGTTGTAGCATCCCCATGGCCACATGATCAAAATTCAGACGCTTGGCAACTGACTCAAATTTACGACGGTTGCAATGTCCTGGTCTCATGTGATCACCTTTTGTACCTTCTGACAAGCGAAGTCAACAGGTAAACTAGACCCTCTTAACAACTGTGCTGCTAACTTAACAATTGCCACGGTTAACAACTGTGGCAAGAAAGGGCGTAAAATGGGACAAATCCATTTAATAATTTTATTGCTTGGCAATGGAAATTTTGGGTTCAATTGTAGTCGTATGTTGAGGACTACCTGTATTTCTATAGCAATTCTCGGGAATTCTAGCAATTCTTCTCTCTTCTGCCTCTCCTTGGTTGCATTCTTACAACATGAGCCCTAAAGTCTGTGGAGTTTGCACCAATCAGGTGACTCTGAGGACACAGATAAAACCTCCAAGCAGCCTCATTGACTCCCTAAAAAGGATGCAAATGACCAGCTGTCTGCAAGCAGTTATAAATCCTTCCATCCCTCCACCATCCAGTCAGAGCCAAAGAAGCTTCTTGGATGAGAAGCGAAATGTCTTCAAAGAAAAACCAGAAAATCCAATTGCTTCCTGACAAAACACCTTTGGGATAAGCCCTAAAGCTAGTTTTAGAAACCTGTTATATTTTCATAGCATGCCGTGTCCAAAGAATACTCCATTGATCCAACCATTCCCTCTTAGCCCTAGGAAGAAGGCAGTGGCCAACCATTTTCAAAAATGTGGCTTGGAAAACTTCAGGATCTTCTCTGGATAGTTGCCAGGAGTCAAAAATAACTCAGAGACGCCCACAGAGAGACAAGTTATCTTAATATGGTACCCCAGCTAGCCTGAATCTGTGACTTTCACCCTTTGAAATAAATGCTTCCCAAATTATAAATGTTGCTGTAATTAAATTTGACAGCTATTAATTCTCAGAGAAGCAAGAACAGACAGCATATTTCTGTACGCTATCTAGGTTTAATTCATCATTTAAAAATAAAATGACAGTATTGTCAAAAATAGGAGGAAGTTATATACATTTAATAGGCTGACATCTGCTATCTTTAAATGGACCACAGACAGATAGGAAGGGATATAATTTCATTTTTTAACTTTTTTTTGTTAAAGTTTCTGTTTTAGTTTCTAGTGATATTTTTCACTTTTTCCTATTTCTTAAGAGTTTTTTCTCTTTGTTTTTGTCTCTGTTTTTTTCTAAATAGTTAAATATAGGGTTTTTTTTCTCTGTCTCTTCAGTACAGTATATTTTTTATGCAACAAGTAAGGATTTTTTAAAAAGCAATGTCATAATAGAGAGGTAGATAGAGAGGGATAGATAGATATAGATAGATAAATATAGATATTGATATTTACTTTATACATAATGCAACAAACTACAATAATAAGAAAAGTGTAAATGTTTTTGACGTTAAATTAAAAAATAACAAATTTGACATAATCACCAGTTCAAAACACAAGAAAATAATGTTAATGCTAGATGCAAACAATGGCTTAGAAACTTAAAGTAAATCACAACGATCTTTCAATAAGATCCACATATAACAAGCATCTAAGGTTTAAGAACTTACATAGGAAAAATTGGGTCCATTGCTTTCTAATCTGCTACATGCTACAGATCCTGCACTGATTATATGGGTCATTAATTTTTATTTCATGTAAGTTGTACTACCGTCAAGTGCACCTTTTTTTTTCCAGTTTTTAAATCTCAGTTGAATAGACAGATCTGGCTGTAAAGCAGTTTCCTTTGGCCTGATATCATCCTGATACGTTTTTGAATTATAATTGCCACAAGCCCACAAACTCCAGCTCATTTACTGTTCCATATTGTCCTTCATTCCGAATGACTAAATCCATTCAGACATGTTCCATGTGACGAGGTACATGGAAGAACCAAAGAAGGAATTATGAAGTCCTTGGTGTTCTTTGAGTTTGGGTGTTTCCTTCTGTAGAAAGTTAGCACCCCCACCCTCCTAGGAGAATGTAGTATTTTGAGGAATATTAAAAAGGCAGAATATTATATTTCCCTCAATGAGAAGTGGAGAAACCTGTTTAGTTTAGTTTACTTTATTGTCATTGCATCTCATTCAATAAAATCAAACACCACCTTCAGTTCACATCATGACCATGAAAATAAACACAAACACATTCTTCACACACACATTGAACCGAAAACCCCGACACCACACCAACACTGCACTATACAGTAGAATTCAAAAGAGCTACTGTCCTCGGATAGAAGCTGTTTTTCAACCTATTTGTGCTTGTTTTTTATTATTCTGTACCATCTGCCAGATGGTAATAGTTCAAAAAAAAATGGGGTGCCTGGGATGAGATGGATCTTTGAAAATGTTTTGAACTTTCTTAAGCCAGTGGGAGCTCTAAAGCTCTTCCAAAGAGGGGAGAGGACAACCAATGATCTTCTGGGCAATGACATTAACCCTCTGCAGTGCACTGTGCAATTGGCAAACCATACAGAGGTGCAGTAAATTAAGATACTCTCTATGGTGCAGCGGTAGAAGGTCCCCAGCAGTTTTCCATTCAGTTGTTGTTTTCTGAGAAGTCTCAGGTAGTATAATCTCTGCTGGGCCCTTTTGACCAGGGCTGCAATGTGAGCATCCCAGGTCAGGTCCTCTTTTAGGGTAACACCCATAAACTTAAAAACTGGCCACTTGCTCCACTCGGTCTCCATTGATAAGCAAGGGCTGGATATCTGATCTGTTCTTTCTATAGTCCACTATCAGCTCCTTGGTCTTATTGGTGTTGAGGACCATGTTACTGTCTCCACACCACGAAAGCAACCAGTCCACCTCATCTCGGTAGGCAGACTCATCCCCCTGGAGATGAGTCCCACCACTGTTGTATCATCTGCAAATTTAGTAATAGTATTACTAGCATCAGTGGGAATGCCGTCATGCCCATAAAGAGTATAGAGTAAGGGACTCAACACGCAACCCTGTGGTGTACCAGTGTTAAGAATGAGGGCTGAAGAGGTATGATTACCTAATCTGACCCTCCGTGAGCGGCCAGACAGGAAATCCATAATCCAAAGGCAGATTGAATAAGAAAGTCCAAGGTCCAGAAGTATAGATACTAGTCTATGTGGAAGAATTGTGTTAAATGCAGAACTAAAACCCACAAAAAGCATCCTCACATAGCCCCCACCCCTCCTCGCTGTTTTACGTGAGTCAGAGCAGTGTGAAGAGTGATGGCTATAGCGTCCTCTGTAGATCTATTTTTTCTGTGTGCAAACTGGTGTTTATCAAATGTATGTGGAAGACCAGAAATGATGTGCCGGCAGAGCAATTTCTCAAAGTACTTCAGGCTGATAGGAGTGAGTGCCACTGGTCTGTAATCATTGAGATCGGAAACTTCTTTGGCAGTGGGAAAATGGTGGAAACTTTCAAACGAGATGGAATAGTGGACTGAAGACCGATTGAAGATCCTAGTAAAGACTCCAGCCAACTGATCTTTTTCTTAAAAGACAGAAAGCAGACTCAATCTACACACATACCCCCAAAGATATTTTTTGCCCATTAAGAAAGACTGGGCCAGCCTTTCTATAAGACAAAAGACCTCCAGCTCCAGGGTGATGGGATTAAGACATGACCTTCCAGGACATAATAGGATTAACCCATCCAGTAGCAGAACTCACCACATGGCACAATCAGCTGGGGGCATTGCATCACCCATCAAACTTTAACCAAACTAGCTCAGACAAACGTGATCCCTAAATGGCCCCATGGGAGTCTGACAGCAGCCAATAGAATATATGTTCTTGCACAGGAACAGGAAGCTCAAGTTTAAAGCCCAAGAGAAGGTATAAAAACCCCTCACTCTCCACTCCATGTGGTCAGCTGCCCAGGACCCCGAACGCATGCGGTTCTGCTTCATCATTAAACCATCTTTCCAATCAGCCTCCATGTTTCCAGTGTAGGTTTCCACGCATCCATCTCTTTCAGGTCACGGAGAGAAGACAGGATAGGGAGAAGAGCTTATTTCTTGGCTCCCAAAGTCCTGGAACTGACCTAGACAAATTCTACCCCAATACTAAAATGCGAGCAGAATTCAAAAATAATGAAGAAACGGTGGAAGATATCTCTCCTTCTCCCAACCCTACTAGAGGCAGCCAGTTTGAAGTGAGAGAACCAGTCTAGTGATTAAGGCACCAGGGTAGAAAAGAGAAGGCTGTGAGTTCTAGTCCTGCTTTAGCCATGAAAGCTAGCTGGATGGCTTAAAGCCAATCACCAGGAGGCAATGAGTTCTAGTCTCGCCTTTGCCATGAAAGCCAGCTGGGTGACTTTGGGCCAATCACCAGGAGGCAATGAGTTCTAGTCCCACCTTTGCCATGAAAGCCAGCTGGGTGACTTTGGGCCAATCACCAGGAGACATTGTCATCATTCAAAGTTAAAACAGCCCTGAAAAACATGACTTATGACCATTTTTCACACTTACGACCATTGCAACACCTACCCGGTCACGTGATCAAAATTCAGATCTTTGGCAACTGGGATGTATTCAATGGGAGAGCCAGATTCACTGAACAAACGCATTTAACAACTGTGTTAAGAAGTCATAAATTGGGACAAAATTCACTTAACAACTGTCTTGCTTAGCAATGGAAATTTGGGGCTCAGTTGTGGTCATAAGTTGAGGACTACCTGTTAGTTGCCATTTTATGGAATGCTTATGACAATCTAATAATCAAAGAGTTAACCACCAGCATTGATTTACATTAACCTGTTTGCTTATTGCGGTGTTTATCAACCGTGGCCACTCGAAAATGTGTGGACTTCAACTCCCAGAATTCTTGGAGCCCAGGTATCTTAAAGTGGCCATGGTTGAGAAACACTTAACTTATTTCTTTGATCCTAGTTGCCCGAGACCCTAAATCTTCACTAACTTTACAATTTACTCTTGTCAATATTTTGTTGGCCTTTTCATAGTACGTTTTCGTGTAGTTGGCAAAGCATGAACTTACCATCTAACTTGTCTTCTCCTTTCCTCTCTTCTCTCCTTCCTTCCTTCCATTTTTCCTTTCTCCTCTTCTCCTCCCCTCCCCACTTCCTTCCCTCCCTCCCTCCCTCCCATCCATCCATCTTTACTTTCTCCACCCCTCCCCACCTCTCCTTCCTCCCTCTCTCCCTCCCATCTATCTATCTTTCCTTTCCCCTCCCTTCTCCACCTCCCTCCCTCTCATCCATCCATCTTTCCTTTCTCCTCCCCTGTCCACCGCTCTCCTCCCTCCCTCCCATCCATCCATCTTTCCTTTCTCCTCCTCTCCTTCCTTTCCATCGCTCTCCTCCTATCCATCCATCCATCTTTCCTTTCTCTTCCCCTCCCCGCCTCTCTCCTTCCCCCCTCCTGCCATCTTTCCTTTCTCCTCCTCCCCTCTTCTCTGCTCTCTTCTTTTTTCTTTCCTTCCCCAGGTTCCAGGATCTTCTTTGGTCCCGAAAAGCCTTTGTGGACATCGTCAAAGTCTACAACCAGAGCTACATCTACATGCCGGCTTTCTCCATGAAAGGCGGGACCGAGCTTTCTTTCCGAGTGTACTACACCCTCACTGACATCGAAGCCAAGCAGAAGGTGATCTTCGCCAACCCTAACTTCCTACGGGACACCGGCAAGTTTTGGAAAAGCAAAGGGATTCACGCTAAACGGCTTTCGACCGGCCTCTTCTTGGTCAGCGCAGCTCTTGGTCTTTGTGAAGAAGTGACGATTTACGGCTTCTGGCCTTTTTCAGTGGACCTCCGTGGGCGGTACATTAGCCATCATTACTACGACAACGTCTTCCCGGATTCTAGCTTTCATGCCATGCCAGAGGAATTCTTACAGCTGTGGTTTCTCTACAAGAAAGGGGTCTTACGAATGCAGCTGGAGCATTGTGAGGAGGCCTCTTGAGGTTTCGCTCGACGAGGAGCGCAAAAACATTTGTGTTTTATGGTTTGCCGGGGGTCGCTTCATTCGCCATCGGCATAGTGAACAAATCAAATATTGTTGGGGGGGGCGGGGGGGGCGGGCAGGAGAGGTTTGCGGGAACAAAACAACCTTTTAACAAACAAGTGCATGGACTGCATTCATCAGCTGAAGGTGAACCCGAAGAACTTGGAGATTTTATGGCACTGATGTCGCAGCTCCCTGGTGGAGGTTGTGTTGCAAGAAATGCCGAATGCAATGTGGGGGAACTTCTAAATGAGAACTGAAGAGGGCGTTTACAAAGGGCTTTCAACAATTGAATACTTCCTGTTGCTCAGATACACGACTGATTCCCAAAATTAGTGGGAGGTGTGTTTTATTCGCTTTTTAAATTTGTTCCCGAGGCTGGATTTTCAAAGGGTGCCTCAGTTATTCATTTTCATTTCCCTCAAAAAAAATATTGAAAGTATAGAAGAAGAGGCCAAGTTCTCCTCCTCCTCCTCCTCCTCCTCCTCCTCCTCCTTCATCCTCCTTCATCCTCCTCGTCCTCCTGAAAACTGCAACTTACTTTCAATAGTGTATTGAAAAAATATTGAAAGTATAGAAGAAGGGGCCAAGTTCTCCTCCTCCTCCTCCTCCTCCTCCTCCTCCTCCTCCTCCTCCTCCTCCTCCTCCTCCTCCTCCTCCATCCTTCATCCTCCTTCATCCTCCTCGTCCTCCTGAAAACTGCAACTTACTTTCAATAGTGTATTGAAAAAATATTTGAAAGTATAGAAGAAGGGCCAAGTCCTCCTCCTCCTCCTCCTCCTCCTCCTCCTCCATCCTTCATCCTCCTCGTCCTCCTGAAAACTGCAACTTACTTTAAATAGTGTATTGAAAAAATATTGAAAGTCTAGAAGAAGGGGCCAAGTTTTCCTCCTCCTCCTCCTCCTCCTCCTCCTCCTCCTCCTCCTCCTCCATCCTTCATCCTCCTTCATCCTCCTCGTCCTCCTGAAAACTGCAACTTACTTTCAATAGTGTATTGAAAAAATATTTGAAAGTATAGAAGAAGGGGCCAAGTCCTCCTCCTCCTCCTCCTCCTCCTCCTCCTCCTCCTCCTCCATCCTTCATCCTCCTCGTCCTCCTGAAAACTGCAACTTACTTTAAATAGTGTATTGAAAAATATTGAAAGTCTAGAAGAAGGGGCCAAGTTTTCCTCCTCCTCCTCCTCCTCCTCCTCCTCCTCCTCCTCCTCCTCCTCCTCCTCCTGAAAACTGCAACTTACTTTCAATAGTGTATTGAATAGTGTTTTGAAAAAATATTGAAAGTATAGAAGGGGCCAAGTTTTCCTTTTACTCCTCCTCCTCCTCCTCCTCTGAAAGCAGCAACTTACTTTCAATAGTGTATTCTACAAATTTTGTAGCATAAACTGGGATTTTAAAAAAAAGAATTAACCAAGGGATCCGTTTTTAGCCAGATTTTTCTCATGACACTTCAGCATCCTCCCCATAGATCCGTGGAGGTGAAATGTATTAGTTTTCAGAAGAATAAGGTCACTCTGGGTCATTTAAAGCCAATCCTATCTGAGCTTGCAAAATGAAACTGGAAACCGATCTTAAGCTGGTGGTTTTAATATCAAAATGTTCATGCTGGATGATCAAGAAGAACCAACATATCCTGTCAGTTCTTTATTATCCTGAGGCAAGTCTTTGATGTCTGAAAGTAACCTGCGCTCTATAAATTTGGACTGCTTCATCATACATTCCAGGACTTGTTAAACGCATTGCATTGTCTTCATAAAAAGCAGAAATTTCAACCCAAGGCCACGTGCCTGAGACACGTAGTCCTTGACTTACAACCATAACAGAGCCCCAAATTTCTGTTGCTAAGCAAGGCAGTACCTCATTTTACAACCTTTTTGTCAGCGTTGTTAAGCAAATCACTGCAGCTACTAAGCATATCATACAATTGTAGAGCAAATCTGACTTTTCCCCTCCCGTTGTCTTTGCTCGCCCAAAGCCAGCTGGCCATAGGGATGCTGCAATGTTTGTAAGTGTGAAACCGGTCACAAGTCCCTTTTTCAGTGCTAATGTCCCTTTGAATGGTCACTCCACGGATGGTTGTTAATCAAGGAACTACCTGTAGTTGCGTTTTTTTCACCCCAAACCCGGATATCTCCACTTAATGTGACAGAACGTGTTGAAATGAATGGACTGATTCTCTCTCCGCTTATTTATTCAGTCTCGTGTGCTGACTATTTATTAAAGGGAAGCTGGACTGGAAGAAGAAGATGTGGTATTGAAAACTGGGGAAAGAAACATCAATAATCTCTGCCGATGGTTCTGCTTTGATAATCAAAACTAAAAAGGCCCTGCAAACAACACAAATTCTTCCCCTCCCACCGATGCAATTCACAGCCAACACAAAAGGCACAGCTTGCCCAATGCTGCTATTGTGGTTTTGCCAACTCTTAATTTCTCTTTTGTTGTTAATTTTTTTCCCCATTTATATCCTGCTTTTATTATTTCTTGATAAACAACTCGAGGGAGCGAACCTATACAATGCTCCGTCTTCCTCCAATTTTCCCCACAACAGCAACCCTGTGAGGTGGGTTGGGCTGAGAGAGAGGGACTGGCCCACCTAGCTGTCGTTCATGGCTAAGGCCAGGACTAGAACGCCACCGTCTCCCGTGATTGGCTCAGAGTCACCCAATTGGCTTTCAAGCTGAAGGCAGGACTTGAACTCAGCATCTCCCACTTTCTAGCCTGGTCCCTTAACCACTGAACTTTGTACATTGCCCAAGTCATCGTTGTGAGATTGGTAGCCATATAAATCACTTAAATAAATGAATAAATATTATGGCTTCTCCCCTAATAAAGAGTTGAATACTGGAGGGTATCTAACTAAAACGGGTTCCCAATCCCCTGGGCTTCGGCCCATTCATAACCAGGCCGCTTAAGTGATAGGAGAGAGTACACCGCGTAGCTCCCCTTGTGTGAGCAGCAGGCACTTGCGCTCAAAGCTCCATTTGAACAAGCGGTGGGCGCTCGTGCCCGCCACTTCTGCAAATGGAGCTGTGCATGCTTGTGAGTGTACTTGCCACTCGCACAGAACCATTGCCTCTCCTCCCCTCATAGGGCTACCAAGTCAAAAAGGTTGGTGACCGCTGAATTAAAAAAATCTACTTGTTTCATTCATATGCCTATTTTTGCTATTCTAATCCATAGAGATCTAGGTGATTCCAGCAGTGGGTTCCTACATGTTCCACTACCGGTTTGGTGATTGTGCGCGCACCTAATGTGTGTGCGAAGCTTTCTCCACACCAGCTGAGGCCTGCAGTGCCAATCAGCTGAGAGGATAAAGAAAAGTGACAGGGTGGGTGGGAGGGCCGATCCTATGCTTTTCTCTTCTTTCTCCTTTTAGCTGATCCTCTCAGACTTTGTTTTTTTTTACTACCAGTTCAACTGAACCGGTCCAAACCAGTAGCATACCACCACCAGGTGATTGCTTAGAATAGGCTTAATATCCTTTAATTCAGGAGTCCCCAACCTCCAGTCTGTGGACCAGCACTGGGCCGCAACATGCCAGAAAATGGGCCACGCAAGCAAACAAGGCCCCATCCATGGGATGCAGGCAGCGTGCGAAACCGCATCCTTTCCGGCCTGCTAAAAAAACCTCTGTACCCCAAACCAGTCCCAGGTGCCCAAAAGGTTGGAGGCTGCTGCCTTAAATAATCTTAAGTTTCTTATAAATAAAAATACAGTTTCCCCACTGAGCCATGGTGGCGCAGTGGTTAAAATGCAGTACTGCAGGCTAATTCTGCTGATTTCCGATTGCCACCCGCTTCAGCAGTTCGAATCTCACCAGGCTCAAGGTTGACTCAGCCTTTCATCTGTCCCAGGTCGGTATAATGAGGACCCAGATCGTTGAGAGCCGTAAGCTGACTAAACCATTTAGAGAGGGCTGTAAAGCACTATGAAGCGGTATATAAATCTAAGTGCTACTGCTATTCTAATTCATTTTTGGGCCCCTACCTAAGTGTTGTAGTAAGTTGTGCCTTAGAAATGGCAATTTCTCCAATCGGAATGCAATCCTCTCTTTGGTAAGGCATAGAGTTAACTTTAATAACGATTAATGTCGCTTTTCCTTTTCCAAAAGTTATCAAAAGTAATCAAAGACAAAACCTGTAAGGTAATAATTTAAAGTGCTCCAGAATTTTGCCAGCTTTGCCGAAGCTGACAAATTTGCAACATCTCCAGGAGGGCTTCCCCCCACCAACAGCCAAGCAATCTCAGATACATTTTTAGTAAATTAAAAATTGATGTAGCCCAATCCATTAATTGAAATTAGCTGTTTCAATATTTATTGGTGCTTAACATTTGACTTTACTGAATTACAGTTGGTATTTTACAGTGGAGAAATTGATGGGAATGTTTGGGACTGTTTGATCAGTTGGCAGCTTATCAGGATTTGGGCCTTACCTTCCCTATGGGAGGGGCCATTCACCATCCACCTGAGCCTTTATTCCCAAGTCAGCCCTTGTTCCTTAACCGTATCCTTCTCCCAGCAGCTCTGTGCATGCACACATCCGGAACAGGCTCCAGCTGTTCTTCTGCCCCTCTGACCTCTGAAGGCAGCTGACAACTGTCAGGCGGCCCTGGCCCCATCTCTGCCTCCGATGCAGAGCCCTTGTCAGAGCCTTCCCCAGACTCCAGGACTGGCCCATGTTCCTCCCCAACCTCCTCACTGTCTGAGTCTGCCACCAGCTCTGATGGCCACTGACAGGTCACTGCACTGAGCTAGAATAGGAGAATAACCCTGGTGGGAGGGAAAATGGCACCTTGCAAGTTTTTCCTCCTTGTTTTAGTCTCCCATTTCAGGAAGCTGCAAAGATGGAAAAATTTTACAATATATGGGGCGCTTCCTAACACAAAGATAAAGATTTCTTTGCTTTTAGTAAGCCTTTATAGTCTTTTTCACTTGACAACATTGGATTGGCTGTGTAATGTTTCTTGTAGCTAGGCGTGATGTGCAAAATGATTCCCAATTAGCTAGGATCAAGTCCAATCACCAGTTAGCCCGATAGGGATCTTGAGAACAAGGTCAGGTTACTAAAATGTAGGCAGTTTAGAATCAGCAATGTCCCATTTCAGGTTATGAATAGAGGCATGAAAAGATAAACTGAAGATCAGATTGGATTACACCAGGAATGTCAGTCTCACCTCCAAAATACACTCTGGGGAGAGACAATTGCCCATTATCCCAGGAGTCTCCAACCTTGGCCACTTTAAGCCTGGAGGACTTCAACTCCCAGAATTTTTGCTAGCTAGGGAAGCTTTGCTGGCTGGAGAATTCTGGGAGTTGAAGTCCTCCAGTCTTACAGTGGCCAAGGTTGGAGACCCCTACATTATTCAACCTTTTTTTTTGCGCAGTTGCACAGTTCAAATCTGAAATCAGGATCACCCAACAGGAATAGGATCTTCATATTCTTTTGTGACTCATCTTTAGTCTGTGTTCATTTTTTTCAGTCAACCTTGGTTGAAAAAAAATGCCCAGAAAAATAAAACCGCTCTTTTGGAGATCTTTAAAAGATTGTTTTTAAAACGTAGAAGGAACAAAACCGTGCCCTTTACAATCACTAAGTAGCAGAAAATAGTTTCAGAATTAGTCTGGGTTTCTCAATTAAAAAGCTTTTAGTTTTGATTGACAGGCTTTACTCATTTAGGGAAACCGTAGTTTTCATCCAATTCACATATATATCGCCAACCCAATGCAGAAGTAATCTAGGGAAGACGTAGGATAAGTCGCTGAAATTTTAAGCCCTGGAAACTTGTTAAAAAGAGTTAAGTAGTAACATAATGCCTATAAATAAAAAAAGATACATTGTTAATGTCATTTTTGGGGAGCGTTTTTTCTTATATGTCATTAAAACCCAAAATCATTGATAAACTGAATATAAGACACAATAGGCTGAAAGTCAATATTTTGAATGACTCGGGTTAAAAGGTTTTGCTTTGTTTTTCATTGCTGAAAATATATCCACTAAGGAGGGGAAATGGCACATGATTTTGTTAGAGTCAGACCATAAGAGCAGGAATACAAGCCAGAAAGAAAGACTTAAAATCTTTTTATTAATTAAGTTCATTGTCAAGAGCAGGGGTCGCTGACCGTTTGGACCTCAGGGACCACCGAACTCATATAATTTTAAATCCCGTGGACCAGAGACCCTGGGAAAATCCCCCAAAAACTTGCAGGAAAATTCCCCACCCTGTTTTCCTACTGATTGATCATTCTTTATTTGGGATCACAGGATACTGTCTCCAGCTCCGTTCTTAGGGGGAGAGAGAGAGAGAGAGAGAGACTTTTGGCTTCATGCAAGGAAAACAGCAGAAGCAGCAGAAGTCTTTCTTTCTCTCCCCCAAACTCTGCCAGAAATGAGTCTTTGTGAGTCTTGTTGCGCCGGCGCAGCCTCTTGGAGCAGGATGCCTTGCAGGGTCCCAAAGACTCATTTCTGACAGAGTTTGGGGGAGAGAAAGAAAGACTTTTGCTGCTTTCCTTGCGTGCAGCCAGAAGAAGAAAGAAGCACAGTGGCCAGGCCAGGCGCGTGGGACGAGTGGGATAAGTTCCCCCCCTCCACCCTTTCCCCCCTCCCCTCATACCTCGTGTTGTTGGCAATGCAAGCGACGCAAGCTTTGTGTTCCCCCCAGGCCATGTGGGCAGCGCAGCCTTGTGTTCCCATGCAACCTTGATTAATTGCTTTGGGGGTGACATTTCTCTGCGGACCACCAGTGGTCCCCAGCCCACTGGTTGGCAACCACTGGTCAAGAGTAAGAGAATCCTGGGGAATGAACACAGGCTTTCCTTGGATTTAAAACTACCTTTGGGGCTGGGAAATTCCTTGTTAAGCAAGACATCCCTAGATCGCAATTTGCAAATCACATTCCTGCCAACTTCCTTTACTGATTTTGTTTGTCACAAGCCCTCTTGAGAAGGTTGCAGATTGTGATCACATGACCCTGGGATGCTGCAACCATTGTCAATGTGAACCAATTGCCGAGCACTTGGATCACAGTCTTGTGACCAGGGATGCTGCAGTGGTCATAAGTACGAAGAATGTCATGAGTCACTTCCCCACCCCCCCAGAACTGTTGTAACTTTGAATGGTCGCTTAACAAATTAAGTTCAGGACTACCTAGGCAAAACTAGTACAGGTAGTCCTCAATTTAACAGCCACCGTTGAGCCAAATATTTCTGTCGTTAAGTCAGACATTTGTGAAGTGAGTTGTGCCTCATTTTATGATCTTTCTTGCCACAGTCGTTAAGTGAGTTACTGCAGTGGGTAAGTTAGCAACCTGGTTGTTAAGTGAATCTGGCTTCCCCATTGACTTCGCTTGTCAAGAAGGTCAAACTTCGCTTGTCAAAAGGGGGATCCCATGACCTTAGGATAGAGCAATGGTCATAAGTATGAACTGGTTGCCAAGCCTCTGAATTTTGATCATGTGATCATGGCGATCCTGCAAGAGTCACCGTGAGAAATGGTCATAAGTCACATTTTCCAGTGACGACGTTACTTTGGTCACTAAAGGAACTGTTGTAAGCCGAGGGTTACCTGTATTCTTTGTCTGGCAATGGCCACTGGGTTTTTGGAGCAATAATTCTGAATGACTCTCTGCCTACTCGGGCTAACGAATCAATTCAGATTAGGTGAGAATTGAAACCACCCCGGAGGACATATATGTGAGTTCATCTTGCTCACTCTGAAGAAACTCCTTGGATAAGCAGCAAAAAGTTTGGAAACAACATGAAAAAAATGCCCCGCTGCCATGTCTCAACTGCCAGACAGCTCTACCTGGATGATTGAGAATCTCCATTGACAAAATGAAGATTGTTTGTAGAAGAAGGTTGATTTTAGCCCTTGGCTTTTATTGATTAGCAGAGTGATTTCTGAGGGAAAACTCCTAATTTCTGAGGGAAATTAATTCATGGATTAGCAAAACTCATTTCTTAGGGAAAATTTAATTTCTGAGGGAAATTAATTCATTGATTAGCAAACTCATTTCTGAGGAAAACTCTTAATTTCTGAGGAAAAAAGGTTCAGATAGCTCTAAGGGGTCTCTTAGAGCTATCTGAACCTTTTCCGCTCAGAAATTAAGAGCAAGGAGCTACTAAATATCCATCTGCTTAACATTACAGGTAGTCTTCGACTTACAACCACTATAGAGTCCCAAAATTTCTTTTCCTCAGCAAAATAGTTGTTAAGTGGGTTTTACCTCCTTTTGCGACCTTTTTTGTCATATGGTTAAGTAAACCACTGCCGTGATTCACTTAGCAGCATGGTTGTCAAGTGAATTTGGCTTCATCACGGACTTAGCTTATCAAAAGGTTGCAAAAGCGATTCATAGCTTTGGGACACCACAACCATCATAAATACAATGCCAGTTGCCAACCATATGAATTTTGATCGTATGTCCATCGGGATACTGGAATGGCCATAGATGTGAACAATGGTCATAAGTCCCTTTTTTCAGTGCTGCTGTGACCGGTCACTAAAGAATGGTTGTAAGTTCTCCTTTTTTTTTTTTCAACCTCAGATTTCTTTTACAGTTGCCAATCCCAAGGGGACACAAGTTTGGCCTGAGAGCCAAATGAAAGAAAATGATAATAGCAAGCCGCTTCTATAGGTGTCCCAAGAAAAACCATGCAGATGCATTTCTGAGTCAAGTTCAACTTTAAGGAATTTTGTCTTGGCAATGTTGTGGTTCACCGGCAGCCTGTGCAGATGGCAGTGGAATCGGATAGTGGGGAAGAACAAGGACAAGTGTGGGAGTCTGGAGAGGACCCGGATGAGGGTCCTGCGTTCAATGCGGAGATGGAGCCAGGACCATTTGGGAGTGGGGTGCTCCCTCTGGAGCCTCCTCTGGAGTCTGATAGCAGCAAGGCAGAGGAACAAGGGGAGCCTGTTACCAGTCCACATGTGCACAGAGCTGCCAGAAGGCGAGAGCAGCTGAAAGAAAGGGGGCAACTCAGGAGTAAGGCTGGGAGGTGATTGCCCTTCCCATAAGGACAGGCAAAGATGATGAAACCTTTGCAGGAAGCAAAGTAGTTCATTCAGTTCAGACTCATTCTTGAAGCTCTTTGTACTTCCGTTGGTTTTCTTTCTAGTTCATTGGACACTTCTGTTATTGGCAGCACTTCACAGGGAAGAAAGGTGGGTGCTTATCTCGAGAGACTGTTTGAGATTCATTACCGGCTGGGAATGAAAATTCCCAGTGTTGCGTTGCAATAAAACAAGACTTGTTTTTAAAATAAGCGTGTGTGTAATTACGGTCTCAGAAGCCTTAGTCAGAACAGGCGACAAAAAAAAAAATGTCAATTGCAACTGCCCCCATTTTACAGATGGAAAATTAAAGGTCCAGGCATGGCTTTATTATATCCTCTCTCTAGAAGGTGAGTTGATCCAGTCTTCTTTCCCATCCAGACTAAATTGCAGCATATCATATCAAACTAACTAATAACGGGAATTGAGCACACAGCCTTATTACATGGGGTTAGAATTCAGATTTCCAAATACAAATCGGCTGTCTCCTTTTAAAAGAAGGTTATTATGTTTCTGGCTGTGCTTGTAGCCAAAAAAAAAAAAAATGTTTAGAAACAGTAATTAGAAATTAGAATATTCTCATATGTTTATATACCAGAGGTGTCAGTATTAATAAAACCCTGTGTATAAATCTGTTGTAATTATCTTTACTGTGCATTGTTCTACATGTGTATTTGTAAATTCCTTTGACTTCAGTCATTCTTCCTCCTAGGTTAGTACAATGTGATCACCATTTCCTATCTTCCCTCATTTCCTCCAATGAAAAGAATTTTGAAAAAAAAATAATATTTTGAAATATTAGATTGTGGAAACAAGGATTTTAGCATATGTTAAGATACTGGGAGATGTGGCTTGATTAATTTTTCCCAGTTTTGTCGCTGTCAGTCAGAATCCCAATTAATATATATATATATATATATATATCACGAAATCTCCAGAACCGTAAAGCCTACAAACTTGAAATTTGGCACGCATGTTCCTCTTGGCTTCTAGGTGCTCACTAAGAAAGGATTTTTCAAAATGACCATCAGAGCATTAGTACTTCCTATATTATTATTAAAATGCTCTGATGCTAAGGAGTTCTACTCCCACTGTTCCAAATGCAAAACACAAGCAGAAGAGAGGAGTTTCAGTTTCGGTTTCACAGCACGAAACAGCTTTAGTAAAGAACAGTTGAGCTAAGCCAGGCCCAGACTCCTTGTTGTCTCCTTACTCACACAGCAAATACTGTTTCAGTTTCCAAACAGCCCTCAACTCTTTCACACTGACAGGACACTAGCCAGATGAATACGGACGGATGCTGGTAGGCATAGGCAGAATTTTCCCCCCTTATTTTCCTCCCCCAAAACTAAGCCCGATTACATAGTTTCGAAGTGAAGCACAGGTATAGAGCTAGTTCTTGTATTTAAAAAAAGTCCTTCCCTAATGGTGATATAAATGATTGTAAAAAAAACACAAAAGTATTAAATCGCAACAGTAGTCTGATTTAATAATGTATCTTAGATGCACATTTACATTAATTGAGGAAATCCATCCTGTTTATATCTTTTGGTGTGTGTGGTTTTTTTCCCCCAGTGCCTGTTAACGTACCTGTCAGAAACTTTGAGCTTCACTGACCTGGACTCATTTCAGAATCAAAGACAGAGGCTCATGTTGTAGGAATATTTGTGTTTCTAAAGGGGCTTTTGGGGCAGCCTTGCACCCATTTCCTGGAAATATGGAACAGGCCGTGCAAATATCCAAAAAGGCAACTCATTTCCTAGTTCTGGTGTACCCGTACAGAGGACCAATAGGCCATTTATTAGCAGTAGTAATGACTCAACTAAGAATCCTTCTTCCATCAGGAAATCTTAAAAGCAACTCATTTTTAGAACAGGATGCAACTGGAAACAAGGGGGCAAAAATAGAATAGGAAGTGTCAGGAATTCATAAATACTTTTCAAATACTTGACCGAGCTATTGTGGTATGTCAGGAAGGAATTGGAGTAGGACCCAGAAGATCCAAGTACAAATCCACCCTCAGTCACATGAGTTTACCAGATTTTCTCTCTCCTCCTCTCATCTCCTTTCTTCTTCCCACTCCTCCTCTCCTCTCCCCTCCTCTCTTCTCTCCCCTCTCCTCTTTTCTCCCCTCCTCTCTTCTCTCCCCTCTTCTCTCTTCTCCCCTCCTCTCTTCTCCCAAATAGTTACAGGTGCTTTCAATATGATGGATGCCAACTTGAGCTAAAGCAAAGCAAGATGTAACTCATTTTTGATCACCAAATAAAAATTCAGCTCTTCCTATTGAACTAGAGCCACCTTATATTCCTCAACTCTGCTCTCCAGGTCAGCGGACTTCCCGTGTGGACAAAAGTTGTAGCCGCAGCAGATCTGGAATTCTGGTAGCAAAAGGGAGTTCTGGGATTGGCCAAGTTTGGTGTGAAACTGTAGTGGGATCCTACCTGTGCCACTATCGATTCGGTGGGTAATCGATCGTGTGCACATGCACCCTTAACATGCACACGAGCCCCCAACGCACCAATCAGCTGAGAGGATGAAGAAGCGAAAAGCTAGGAGTGACCCTCCCACCCACCCATGCACATTCCTTTTATCCTCTCAGCTGACCAGAGGCTTCTTTTTTTACTACCGGTTCGGTTGAACCAGTCCAAACCAGTAGCATACCACCAGTGGTGTGAAAGTCTGGTAAGAATATGGTGTGGCTTTCTATGTTCAATAAGCCTTGCTGTTTTTTCTGTTCAAGGAACCCACCTCAGAGATCCTAGGCTGAAAAGATAACTGGACACCTATGACCAGCCAAAGCCTTCCCTTATAATTCAAGGAATATGACTTGTTTCAGTTTGAGTTTTTATGACTTTCTGCAAGGGCTTTTCAGAGAAGTGTTCACTTCATCCCTGGAATGAGCTTTCATCTATCAGCATGAGAGGAACCCAACTTGCATAAATTTTCCTGTCAAGGATCCAACAATACACCCCCGTTCAAATCATAAGTCTCTAGTAAAAAAAAAAAAAGATTTATTAGGAGTGACCATGTCGGCGTTACCTGGTTGCAGCCGACTCTAAGACACACCATTCATTTCACTCTTGACCCTGGTCTTGCCCTCACCCCCTGGATGTATATTCTCCAATGGGACACATCCATAGCCAAGAGTCATCAATGATGCTCTCCAGTAATAATCTTGTGTGCCAACAGCTTCGGCTGCCTAGCAATTACCTGAAGCATTTAAGGAATGCACTACTTTCCCCTACTCCCTTTCTGCTGGCAACTAAAAAGACCAAAGAAGATTTTTTTAGTTAACACTTCCATTATTCCAGAACGTCAGTCATGTGACCCACATTCCTGTAAAATACCATAGCAGTTTCCCTTTAAGTAATAAATTGCTCTGAATCAATTCATCTACCTTTCTGGTGTACCATGTGTTGGTTGTCATAACATCCATCACTTTCTTGATCATGAATCGGTTCTTCTCAGTCCTGATCTTTTACATTTTGTGGCCCACTGATGCACAATACGCATGTCACACAGGGATCACAGTTGATATTCTGCATTAAATTTCAGTTGGCTGTTTCCATTTGATTATGGCACAAAGTGACTGCAGGCCTCAATTTAACAAATTATTGCAACCTTTTCTCACCACTGTCTGCCAACTGAAGGGAAACAATAGATGCTGAAGAAGGCACAAGGGCTTTTAGCTCATCGATGCTGCCATCTGTTGGCAATTGACAACACATCCAACATCTTTGCACTGCTGTTTCGATCTCAATCAGATCATTTTAGAACAGAGGTCCCCAACCAGTGGTCCACAGACTGGTGGTCTGCAAGAAAATTTTGTGGTTCACGACGATGAGCAAAAGGCCAGTCCTGTGAGTAGAGCTCTGGATTATGGGACTGGCCAGGTAGCTCGTGGTGGAGCTGGAAATCTCCACTGTAGAGGGGGCACATGCAACTTGCAACTTTGCAGGAGGTGCAAGATGCAAGGAGTAGCGCAGCCCTCGCTGGCCGGAATGAGGTAATGGTGCTGTTATGGCAAGGGGAAGGAGTGGCGGTATACACTGTATTCTTGATGAACGTATCTTTTCTTTTATGTAAACTGAGAGCATTTGCACCAAGACAAATTCCTTGTGTGCCCAATCACACTTGGCCAATAAAGAATTCTAAAAGGTTTACAAATGCAGGTGAAATCCTTCAAAAAGACTACATTTAGATCTGAACTAGAAGAAACAAGGCTGCATGTTGTTAATGTGCTGCGACGATTTTCTCCTCTGCAATAAAATTTGGATCGCGAAATTATTTTCTGTAGGACATCATTGTTCTCAAGGACACACACATCCCTTCCCCATTTGCTGTGAAACAAAGAGGAGATTTTTCTTCTAACAATATTTATACATTTTTTGTGGGTGCCATTGTCTAGCTTTGCGTCCCCAAATGGCAATAATTGCTATGACTGATTGCGTAAAAACAGGGAACCCCCAACCTCCGGTCCATGGACCAGCACTGGGCCATGGCATGCTAGAAACTGGGTCACACAAACAAGCAAAGCCCCATCCGTGGGATGCAGACAGCCGACAAAACCATGCCCCTCCGGTCCACAGAAAAACCTCTCTCCATGAAAGCAGTCCCTGATGCCCCAAAGGCTGGGGACCGCTGGCTTAAAAAACCAAATAGTAGGAGGAAGTGTCTCACCAAGGAAATTGCCCGCATTATTTTACAGATTACAGATTAAAAGAGTTGGAAGGGTCCTTGTAGGTCATCTAGTCCAAACCCCCACCCACCCAAGCAGGAGACCCTACACCCTTTCTGACAAATGGCAATCTGGTCTCTTATTGAAAGCTTCCAGTGTTGAAGCTCCCACAACTTCCAAAGGCAAAGCTGTTCCATTGGTTGATTGTTCTTGCTGTCAGAAAATTTCTCCTTATTTCCAGGTTGAATCTCTCCTTAATCAGCTTCCATCCATTATTCCTTGTCTGGTCTTCAGGTGCTCTGGAAAATAGCTTGACCCTTTCCTCTCTGTGGCAGCCCCTCAAATATTGGAACAATTTTATATTATATCTCAATTTTTAAAGGCATCCTCATGGTGTTATGCATCTTCATACATTTTATCTAATTGTAGACAGGATCTAAAGCTGGCGCGAAGCTCACTTCAGTGTCACACCACAAGGTTACTAATGAAAATATATTGATCTCAAATAGTAAGAAAAGAACATTTGAGGAGGAAAGTCAAACACATTTTAGATTTTGTTTAGGGTTTGTTTATTTTTTTCTCATCCAAGAGGTAATATATCTGTAATCCCTAGGGAGAAAGCAATCCGAATCATCAGCAGTTTGCATTGGAGTAATGCAGTATTTTTGTCAATTAATATTTATTTTGGGAAGCAATGTCACCATAAATCTCCTTCAGCTGACCATTTCGGTGCTCGGTTGATTAATGTAAAAGAAAAGTTGGGAGGATTAAAAAAAACAACACACAAGCTATTTACAATTTCCTCCAATTCCTTTGGTGGTTTGAAGAATAATTACATGATAGAAGAACTTAAACACAAATGTTTAATGTCAGCATCTCCAGAAACCAAGGAGCTGTCCAGGAAAAAGAAAGAATATTGTGTAACTTTATTTTAAAGGATCACTTCTGAGAAGGCTACCTGTTAAATACAAAAGTCTCTCAAATGTCTATTAAATACAAAAGTATATCAACGCAAGGGATATGTC
Organism: Pseudonaja textilis; assembly: GCF_049901715.1. Lineage (NCBI taxonomy): Eukaryota > Metazoa > Chordata > Lepidosauria > Squamata > Elapidae > Pseudonaja > Pseudonaja textilis. The sequence continues at coordinate 67,491,846 of NC_141994.1, forward strand.
ACTTGAGTATTTTAGCAAAATGGATGAAAATGACATCATCTGTATCAGTGATGGCTAACTTTTTGAGGCTCCCCTGCCAAAAATTGTGTGTGTGCTGGTGCACTCAAATGCCACCACCCAGAAGGCAATGTGTGTGTGGGGGCCACACGCCCCCTGCACATACAGGGTAGATCTGGGCGGTGGCGGGTGGCGTTCATCACCGCCAGCGGCAGAAGAGCAACAGGAGCATGCAGGGAACGCATGTGATAGACATAGGACATAGTTGCAGAGATGGCTGAACAAGAGCCTACCCATGAGCAACTGGCCCAGTTGAAAACAAGGAAGCCAAGCACCCTGTCAACTACAAGCCCCCAGCCCAAAAGAGCATCCAGGAAATTCAGGAGTTGGACAAGGATGATGAAAGTCTACACAAGTATTAGGAAGCCTTACTGGGAAATGTTGCCATCACTACTGACCAGGGGTGGGATTCTACCAGTTCGCACCTATTTGCTAGAACCGGTTGTTAACATTTTAAGCAGTTCAGATAACTGGTTGTAAGAAGAAATTACTAGCCTAATCCTGTAAGGGAGGCAGGAAGGAAACATTCTGGTGTTGCTTACAGAAACTGCCTCTCCGTTAACCCTTATTACATTCTTGGCAGGACTAGACTTCCTGTCTCAGGAACTTCTCTGAAGTTTTTTTTTTCCTCCTTTGCTGGTACTTTGCTTGTGTGGAATGACCATTCAAAGTTACAATGGCACTGAAAAAAGTGACTTATGACCATTTTTCACACTTAACGACTGTTGCAGCATCCCCACAGTCATGAGAGGCCAGGCGAGGAGATGCGTGCCTCGATGTGAGTGATATTGAGTTGGCCACGCCCAGCCAATAACATGACCACCAAGCCACGCCCACCCAGTCACATGGTCACCAAGCCACGCCCACCAACTAAGCCACGCCCACAGAACCGGTTGTTAAAAATTTTGAATCCCACACCTGCTGCTGACCCTTTTAGTCCAAATGTGGTGGTAACAAAACTGACTTTGGTTTGTGCAAGTGCTCCTGGTCCCTTGGAATTGAATCTAAGAGGTGATTTGGAGAGTTTCAAGAAGCAGGCATTTGTGCTGAAGGAAGGTGTAGAGTACCAGATAAAAATCTCTTTTCAGGTAAAGAGGGAGATTGTTTCAGGGCTCAAGTACATTCAGCACACATTCAGGAAAGAAGTAAAAAAATTGACAAGACTGACTATATGGTTGGAAGCTATGGGCCATGGGCTGAGGAATATGAGTTCCTAACCCCGCTGGAGGAAGCCCCTAAGGGCATGCTGGCCTGGGGCACTTAACAACATCCGATCTTAAATTTACAGATGATGCATCTCTGCGCATGGTGCACGCAATCCCCCTGCATGCCATGTGTCTTTGTGCATGCACGCAAGACCCCCCCCTTTAGGCCCTGCACATCTCTGTGCATGTATACATGTCTCCTGTGCATCCCCGCACCCCACGCATGCATGCTAGATACCCGACAATCAGCTGTTGGGCGGGCAGCATGTGCGCATGCGCAGTGGGGTTCTTCAGGGCAACCTCTTGCATGGTGGCAGAAGTGGCTCTACATACCACTTCCGGCAGGCATGCCACAGGTTCACCATCACGGATCTATAATCATCCATTCAAAGTGTGCCACCATGGATGCTTTAAAATTAAGATAAAATCGATATTAATGTAACTGTTCCATTCAGACTACTTTGGTCTGTTATTTCAGACAGATGTCCAGGCAGAAATCTGGTCCGCTGAATCCAAAGTCTGTTAAATGAGAATCCACTGAATCAAGATTCCACTGGCCATTACAGCACATGACCCTATCATTTTAAGGAGTTGAGAAACTTCAGGAACACAGCCATTTCACAGGGCAAAGAACCACAAAGCGAATGTCAGGATGCAAAGTGAGACGGGACTATACTACAGAGATGTAACGATCTGAAAACTGGAGACAAGAGAGCTGTTTGTAGGACTTACACCCAATATGTGTAATGGCAGGAAACTTAAATGGCCAGAAACTACATGGGTAATGTTCAGCGGACCCCTTGTCACAATCGAGTAACATTCATTGATGCACTGAAAGGGCTTTTGAGCAATTGCTAGAGGTTTACTTGGAGATCTTTGTTATGTAAAGTATTCTGGCCCAGGCCTTAATGGCCCACCCATTAACAAAGGTGAGGGTGAGCTTCTGCTTCTGAGGTGAGTTCCTGCTTCTGAGTTTCTACTCTTTTTAGAGGAAATATTCTGCCTTTTTAATATTTCCCAGGATATTTCAATTTTCTAGGAGAGGGGTGGGTGCTAACTTCCTACAAAGGTCAGCCAACTTTGCTAGTGGGTAGGTCTAAGTTACACCCCCCTATTTATTTATTTTTAATCATTAAGGGAATTTATACTCAAGTATTAACCAAGTTGGAACCATCTTAGTTTTGTCAAGGTCAGCCAATTTTGCTAGGGATAAAGTTAAGTTACAGACCCCCTATTTATTTATTTATTTATTTGTTTGTATTAAGAACATTTATATGGCTGTCCAGTTCACAGCGATTCCGGGTGGCTTATGGATGACTGCCATTAACTTTCATCTGCTTAGTGGACCATGATAGACTTTGAAACAAAGACTAATGGTTTAGCTGTGCGTTTGTTCTCTTAATAGTCCCTCTTGGAAGCTTTCCCCAAGCAACAAAATGCAAGCACAGCTAAAAAGGTAAGCCAAAACATGCCAGGAGGTGTATCTTGAATCCAGAGTCCAAACATGCGGGTGAGAAGACGATGCTGGCCCTTAGTTCACAATCCTGGTATTGTGAGCATTGCGTTGTTTTCTTTGACATTTAATTTTCGGCCTTCAATCATCACAGATGCTCGCTTTGTTCTACCGAGAGTTGCTCTTAGGAAACTGGTTTGGCACTGTTAACTAGGAATGAACAACACCAAACCCCTTTTGTGGAGGGGCCTCTTGAAAAAAAAAAAGATTTTGTGAAAGATGTCAAGGCAAAGCATAAAGCTTGCAGTTGAATCGGCGTAATCTTCGGACCGGGGCCTACATTTTTTTTTTCATGAATAATGTATTGTTTTTTGTTTAGCTTTGCTGTCATCTCTTAATCTGTCTGTCACGCTTGAACAATCAGAACTACATATTAAGTTCCCTTTAATAAGAGTTATTGCTCACACAAGAATCTAGACAGCTAACAGGCAGCACTAAATCAGTGCTAGATAAGAGTCAACAGAATTCAAGACCTCTGGGTGGTATTCCGCAGGCTCTGACCAGTGGTGGTATTCAATTTTTTTTACTACCGGTTCTGTGGGTGTGGCTTATTTGGTGGGCGTAGCTTGGTGGTCATGTGACTGGGTGGGTGTGGCTTAGTGGTCATGTGACTGAGTGGGTGTGGCTTAGTGGTCATGTGACTGGGTGGACGTGCTTGGTGGTCATGTGACTGGGTGGGTGTGGCTTGGTGGTCATGTGACTGAGTGGACATGGCTTAGTGGTCATGTGACTGGGTGGACATGCTTGGTGGTCACGTGACTGGGTGGGCTTGGTCAACTCAATGTCACTCACATCAAGGGGTGCCTCACCTGGCCCCTCCCCTCCCAGCCATTCCTTGTCACCAGCCTCAACTTATCTATAGTTCTGTAAAAATGTTGTTCACCTTTTTTGACTTTATTATCCACATACTATAAATGTACTTTCATGGACCACTGAAAGGAGGAAATGGCCAAGAGTGCGATAGGCTACAGGCTTTTAAGGGGCTGCCAGAAAGAAAGGTGGGGGCAATGAATTTTCCAAAGCACCAGAAGGCAAACAAGAAGCAATGGATGGAAACTGAACGGAGAGAGAAGCAACCTAAAACTAAGGAGAAACTTCCTGACAGTGAGAACAATTAACCAGTGGAACTACCTGTCTCTAGAAGTTCTGGGTGCTCAATCACTGGAAGTTTTTAAAAGACTGGACAGCTATTTCTCTGAAATGGTATAGGGTTCCCCTTAAAGTCCCTTCTAAGTGTTATTCTGACACCTTTCCCAGGACCTCTACTCAGAGTTTGGCACCTCAGTTTTCCTGCCTGAGCAGGGGCTTGGACTAGAAGACCTCCAAACCCCCTTTCAACTCTGTTAAACACGCATGTATTTATGCTCTGGACTAGAGACATTGAAGGCATGTAAACCCTGAAAAAAATGTGGTAGCCCTGGGCAAAAGAAAGGCAGTAGAATCACTCTAGGTGTAAGGACAGTGTAAAATATTAACACATGATAAATGATGGAACAATTAAAAATAATAGCACAGAATTTTTTCTGTCTCTCTCTCTCTCTCCCTTCCTTCCTATTTCTTTTTCTTTCTTTCTCTTTGTCTCTTTCTGTCTCTCTCCCTTCCTTTCTTTCTCTCTCTCTCTCACACACACCACACACACTCTCTTTCTCTTTCTTTCTTTCTTTCTTTCTTTCTTTCTTTCTTTCTTTCTTTCTTTCTTTCTTTCTTTCTTCCTTCCTTCCTTCCTTCCTTCCTTCCTTCCTTCCTTTCTTTTTCTTTTCTTTCTTTCTTCTCTCTCTCTCTCTCACACACACACACCCTGTCAGCCTTCATTCCCTCTTGCTCCAGGCACTTTACTCACAAGGGGAAGTGAATCCAGCACTGGAGAAGTTCTGCAGGTTAACGGACTTGCATTTGAAGCTCCTGCAAACTTCCCCATGGCTGGATTCCCCCCCACCCTCCCCCAGCGTTCTTTCCCTCTCCTCCAGGCACTTTTCTCACAAGGGGAAGCGATGCTTCTCGTGTCCATGAAGAATCCAGCCTTGGAACAGTTTTGCAAGTTAACGGACCGCTGCTCTGCCCACAGTCATGTGTTTTCAAGTGGCTGCTTGAAAATGCATGGCTAGGGCGGGGGAGCAGTCCTCCTTTAAACTGGGGCAAGCGAGCATCGGGCAGGCAGGGCAAGCGAGCGAATGGAAACCAGGCGACTGGGTTGGGGGCATGGCCAGCAAGATGTTGCTACTGGTTCAGCGACCCACGTCAAATTCTTGCTACTGGTTCACCCAAGTAGGTGCAAACCGGCTGAATAGCATCTCTAGTTCTGACCAGTTCTAGAGAACCGGTTGTGGAAATTTTGAGTAGTTCAGAGAACCAGCAAATACCACCTCTGACTGGCCCTGCCATCTTGTCTCTGCCTCCCGAGTCCCAGCTGATTGGCTGGGTCCTTTTTGGTTGACCTGCATAGGAGAACAGAGCTGGAAAGCAGGTTAGTGGGGTGGGGAGGGAAGGGAAGGGGGATTTTACAATATCCTTCCCCTGCCACGTCCACCAAGCCACACACCACACTCACCAAGCCACGTCCACAGAACCGGTAGTAAAAATATTTGAATCCCACCACTGGTGTGAATGTGATGACTTCAGATTGATTCCTCTCTGTCAGGCTCGGCCAGTCCCTCTACACTGTCTATTTGTTGAAGTCCCCACATCTTAAGGTTAAGAAACACTAGTCTAAACTGGCCAAAAAATCAAGAGTCTGGTCACCTCACTGTCTCTGAAAGGTAGAATCAAGGTGAGATCCGAAAGGTGCATTTTCAGGAGGCAACTGGATTGTCTGGTTTTTCTTGGAAGACATTTCACTTCTCATCCAAGAAGCTTCTTCAGCTCTACAGACCTGAAGAAGCTTCTTGGATGAGAAGTGAAATGTCTTCAAAGAAAAGCCAGAAAAGTCCAGTTGTCTCCTGAAAATGCACCTTAGGAAAGGGGTGAGGTTAATAGTAGAGAGTCTAAGGTTAAAGGTTTTGGGGTTTGTGGAAGAAACCACAGAGTCAGGTAGAGTATTCCAGACATTGACCACTCGGTTGCTGAAGTCGTATTTCCTGCAATCAAGTTTGGCGTGGTTTACCTTGAGTTTGTATCTATTGTGTGCTCTTGTATTGTTGTGGTTGAAGCTGAAGCATTCATTGACAGGTAGGACATTGCAATGTATGATTTTATATACTACAGTTAGATCAGACCAAAGATGGCATAGTTCTAGATTTTCTAGGTCTAGAATTTCAAATCTGGTGGCATAAGGTGTTCTGCAACGAGTAAAGGAGTGGAGAACTCTTCTTGTGAAATATTTCTGGACTTTCTCAACTGTGTTAATATCAGATACGTAATGCAGGTTCCAGACTGATGAGCTGTATTCAAGCATTGGTCTAGCAAATGTTTTGTATGCTCTAGTTAGTGGTGTGATATTACCAGAGAAAAAGCTACGTAGGATTAGGTTAACAACTCTTAATACCTTTTTGGCTATGTAGTTACAGTGGGCTCTAGCACTTAGATCATTAGAGATGAGTATTCCAAGGTCCTTGACTGAGCATTGACCAATTGTTGGAAGTAAAATCTGGCCCAGTTCCACGCTAGGAGAAAGATGCAGGAGAAATGAATTTGGAGGCAAGCTGCAATCGGGAAGGAGGTATTTAGGAATCAGAAACGAAGAAACACAGCAATCGATCAGCAGAAAACAGCTGACCCAACCATCTGGTGAGTGGAGGGTTTTTATGTGGTTCTAAGGCTTTGTGATTTGTATGCCCAGTTAGGTTCATTGTGAAATGGACTTTAATCTATGCCTGAGTGTATCCTTTTAATATTCTATATCAGTGTTCCAGAAAACCTCCACTCCAACAAATAACCACAAGACAGACATTTTTCTAAAAGTTCTGTTTATTTGGATAGTAAACTGGCACATCTGGGGAACCCCGAATCAGAAAGTTCCAGGTTTCTGTGCAATAAGTTATAAATTATAAATCCATCCCCTGCGCCCATCGTTGCATCACATGCCCCAATCACCATCCATCCCAACTTGAGACGTTCCCTCACCCAGGTGTAGAAACAACATGACCTTGACTTAGAAAAAGAATGTTATTATGTCTAACCACATATACTCCAAGAAATTCCCCCTTCCCATTTTCCCAGGCTCAAGAATGGTGCAGTGAGGAAGCATCCGCTGTCAATATGGCTTCCAAAGGTGACATTCTAATTGTTGTTGCCTGGCTCCTCTTGTGGCTGAAGAATCATGTCCTGTGCTTGGAGCTGGGTGGGGAAAGACAGATTTTAGGTGTCTTTTGTCTCTCTGCTTTTTAATCTGATCAGTTCCAGCCTTCTCTGGCGGCTGTAGCTGAAGGCGTTTTGTTTATGAACGGAACAGCTCGTCAATCTAAATATCCATTCACAGGGGCTGGACTGCTTGAGTGGTTTTTCTTCAGGGATGCATTTTTTCTTCCAGGGGTGGGGGCATTTCTTTGCTAATGTGGGGACTTTCTTATATTAAAAGGAGGGGGTGATGATTCTCCTTGCAATTTAGATCAGTGGTTGAATCCTGGCAGGTGCCTGCAGAATTCCCTGCGGTTTTCTTGGCAAGGTTATTCAGAAATGATTTGACCTTGTCTTTTCCCAGGGTTGAGGGAGAGTGACTGCTCCAAGGTCACCCAGCTGTCTTCATGCCTCTGGTAAGAGAGTAGGTAGTCCTCGACTTACAACTGGTTGCATGCTGACTGGGGAATGCTGGGAATTGAAGTCCACACATCTTGGAGTTATAAAGGTGAGAAACACTTATTTAAGGTGACGACGGCTGAAATGCAATGTACGGTTGTTAACCAAGGTCTCGTTGGAAGAAATGTCCATCTGGGGTCAGTTCCAAGTGGGGAAAAAGACACTGGAAACATGGAGGCTGTTTGGAAAGATAGTTTAACGGTGGACAGGACCACATGGCTTGGAGCTCTTGGGTGAAGGAAAAGGGGAGAGAAGGTGAAATTCCCTGGGTTTTATACCCTGTCTGGGCTTTCAACTTCCTGGAGCACAGGAAGAGTATCCTGATTGGTTGCTATCAGAGGTCATAGCTAGCTTTGTAGGTTGTCTGTGTGCTGTTTGGTTGAAACTTGTGGGGTGATGCAATGAAGGGCAACGAAATAATTCTGCTTGAAGGAGGTAGATCTTTGTTATGTAGAATAGGCTGCCCCAGACCTTAACGACCCATTAACAAAGGTGGTGGTGGTGTTGGGGGGGATGAGTTTCTGCCTCTCTAAATTTCTACTGGTCTTTTAGGGGAAATATTCTGCCTTTTTTACTATAGCCTAAAATATTTCATTTCTCTAGGAGAGGGGTGGGTTTTTAACTTCCAACTGTCTGATCTGCACATCAGCTTTAGATGCAAAGGTCTGGCTTTCTTCCTTAAATCTCTCAAATCATGGTAGCTTTGCAGTTACATTTCCTTCTAGCTGAAGAAAAGAAAGAGAATTGACAGCAGATGTGAAGGTCCCCTTGTTCCTCACCTGCCATTTAACCAAATGAAAAACCGTGGCCACCCTCCTCTTTACAATACACTGATTTGTTTTAAACAGTATTGATTTTCCCCTTCCTTTTTTCCAGCCTGATGGAAATATATTTCTCCACATTACTTAGATGACATTTTATTTCTCAATTAATTTCTAATGCTCTGGGCTTTTCTTCCTACTGGCTGGAATCCAAGAACGGAGACGGAATATTCAGCATTTCATATTTAGTAACAAGAGAACATTAATTGCTTTTTTCTTTCTTTCTTCTTTCGTTTGATGGATGATCTTCCCGCTTAACAGCTACACAAGCGAACATTTGTCTTCCTTTGTGTTCACACATTATATCCGCAACTGCCATTCTGTTCTTCACCTTTCATCTCCTGATTAGCTGCCAGAAGACACGATCATCTCTTTGTTCTCTGAAGAACCTGAAGCAATTCCCAACAATGGGTGTGCAAACGAGACGAGTTATTGATTGCGTTGGGGTTGAACAACAGGGATACTCACACACGCGCACCCACACGCACACCTTCTCCTTCTGATTTGCAACTCAACAGCTGTGAGCTCTCTTGTACAAAGGCCACCTCCGGGAACGAGAGCGTTATGCCTCTATATACGTATGTATTTATGTATGTATTAATTTCCTGCCTTCATTATTTTTTTTACAAATAATGCAATGCAGCGGGCATATCCAGCACATCTTCCTCCTCCTATTTTCTCCAATAACAACAACCCTTTGAGGTGAGTTGGGCTGAGAGCCAACGTCACCCAGTTGATTTGCATGCTTAAGGTGGGATTTGATCTCACCCTCTCCTGGTAATTGGCCCAAGCCACCCAACTGATTGTTATGCCTAAGACAGCACTAGAACTCACCGTCAGGTTGTTTTGAGAACGCTGAGATGCTAAGCAGATAAAAGTTCACCCTCAGATCACGAGAGCCTTGAAACCAGGCTAGAACCAGCTGGGAGGGAGTCCGCCCCATCTCCAAAGACAACCCGTCTCCCTAATTTCCAAGCAGTTACAGCAAAAGCATGCGAGCAAACCTCCTTCTTCTACCCTTCCAACAGAACGGCAGGACACGATGGTGGTTTAGATCAGGGGTCCCCAACCACCGGGCCGCGGACTGGTACCGGTCCGTGGAACATTTCCTACCGGGCCGCTGGTTTGCTGGGCGCTGCCATCTTGTTTGACAAGAAAGTGCTTCCGGGTGAGCTTTTCTGGTTGGAAAGCAGCGTTTGGGACCTGAAGGAATCCTCGCGCCTTAGTTTCATCGAAGTGGGGGGGCTTCAAACAAAACTAAGGCACGAGGATTCTTTCAGCACCCAAGGCAAGGCAAGCCGAGCGACCGTCCCGAAGCCGTCCTGAAGCGAAGCCCATCGACAAAGGTACAAAGGAGGAGTTGAAGGTGGCGGGGAGAACTGGGGGAGGGCTGGCTGGCCGGTCGCTCGGCTCACCTTGCCATGTGCTGATGCCGGTACCGGGCCACGGATCCTTTTGTGATGCAGGTACCAGGCTGTGGCACAAAAAAGATTGGGGACCACTGGTTTAGATGATGGAGAGTGACCATTAGCCAGAGCACATGGAATGAGAGATGGCTCATTTTTTTCCTCTGTCCGGTTTAAAAAGGCCTTGGGTTGATCTCAAAGGAGAAGACCTCCTCGGAAGAACATTGCAATGGATTGCACTACACCCAAAAGCTCCGTGTCTCCAGGTAGGACCTGGTAGGAAAACCGGGAAGAATGCTGCCAATCAAGGTCAACTCACGATCTAGACTTATTGGAAGCCTAAATATTTGATTCTGAGCTTTCCCTAAATTTATTTTCATGTTTTCTCGCCTCAAAAGCATTTTCTCCAATGAATGAAGCTGCGTGGTTGATTTGCACCATGACTGCATTGTTCCACACCACTTTGAGTGCGCAGGGAACTCACAACACAAAGCAACCTTTTCGGTTTCCTTGTGCCTAAAGTGTTTTTCTTCCCACAGGCTCCCATTGAGAACAACTGAACATTATGGGCTTGCACAATATGCGTCTTGCCTATTTCCTTATAGCTCAGCCTGACGGTGCTATAGCATTCCTTCTGTGGCGCTAGCCCAGCCTTCGAATTATTTTCCTACGCAAAGGAAATCCTGGTAGCATACAGCTCATTTAAGAATAGTACATTCTTTTGCTACACTTATGTGTTGATCATAACCTGGAACTCAAAGGTCAAAGAACATCTGTCAAAAAGGTAGGTCTCTTCCCCCCCGGCCCCCCATTGGCTCTTGCGATGTTATATTGCTTGATGAATAATAGCAAATGTTCCATCTCTGTTCTGGGATTTCAAGACAGCTCACATAAACATTTGTCTTCATTTTACTCCCAAAACAAGAGAGGTAAGTTGGGCTGAGAGAGGATCATTGACCCAGCCCATCCAGCTGGCCTTCAAAGTGGGTTTGGCTCTCTGCCTATCTCTGCTGCCTCTTTGAATCGAGCGACTGACTCCTGTGCTTTCTTCAAATGTTCCCTGAAAGAAAAGGAGATTCCAGGAATGAAACACAAATCCTCCGATGCACCAAGGACCTCATTAACAACACTGATGGCATTACCTAGTTGGGTCATGAGACGTCTGCAAGAAAACCACCAAGCTCAGAGAGCACCAAGGACTCTACTCAAGGGGCAGGTTTCAGAACATTTAGCAACCAGTTCTCTGCCTGGTTGCTAGGTGGGCATGGCCTAATTGGCTTCTTGTACCATGGCAGGGGGCAGGGCATTTTCACACTGCCTGGGCTCCTGAGGCTTTCCTCGAGATCCAGGAGGGCAAAAATGGCCTCCCCGGACTCCGGAGGCTGGAAATGGGGTTGTTTCTGGCCTTCTGGAGCCTCTGGGAGGCCCATTTTTTTGCTCTTCCTGAGCCTCTGCATGGACCCTGCACTTACCTGGGATCCAAAACAGTCTGTGTGGAGACTCCCAGGAGGGGTGGGGTGGAGTGGACGGGGCCAGCCAGTCGTTGCAACTGCTAGTTCAGCAAACCAGATTAATGTCCGGTTCACCCAAACCAGTGCAAACCAGTATCAGCCCACTTCTCACTCCTGGTCAACCCTGAGCTACAAATATTCAGTATTTGCCTTTTGGCTACCGGGAACAGCTCACATTCCATATCACTGTCAGTGTTCCAAGGAATGCACCGATTGAAAGCAAAACTCTGAAACAGGTATATTCCTTAAAGAACAATTTATTGGACACATCATATTGGTACAATTGGTGAAAACCGACACTGAAGGTTCCTGTGATTTTTCACCTAATTAAAAAGTAAAATTTGCCCCTTCACCTTCAGGTCACCAGTCACATTTTCCAAAAGTGGTGCTGGCAGGTTGCCTGGTTACTCCATTCCTCCTCTTCTCAGCCAGTTGTTGGAATGACCTTGGTTCCCACAGGAAAACGCTTTCTTTTGATGACCAAGCCGAGCTATCTAAAATCCCCCTTTCTCCCTCTTCACTTTGTGGCAATCATGAAGCCTCAAAGATGGCCTCAGCCAGGCTCACTTGAGGGTTGACAATAACTTTCCAATGATATTTTCATTTTACTTGGCTTCCAAATCTTCAACTTTTGCAAAATTTGTAAAAATTGAAAATTTGTAAAATTTCACCAGTTTTGTGAAGTTTTGTAGGCACGATTGTGCATAAGTCTTATTGTCCCCATTTATTCGTACCTATTTCCTGTATTCATACTCAGGTTTATTCTTATATCTATTATCTTGTAAGCGATGGACAAATCAAATAAATAAATAAAATAATAAATAAACTTTACATATGCCAAAAAAGAGGGGTGGGGCTGTTGCAATGAAATGGGACAATTCACCCCAGCCAACTCGCCACAGACAATTCACCTCAGGACAATTTACTGTGGGACAATTTACTGCAGGATAACTCAAGAGAGGGACAAGTAGCATTGCAGCTCGGCGCAGCTTCGAGGACTTCTAACTTAAGAAAGTTCAAACCTAAAGCAAGACAAAGCACACTGCAATTCACTTGTCCTTCCTTTGAGTTATCCCGCATTGAATTATCCCATGGCGAGTTTTTCCTGTGATTTTTCCAGGGTTGAGTTGTTCCACTGCGAGTTGGCTGGGACAAGACAGTTGGAGTGAGTCAGCTGGGGTCAATCGCTGTGGCAAATTGTCCTTTGCAATACTTCAAACTCCATTTCAGAAAGGGTCTTTGCAGCCAGGACCATGTGAAAACTTCAAAGGGCAGTATCAGAATTCCAGAAAACCTCCACATCAAACAAATAACTCCAAGACAAACATCTTCTCCAAAGTTCTTTTATTAGAGTAGTAAACTGGCACATCTGGGAAATCCCAAAATCTAAAAGTTCCGGGCTTCCTTGCAATAAGAAAAAACTACAAATTCACCTCCTGCACCCATCATCGCATCACATGCCCCAATCACCATCTATCATAGCTTGAGTTGTCCTCTCGACCAGGTGCTGAAATAACATGACCTTGACTTAGAAGAAAAATGCTATTATGTCTAACCACGTACACTCCAAGAAATCCCCCTCGCCTCCCATTTTCCCAGGCTCAAGAAAGTGGCAGTGTGGAAGCATCTGGTGCTAATATGGCTTCCAAAGCTGACGGGCAGCTGGATCCTTCCAGAATAGGATATAGATGCTTTAAAAAGAGTTGCAAACAAATATTAAATTTGAGGGGCAAATTATTTCCCAAAAGCTACTCAGTCCTTTTAAAACGGATTTAATGAATGGATGAAAAAGTTTGAATCTATTTTTTAAAAAAAGGAAAGCAAAAGAAATGCAAATGATTCTATTAAATATTCTCTTTAAAAAACCCTTTTATTTCATACTGAATTTTTCTCTGGCTGCTGTTTCTCTTCCGATATCCATTTCCCCCCACCTTCTGTTCAATATTTAGAGACATTTTGCTATGTTGGAAAGAAAGAATAAAAATGGCTGTACATACTAAGTTAGAGAGCAGCTGCAAAAGAAAGAAAAGAAATAAATCAAGAATGATTATCTCAGAAGCTTTTAGTAGCATTCATTTATTAATTTTTTAAAATAGCCTTCTTGGCTCAGGTGGCTTCAAGGCTACCTTATAATTTCATTCATTTTTTGTCTCTTGAAAATGCATCCATCTGTCTTATTCAGCACATAAAACGTGCAAGCTTTCTAGGAATTGTGTTTTGTTAACGGAGGCAGGTCCAACTTTGAATTAAAAACTCATTAAGTCAGATTTTTATCCCATTCTAATTCCATTAGAGAGAAGAGAGGTGAGCTGGATTTTTTTGCCACTCTGATTCTCAAGCATTTCAGTAAGCTTAAAGGTGAAATGTTTTGTTCAATAAAACAATTGATTCAATTCAGGCAAAACACACCTGTCCTAGCTTTTTTGAAAGGTTAAAGTTTGGAAGGTTTAAATTATTTATTTCAAAACATAAAAATTAACATTTCTTGAAAACCCTTAGATATTAGTATGCGAGATCACATTTAATTAGCTATATATTGTGTAAATGGCTTTCAAGGTTCCTAACCATCTATGGTTTGTTTTGCAACCTTGACTAATCTAATCATTTCCAGCAAGGCCACAAGAAGGACATTGCGGTTATGTCTTGGCAACACAATCCTGATTCACTTAATCCTCTTTTACTCAAATCAGTCATAAATTAGTCATGCAAGTTGGATCTGTCTAACACATTCAGCTAAAATCTGATGTACCAGTTCATGCAGGGGTGGGATTCTACCAGTTTGCACCTATTCACTACAACCGGTTGTTAACATTCTAAGCAGTTTGGAGAACCGGTTGTTAGAAGAAATTACTGGCCTAATCCTGTAAGGAAGGAAACATTCTGGTGTTGCTTACAGAAACTGCCTCTCCGTTAACCCTTATTATATTCTTGGCAGGACTAGACTTACTGTCTCAGGAACTTCTCTGGAGTTTTTTCCCCCTCCTTTGCTGGTACTTTGCTTGTGTGGAGTGGCCATTCAAAGTTACAATGGCACTGAAAAAACTGACTTAAGACCATTTTTCACACTTACGACTGTTGCAGCATCCCCACAGTCATGAGAGGCCAGGCGAGGAGATGCGTGCCTCGATGTGACTGATATTGAGTTGGCCACGCCCAGCCAATAACATGACCACCAAGCCACACCCACCAACTAAGCCACACCCACACAACTGGTTGTTAAAAAATTTGAATCCCACCCCTGACTTCATGGTTCAGTGTCTCATGGAAATAGTCATGGGTGGGGCTGCTGGGGGTTCACAGGGGTCCAGGGGAGCCCCTAGCTAAGATTCTGTGCAGTTCAGAGAACTCCCAAATCCCACTCCTGGATGGCCCCACGTACCCCGCCCCACCCCTCCCAGAAGTCCCTAAGCGGCTTGTTTTGGATGCACGTTAAGTGCAGGGCATGCACAGAGGCTAAGAGAGGGTGAAAAACGGGCCTTCTGGAGGTTCAGGAAGGCTGGAAATGGGCCTGTTTCTGGCTTCCAGAGGCAGGTCGTTTTCACCCTTCTGGAGGCTCAAGGGAAGCTTCTGGAGCCCGGGGAGGGCAAAAATGTCCCCACCACCACCATGGTGCAGGAGGCCAACTAGACCCACCCACCATGGCCACGCCCACCCAGCAACCGGGCAGCGAACCCATTGCTAAAATTTTTGAAGCCCACCCCTGGAAATAGTGTTTCATAGAAACATAACTGAAACGACTGGCTTGTGATGGAATGTGTGAGTGACCTTGGGGGACGAGAGGGAGAGAAGCTGCCAAAGACACAATCAGAGACAAGAGGCAGGAGCCCCCAGTGGCTTAAAGGCAACGGTGGGTTGCAACTGGTTTAATAACTGGTTTGTGAGCACACACAGCGTTCAACATACAATAATTTGAAGCTCAAATGCTTTCCTTCTAGGGCATCCCCAGTAAGTAGAACAGCTGAGGTGCGGAAATCAGCTGTACCGCATGAATCAATTGAGGCGGAAAGAAGAAATATAGGACAGGAGAGGGCAGGGGTGGGTGGGCGGGACCAACTGATGGTTGGAACAACTGGTTCGGTAGAACCGGTCTGCACTGGCAGCAGTCCGCCACTACTTAAAGGTCAGAGAAAGAAACTTAGGAAGGACCTTCCCTAATGCATCAAGCAGCTTTGACGGCAGGAAGTCTGTGCCTTCAAACTTGTAAGATAGCAATACCAATAGCACTTAGACTTACATACCACTTCACAGTGCTTTACAGCCATCTCCAAGCAAGTATACAGAGTCAGCCTATTTCCCCCAACAATCTGGGTCCCCATTTTACCGACCTTGGAAGAATGGAAGGCTGAGTCAACTTTGAGCCAATCGGGATTGAACTGCTGGCAGTGGGGCAGAGTTAGCCTGCAATACTGCATTCTAACCACTGCACCACCGTGGCTTTTCTGGTTAATAGCCAGTGGTGGGATCCTGCTGGTTGTAACAACCGGTTCGCTAATTGTGCACTTCGCGCGTTGTGTGTGGGTTGTGTGCATGTTGTGTGTGCGTTATATGTGCATTGTGCACGTGTTGCATGCGCAACTTTCGAAATGACTTACCCTCAATGTTACTTCGGGGAAGTAACACAGCTGAGGGGCAGTAATCCACTCTGCCACGCGAATCAGCTAAGCAGATATAGGTGAGTACAGCGCAGGGGCGCGTGGGTGGGCCCACACGATTGTCAGAGCGAACCAGTTCCGTGCCAGCTGATAATCGGAGCTAGGGGTTCACCGGAACTGGCCTGAGCTGGCAGAATCTCATCCCTAGTAATAGCATCACCACATCTTCTGTTAATGTTGCTCTACCACAAAGTAGATTTAGCTCACCTAGTTGTGTTTTCTTGTCTGGTTTACCTAGGAGAGCTGGAACCTAATAACTTGTGGTCAAAGCTCAACTACAACTCAGCAGGAGATTTAAAACAGACACAAGGAAGTACTTCTTCAATTAGCCTGTAATTAACCAATGGGATTCATCGGCAGGAGACGTGGTGATGCTATTGACCAGAAGCAAATTGGGTGCAGGTAAGTCCTTGACTTATTTGTTTAACAACTGTCCAAAGCTATGAAGGCACTGAAAAAAATGACTTGCAACTGGTCTTCACATGTATGACCTTTACAATCATGTGATTCCCCGTGGTCATGTGATCTGGGATTTACGATGATTGCAGCAACCTCGGAACCTGGGATTGTTACCTGCCACCTTTCCTTCTGATAAGCAACGTCAGTGAGGAAAGATGGACTTGGTTAAGAACTGTGTGATTCGCTTGTCCACTCAACAGACATGGCTTAAAATATGGGTGTAGTCCTCGAGTTGCGACCACAATCGAGCCCAGAATTTCTGTTGCTAAGTGAGACATTTGTTCAGTCGGCTCTGCCCCGTTTATGCCCTTTCTTGCCACCATTGTGAAGTCAATCCTTGCAGTTGTTCATTTAATATCACGGTCATTAAATGAGTCTGGCTTCCCCATGGACATTGCTTGTCAGGAGGTCAGGACATGGCAATCGTCATAAATATGAGTCAATTGCCAAGAATCTGAATTTTGACCACGTGACCATACTATAAAAAAGACGTTGAGACTCTAGAAAGAGTGCAGAGAAGAGCAACCAGGATGATGAGGGGCCTGGAGACTAAAACATACCATGAATGGTTGCAGAAACTGGGCCAGTGGTGGGATTCAAAAAATTTTACTACTGGTTCTGTGGGCGTGGCTTGGTGGGCATGGCAGACGAAGGTTACTGCAAAATCCCCATTCCTTCCCCACCCCACTTACCTGCATTCCAGTTCTGTTCTCAGATGATTGATGGGGTAAGAAGACCTCATCAAGATCAAGGGAGGTACTAATACCACTCTATAAAGCCTTAGTAAGACCACACCTAGAGTACTGCATCCAGTTTTGGTCACCACATTATAAAAAAGATGTTGAGGCTCGAGAAAGAGTGCAGAGAAGAGCAACCAGGATGATTAGGGGACTGGAGACTAAATCATACAACAAACGGTTGCAAGAACTGGGCATGGCTAGTCTA
The DNA here is from genome assembly GCF_049901715.1 of Pseudonaja textilis. Lineage (NCBI taxonomy): Eukaryota > Metazoa > Chordata > Lepidosauria > Squamata > Elapidae > Pseudonaja > Pseudonaja textilis. The sequence continues at coordinate 67,509,146 of NC_141994.1, forward strand.
GTAAAGAGAAGGACCAGGGGAGACAGGATAGTGGTCTTCCAATATTTAAGGGGCTGCCACAGGGAGGATGAAGGGGTCAAGCTATTTTCCAAAGCACCCAATGGCCAGACAAGGAACAATGGATGGAAACTGAACAAGGAGAGATTCAACCTGGAAATAAGGAGAAACTTTCTGACAGTGAGAACAGTCAACCAATGGAACAGAACTTGCCTTTAGAAGTTGTGGGAGCTTCATCACTGGAGGCTTTCAAAAAGAGATTGGACTGCCATTTGCAGAAATGGGGTAGAGCAGGGGTCCCCAACCACCGGTCCGTGGACCGGTACCGGTCCGTGGAACATTTCCTACCGGGCCGCCGGTTTGCTGGGTGCCGCCATCTTGTTTGATGAGAAAGTGCTTCCGGGTGAGCTTTTCCAGTTGGAAAGCGGCGTTTGGGTCCTGAAGGAATCATCACGCCTTAGTTTCATCGAAGGGGGGGGGGGCTTCAAACGAAACTAAGGCGCGAGGATTCTTTCAGCACCCAAGGCAAGGCAAGCCGAGCAACCATCCCGAAGCCCTCCCAAAGCGAAGCCCATTGACAAAGGTACAAAGGAGGAGTTGAAGGTGGCGGGGAGAAGTGGGGGACGGCTGGCTGGCCGGTCGCTCGGCTCGCCTTGCCTTGTCATGCGTGCTGATGCCGGTACCGGGCCGCAGATCATTTTGTGATGCCAGTACTGGGCCGTGGCACAAAAAAGGTTGGAGGCCACTGGGGTAGAGTATCCTGCTTGGGTGGGGAGGGTTGGACTACATGACCTACAAGTTCCCTTCCAACTCTGTTAATCTGAAATTATCTCTCTGCAGTATTATAAAACAAGAAGGAGAGGTGAGAGGGGAGCTTGCTATGGGGCATCATAGGAAGATGATTATGTTGCAGGTGTTTTTGTTTTTGTCTGATCGTTTTATTATTTTATTGTTTTGGGAACATTTTATAGCTCCTGGTTTTACAGCTGTTGTGATTGTCCCAGAGTTATGGATGGATGGGCAGCCATATAAACCTTTTAAATAAATAAACAAACAAAAAATAATATTTTACAACAAAGCCTGTACCTTTCGTTGGACTTTAGATTTCAATTAAAGTTTCATAAATGATTTTATGTGTCTCACGCTTGAGCTTGGCAGCTCTTTGCATGGGAAAAAACCTTCCTTGGATTGGATTAAAATGACCCCAGTTCTCACAAGACACTAAAAATGTAGCAACAACCAGCCATTTTCAGGGTTCTTCTAACCTCTCAAAGTGTCCTACCACCATTCTTTTGACAGGGAATATACTTTTGTCTTTTTAAATGTGAAAAACAGTCTGCTTCTTCATCCCAGAATGCACCAGGCTAGAGTATGGTACTTGCAAATGGCAATGGGCATAGCAATAGCACTTAGACTTATATACCGCTTCACAGGGCTTTACAGCCCTCTCTCAGAGGTGAGTCAGCCTATGCCCCCCCACAACAATCTGGGTCCTCATTTTACTGACCTTGGAAGGATGGAAGGCTGAGTCAACCTTGAGCTGATAAGGATCGAACTCCTGACAGCCGGCAATCAGCAGAAGTAGTCTGCAGTATTGCATTCTAACCACTGCGCCACCATGGCTCATTAATGTGTTAGAGCTTCCCCCCAAAAGCCAACACAGTCCTAGGCTGCATCAACAGAGAGATAATATCAAGATCATGTAAATCAGGGGTCGCCAAATTTTGGACCTCAGGGACCACCAAACTCATAATTTTAGACCCCAGGGACCACTAACCGGTTCTGTCGGCCTGGCCTAATTTGTAGGTGTGGCTTGGTGGTCATGTGACTGGCTGGGCATGGCTTGTATGTAGATATTATAAATATTTATATAAATACTGATTTCTTTTATAAAAAAAGAACAACTTTTACCCAAAATAAGTCAAATCACAGATTCATTCAGAGATCTATCTATCTGCCATTGGCTAGCTCAGTCTGTCACATAAAATTTGCTTGCAAGCAAACTCATAAAATTAACTCACAACACACCATGCATGTAAATATTGAATTTTTTTTATAAGAAAGAGCAACTTTTACCCCAAATCAGGCAAAGCAGGCAGATTAAATTTCTCACAGAATCATCCAGTGGTCTATCTATCTGCCATCGGCTAGCTCAGTCTCTCAAATTTGCTTGCCGTGAGTCTGCATTGAATTTGTTTGCAAGCAAACCTTCAGTCCTAAGGGAGGTTCGGCTGTGCTGAGCAGAAGATCTAAAGACTAGTTTGAAAGCAAGAAATCCGACCATTTCCTGCTTCCTAGCTAATCTAAATCTCCCGGCACAGCAGAACAGATGATGTTTGGAAAAAGGAAAAATAGCAATTTACCAACCTTGGAAGGATGGAAGGTTGAGTCAACTTTGAGCCGGTCAGGATCAAACTCCTGGCAGTAGGCAGAATTTTCCTGCAATACTGCATTCTGACCACTGTGCAGTGATTAGAATGAAGCATTGCGATATTTATGCACTTCAATACAAGTAAAGTACATAAATAAAAAAGCATCACATACTCTTATGATAAAATGTTTAACTTCATCCAGATGAATCAAGCATGCATGAAAAGACCATTTTGTTTCATTGAAGAAGAAATAATTACAATAAAACATATCCTGAGGCGCAAAAATTACTCAGCTCTGAGTCCATCATCAGCTATTTGAACAGGAGGAGGCGAAGGAAGGAGCTGAGAAGAACTGATATATAGGGATTTTCCTCCTTTGGGCCATTTATGGCTGACTAAACTATCTCAAAAATCTTGATGTCGTCCATAGATTTTTGTTATTTTCTACTCTTGCGTGATTTCATTTCTTGATAATGCCTAGATTCTTTCCAAGCATGTCAGTGGTGGGATTCAAATTTTTTTACTACCAATTATGTGGCTGTGGCTTGATGGATGTGGCTTGGTGGGAATGGCAGGGGAAGGATACTGAAAAATCCTCATTCCCTCCCCACCCCACTAACCTGCTTTCCAGCTCCTTTCTCCTGTGCAGGGCAACAAAAGAAGACTCAGCCGATCAGCTGGGACTCAATGGGAGGCAGAGAATAGATGGAGGTGGGGTCAGTCAGAGGTGGCATTTGCCAGTTCACTGAACTACTCAAAATGTCCGCTACCGGTTCTCCAAAACTGGTCAGAACCTGCTGAATACCACCTCTGAAGCATATCCTTTCAAGCCATTACAAGCTAAATAGAGCCCCCATTTTAAAACAAAAACAAAAACAGAGGATTGAGAGGTTGGGAAAGAAATTATTATGGTTCATCCCACAGTCAACTGGGTCTTCAGTCTGGATTGGGCACCAATTGTGTTCTTCTCAATCTGGCATAGGCATGAAATGAAATGTGAATTACAAAAATTGTAATAATTTTAAAAATTATTTGAAAGAGTTAAATTGAATTGCTGAATTTTCCCACAACAAATCGGCCAGGGCGAATTAGCTGCAGCAAGCTGTCCCATTCCTGGTGATCTTCTCCAGTTCTTCCTCTTCTCTTCTCTTGTCTCCAAGTACTGCCTCGTCCCCTATCCAGATTTTTCTATCCTTCTTATCGACAATTGTTACGGCTGCTCTGTCATGGGGCAGGTGTCTATGGCTTTGAATTCTAGAGCCACAGAGCAATTTGTTATGACTAATCAGATTGATTTGCTGCCCATCTCGTGGTTCAAGTAGACTCCGATTGACATACAGTACAATAAAATATACCGAATGTCTGATGATTATAAATATAAAAAGAGATCAAAATGACAAAAATTGAAAAAAACGGAGGAAAAGCCAGTCAGAAGGGACAAGTGAGGTAAAGCAGTGGCCCCCAACCTTTTTTGTGCCACAGCCCGGTACCGGCATCACAAAATGATCCGCGGCCCGATACCGGCATCAGCACGCATGACAAGGCAAGGTGAGCTGAGCAACCGGCCAGCCAGCCGTCCCCCGCTTCTCCCTGCCACCTTCAACTCCTCCTTTGTACCTTTGTCAATGGGCTTCGCTTTGGGACGGCTTCAGGACAGTCGCTCGGCTTGCCTTGCCTTGGATGCTGAAAGAATCCTTGCGCGAGGATTCCTTCAGCACCCAAACGCTGCTTTCCAACCAGAAAAGCTCACCCGGAAGCACTTTCTCACCAAACAAGATGGCGGCACCCAGCAAACCGGCGGCCCGGTAGGAAATGTTCCACGGACTGGTACCGGTCCATGGCTTGGTAGTTGGGGACCCCTGAGGTAAAGAATCTCCAACAGCATGGATTACTACTGCAATATTCTAGAGCAACATTCTAGAGCTGTGATGGCTAATCTTTTCGGCACCGAGGGCCCAAAGTGCATGCACGCACCCCCAAAATGCAATACATGTACGTCCCTTGGGCATGTGTCCTGCACCCCCGCTCATGTGCATGTGTCACCCCATGCATGCACAGATGCCCTCTACACATGCACCCTGTGCACGCACCCCATCCCCACACATGTGCCCCACCCACCATGCATGTACCCCCACCCCGTGCATGCACAGCAGAGACCTGAAGGCCAGCTGGCTGGCAGGGGAGGGCATGCACACGCAGGTGCAGCAAAGCTAAGTTGGGGTGACGGCTCTCATGCCCACAGAGAGGGCTCTGGGTGCCACCTCTGGCACATGTGCCATAGGTTCGCCATCACGGTTCTAGAGCATGAGTGTCAAACTCTCTGCATCATGTTGTTGTTGTGTGTTTTGTGACATTTTCCCTCCTTTGTGGAGGTAGGTGTTGTGGTTCACCGGCAGCCGGTGCAGACGGCAGCAGAATCGGACAGTGGGGAAGAACGGGGACCAGTCTGGGACTCTGGAGAGGACTCGGACGAAGGTCCTGCATGTGATGCAGAGATGGGGCCAGGGCCATCTGGGAGTGGGGTGCTGCCTCTGGAGCCTCTGGAGTCTGGCAGCAGCAAGGCAGAGGAACAAGGGGAGCCTGTTCCCAGTGAGCGTGTGCACAGAGCTGCTAGAAGGCAAGAGCAGCTGAGACAAAAGGGGTGACTCGCGAGTAAGGCTGGGTGGTGATTGCTCCTCCCATAAGGACAGGCAAGGATGACAAAATCTTTGCAGGAAGCAAAGTCGTTCGTTCAGTTCAGATTCATTCTTGAAGCTCTTTGTTCTTTAGTTAGGGTTTTTTTTCTAGTTCATTTGATACTTCTGTTTTTGGCAGCACTTCACAGGGAAAAAAGGTGGGTGCTTATCTTGAGGGACTGTTTGAGATTCATTACCGGCTGGGAATTAAAATAATTCCCAGCGTTGCAATAAAACAAGACTTGTTTTTAAAATAAGCATGTGTGTAATTATGGTCTCGGAAGCCTTGGTCAGAACACTGGGATGGGCATGGCCAGGGCATGACACATCCAGCCTGCAGGTCACCAGTTTGACACCCCTATTCTACAGCAATGTATCTCAACCTTGACAACTTGAAAGTGGGTGGATGTCAACTCCCAGAACTCCACAGCCAACACGGGAGTTGAATTCCACCCATCTTCAAATTGCCAAGGTTGAGAAATTCTGCTCTAGGGGAAAAAAACAAAGCAAGACAACCAGAACGGAACGTTTTATTGCAGGTTTAAGTTATATATTGTACCTTATTGCCTTTTAAAAAGGATATTATGTCCTCTGGCTGAACTCAAGTGCTAGGGATTATATCATCGGGGTGGTTTTTTTTAGCAGGATCAAAAAGGAGACCTGCTAACCTGAAATGCCTTTTTGATATCTCCTGATTATGCCTACGGCTCTAGAATTCCCAACCGGCTGCATCCAAACACTTAGCAAGCTACTTTAAGCTTCAGAGGTAAGCCAAGGTAGGGTAGCTAGACGCTTGCCCCTGGCTGCGGTTTTAATAGCATGATGTTGCTGATTTTTTTCAGTCCAAGTGAGCATAATAGAATCCTGTCTGGGTTTTAAAAGTGGGCTGGCAGGCTGGCAGGCTGTGGGTGTTTCTAATTAAACCGATGATGGCAACCATATTGATTCACATCTTTTTTTAAAAAAAAAACCTAATCTATTTATCTACTAACTTTTGCGTGCTTTCGAACTGCTAGGTGAGCGGGAGCTGGAGTAGGCCTTGCTGGCTGAGGAACTCTGGGAGTTGAAGTCCACAAGTCTTAAAGTTGCCAAAGTTGGAGACCCCCGGTTGAAATGACCAAGTGGTGCAGGTAGCATTGACTTACAACCACAACCGAGGCCAAGATTTCTGTCGCTGAGCAAGACAGTTGTTGAGTAAGCTCAGCCCCATTTTGCCACCTTTCTTGCCACAGTTGTTAAGTGAATCACAGCAGGTGGTAGGTTAGTAACACAGTTGTTAAGTGAATCAGGCCTCCCCATGGAGGATGCTTGTGGAAGGCACCGGGACACTGCAACCGTCATTGATATGAGCCAGTTGCCAAGCATCCAAACAGTCACTACACAAACGGATGTAAGTCAAAAACTACCTATGTATGAAAAACCAGAAAGACCACAAATAACAACCAAAATAGAATGGAATAACAGAGTTGGAAGGGACCTTGGAGGTCTTCTAGTCCAGCCCCCTCCTCAGGCAGCAAACCTCTGCCATCTCAGACAAATGGTTATCCAACATCTTTTTTAAAGCTTCCAGTGTTGGAGCATTCACAACTTCTGGAGACAAGTTCTTCCACTGATTAATTGTTCTCACTGTCAGGAAATTCCTCCTTAGTTCTAGGTTGCTTCTCTCCTTGATTAGTTTCCATCCTTATTGCTTCTTGTCCTGCCCTCAGGTGCTTTGGAGAATAGCTTGACTCCTTCTTCTTTGGGGCAGCCCCTGAGATGTTGGAAGACTGCTATGATGTCACCCCTAGTCCTTCTTTTCACTAAACTGGAAATATGCAATTCCTGCAACCTTTCTTTATATGTTTTGACCTCCAGTCCCCACCTGTTGTGTTTCACGGGCAGCAGGTGCGGACGGCAGAGGTTTCTGATAGCGAGGACTCGGATGAGAGAAATGCGTGTGATGCAGGGATGGGGCCAGGACTATTGGAGAGTGGGGTGCTCCCTTCGGAGCTTGTGGAGTCTGGCAGCAGTGATGCAGAGGACCCCGGGGAGCCTGTGCCCAGGGCCTCTTGAAGGAAAGAGCAGCTGCAGCAGCACAGGTGACTCAGGAGTAAGGCTGGAAGATGATGGCCCCTCCCAGAAGGGATAAAAACCAGCCCTTGGGGATGTGTTCTTTGCAGGAAGCAAAGAAGTTCTTTAGACTCAGAGTCCTTGTTGAAGCCCTGCTTACTCTGGATTGTTTTTGAAACTTCTGTCGATGGATATTTAATCAGTAATTAGTCTTCTCTTCTTGGCAGCCTTTTGCAACCTTGAAAGGACTTGCTTTTGATATCAGACAATTAGATTTAAATGTCTCTTGCCTGGGAATGCACTGAATTCCCAGTGCCGCGTTAAAAAAGGATAGCTTTTATACATAGTTTGTGTTTGTTTAATTTGAACAAGGCTTGGGTCAGAACGCCACCCTAATCATCTTGGTTGCTCTTCTCTGCACTCTTTCTAGAGTCTCCACATCTTTTTTACATCGTGGCGACCCAAAGCGGATGCAGCATTCCAAATGTGGCCTTACCAAAGTGATATTAACACTTCACGTGACCTTGATTCTATCCTTCTGTTTATGCAGCCTAGAACTGTGTTGGCTTTTTTGTGCGCCATCCACAAATCTGAACTCTTTTCTCCTCTGTCATCACTAGCTGCTATGTTTACGAATCCTTCCAAGCAGAGGTAGGTATTCAGCAGGTGCTGACCAGTTCTGGAGAACCAGTAGCGGAAATTTTGAGTAGTTCAAAGCACCAGCAAATACCATCTCTGACTGGCCCTGCCATCTTGTCTCTGCCTCCTGAGTCCCAGCTGATTGGCTGGGTCTTCTTTGGTTTCCCTACACAGGAGAACGGAGCTGGAAAGCAGGTTAGCGGGGTGGGGAAGGAATGGGGATTGTGCAGTAACCTTCCTCTGCCACGCCCACCAAGCCATGTCCACAGAACCAGTAGTAAAAAATTTTTGAATCCCACCACTGCTTCCTATTTCCATCAACTCAGGTGATGGCTTCCATTCATGAAGAGTGGATAAACCATTATTTTGAAAATGAGACCCTACTCTGATGTTTCTGAGAACCTTTTTCGTAAATATATCGGCTTCCTCGGGTCACCCACTTCGCTTTTTACTCAAACAGACTTGTTTTCTTCAGGAGGAAACACATAGTGCCCTCAACGGTTTTCCACCGTTCATAATTTCCTTATCTTCTTCCCAGCTGCTGACTGGGATGATCACAGAAGCATTGAGTTCAAGGAGTTTAATCCTCTCCAAACTAAAAGGTTTATGAGAGGTTCAGCTCTACTTGAACACATCTAAGCGTTTCTGTGGGTAATTTTCCACCGTGGCTAGTTTGCTTACCTGCTCTGCCGAGAATCGTCACGATATGCTTCAGTTGACAAGGGTAATTACCAAGGGGAGGTCAGCAGTACAATGGGTTGCCTCTCTGCCGCTTAGCCAGTTGCTAAACTCACAGGGACATTTCACTTACTTACTGTTCCCGCCCAGCCCTCACAAGCCCCACTCAAAAGCCTACTTTTTTTTATTTTGAAAGGCAGGAATACACAGCATTCACTGACAAAGCTCCAGGTCACACATCCTTAGGTGATTCACAAGCCATAGCGGTGAGTTTACCTCAGGGAGCCTCAATTAGCACTTCAATCCCAACAGACTCCTGACCAACTGACTAGTGGCAAGGAAACCCTGCCACGGAATCCGCCGCTGAACTCTTCTGGCGTTTGAATGGTTGGGTCCGACAACCACACCTCCCACACCCCTTCACCTTATATCCCAGCCAGGGAGGGGCTTGTTAACGTCTCCTTCTTTTTCTGGATAGCTGGCCATCAGTCCTGCATCGCTCTCCTCTCCGCACTTCTCTATGCACCTGGACAGAGCTCAGGTATTCCTTGCTCAGCTCAGGGCCCAAAAGCAGCTGTCGCTTCACCTGAGCACAAGTAGATGGGCCCTGCTCTGCATCTGATCCTGAGGCCTGTGGGCCCCGATGGTAACCCAGGCACCCCCTTCACTTCCTCTGACTCATCTGACAAACCACAACACTTACATGCCAGCCTATGGCCAAAATTGGGAGTGGAATCTTGGCCATTGAATGACATGATTGTTAAGTGAGACACCCGTGTGTGAATGCTTCACTCAGTGACTGCAATCCCAGCAAATCCCAATTGCCATCCTTAAGCAATATCTCAGGTCATTAAGTGGACAGAATAAAAGAATGACCCTGAGAATGGGCCCTGAATCCAGCTTCCCTCCATCTGGGGAAGGAAAATGCTATAGCTTAAGTTATTTATTTAGCATATGGCAAAAATGTTAAAAAGCACGTCACAATTACCTTCTCAGTGAGCAAATGTGAAACTATTTCCTTTGCAGGCAGTCTTGACTGTGCCATTGATTTGTAAATATGAAATATAAATATATTTATAAAATATGAGTATCAAATAGCTCTTCTGCCAGATGCCGAGGTTCGGTGCATTTTCTGGGAACTATGAATAAAGGAGTTTTCTGTTCAAATGCTCCTTAATGATTTGTCTTGTTGATTATTTAAAGTGTGAATAAAATGTAATCAAATAGGCTTTTTCTTAAAAGATTAAAGAATTAAAAAAAAACCTGAAAACTCTATTAATATTGTTCTTTCTACTTCCCCATGGAAACAAATACTACAAGGTGAGTAATGGGTAATGAGTATTTTTCTCTGTGTTGAAGAGTCTTTGTCTGTGACAGACTCTGCTTCCACCTCAACTTCCTATTTCTGATAATCCTCTAATATTGAAACATCCAAATTGGTGTGGAGCCTTCTTGGAATTGTTGAAAGGACTGTGTGATGACCCAGGGTGGGATACAAAAGCAACAAAGTCACAAAAACAGGTGAAGTCCCTTTAATTACTTCAACTTGGCTTCAAAGCTCCAGTTATCATTCGCTGGAGAAAAAACTCCCCCACAAACAGTTGCGAAAAGGAAGAAATGCCGTTCAAACTCAAAATGCATATAAATTATAAATAGAAAAAAACAACACAAACCACACTGAAGCAATTAATGAGACAAGGCAGGATAAGGGCTTGAAGACGTCCACAGATATTGAAATACACACACTGGGAAGGATGCCAGAACTCAGATAAGAACTGAAAGACTAGAATTATTTCATGCTTTGCTTCCAGTACTGGGTCATGTGCAGTTTGTCCTTTAAAACAGTCCTCACAGCTGCAGCCCAGGAAGGGAATCAGGGCCCTTTCCTCCCCCGTGGACCACGCCATTCACATTTCTCCCTTATCCTCTCCTCCCTGCGTGCCTTAGGATGAAGAGGGGATGGGCCTGGGTCTTCCTCTGACTGCCCAGCTGACCTGTGCCCTTCCCCAGTTTCCTCCACAACCTCCGGAGCCACACTCCCACTCCAGCTGTTCCTTCTCTCCCTCAGAGTTAGACTCCAACAGGGGCATGACAGACTGTGTTGTAGACTGGGGATAGGTGATGTAGTATTCTCCCACTCTGTTGAGAGGGGACTGTTCAATCTTGACATAGATGGCCTCTTTGACCTCCCCTTTCAAACCAGCGGCCCTCTCTGTCCAAAATGTGGACTCACGGTAGAGTGTGTTCCCTTTGTAGGTAGGGTGGAAGATTATGGCTCAAAACTGGTAACCAAAAAGTTGGGATAGATCTTATTGTGATTGGTCTGCAGGAACGAAGCTCGGATCTTCAGGATCTGAGCTCTGTTTCTCCATCCCATCTAAGGATGCATGTAGAAGAGAATTCCTCCAGGTGGCTGGAGGGATGGAGTAGGGTTTTCCCATGGAAGCATTCAGCTCCTCTCAAGAGGCAGCTTTTTCAACCGGTCCATAGAGAGGAGGGAAGTCCCCCTGGCAAGTCAGAGCAGCTTTCAACCTTTCCTGCTGGCTTCCCCATTGACTTTCTGGGAAAGCCAGCAGAGAAGACAGCAAACGGTGATCACATGATTGCAGGGTGCTTGGCAACTGGTCATAAGTGTGAGTAGGTCGCCAAGGACCTACATTACAATCATGTGACCATGGGGTGGGTGGCATGACATTTTACAACAGCCAGAAGTACTTCACGGGCTCTAAAGCCCCCCTTCCAGAGGCCATCATACATTTGAATGGTCATTAAACGACCAGTTGGAAGCCAAGGACTACCTGTACTCATGTTATCTTGATTTCACTGACACTGAGACATTTTACCACTGAGGATCTATCTCGGTTCCAAGAGCTCCCAATATTTAAGGGAAGGCTGTGTCTTAATGTCAACATTCTCACTCTGTCATCAACTGGATAGGTGGGGTGCAGCCAGGACTACTTCTGTTGTGTCCAAGTCCAGTTTAAAGAAAAACTATGAAAAGGGAAGCTAAAGACACTAACCAATAAAGACCAAACCTCGCTGTTTTAGTTAAACTTTGCTCTGTTACCATGATGGATATTTTAGATGCTCAGAATGAAATGAGATTTAACCCAATTTAAAGTAAGCTCATCTCAACCTTTGAGTGCACACTGTTCGCAGAAAGACAAACCCTGCTAATTTTTCAATGGGAATTTCCTCTGAGAAACCAGTTTGATACAATTCGGAAGAGAACTATAGGGACATATTCACCAGGAATCAAAATAAATTCAGTGACCCCAACAGTGGTGGGATTCAAAAATTTTTACCACTGGTTCTTTGGGTGTGTCTTGGTGAACATGGCGTGTCTTGGTGGGCATGGCATAGGTTAGGGGTAGGGTTAGGGGTTAGGGCAGGGGAAGGATACCGCAAAATCCCCATTCCCTCCCCACCCCACTAACCTGCTTTCCAGCTCCGTTCTACTGTGCAGGGCAACCAAAGAAGACCCAGCCAATCAGCTGGGACTCGAGAGGCAGAGAATAGGTGGGAACGAGGCCAGTCAGAGGTGGTATTTGCCGGTTCTCCAAACTACTCAAAATTTCTGCTACTAGTTTTCCAGAACTGGTCATGAACCTACTGAATACCTGCTGAATACCTCTGGACCCCAAGTTTTACTTGATTAGGTATCATCGATTTCCAGTTATCCTTTTTTAAGGAGGCTAAATTTGAATTACTGAAATATAGGAATTGTTTCTTAATGTGTAGCTTTGCACACCATATATTCTATGCAGATGTAGTTTCTATGGACCTGTGCCCATAGATCTGTGTCCTTTGTAGCCTTATTACCATGTGTGAGTCACATCTTGGCAATGGTGAAATCTCCATTCTGTCCTTATATATTAACTTTCCTCTGTTCTTTGAGCCATAAATCACTCAACGATTTTCCAGATATTCCTTACCGGTTCCTGCTGTGCGATCTTCTTTTATTTGTTTATAAATGTACCTTCACCCTTGGAACAAAAATAGTCAGGATGACCTATGAAATACTGAGTTAAAGGAAAGGAAAGAAAACAAAGGAATGAAAAGAAAAAAGCAAGCAAGGAAGGAAGAAAATAAATAAATGAGGAGGAAGGAGGGAGGGAGGGAAGGAGAGAGAAAGAAAGAAAGAAATAAGGAGGAGGAAGGGGGAGGGAAGGAGAAAGAAAAAGAAAGAGTGAAAGAAAAGAAGAGGAGGAGGAGGGAGAGGGAGAGAGAAAGAAAGACAGGGAAGGAAGGAGGGGGAAAGTAAGGGAGGGAGCATGAGGAAAGAAAGAAAAGAACGAAAGAAGGGAGGGAGAGAAAGAGAGAGAGAGAAAGAAAAGAAGAGGAGCAGCAGGAGGAGGGAGAGAAAGAAAGAGCGGGGGAGAAAGGGAGGGAGGATGAGAGAAAGAAAAGAAAGAAAGGAGAGGGGGAGAGAGAGAAAAAAGAAAGAGAAAGAAAGTGGGAGGAAGGAGAGAGAGAGAGAGAAAGAAAGAAAAAAGAAAGAAAAAGAAAGAAAGAAAGAAAAAAGAAAGAAAGAAAGAAAGAAAGAAAGAAAGAAAGAAAGAAAGAAAGAAAGAAAGAAAGCCCTTAGATATTCTCAAAATTTTCAAATGGGTATTTTCAAGTTTGTACATTTGTAGAGATAAAGTTGGCTTGAAACCTACTGCATTTTGAGCTCTCTTTTTGCTCTCTTTCTAATGGTCTTACTGGATTTGGTTCTTGTTCCTTTTTTTAGGGGGCAAGATGGCTCAGCAATTAAAGATGCTGAGCTGTCAGCTGTGGAGCTGACAGTCCAGGTTCAAGACTCCAGCACCGTGCAATGGAGTGAGCTCCCATTCCTTGCAGCAGGTCCTTGCCAACCTAGCAGTTTGAAAGCATGCAAATGGGAGTAGATTAATAGTACCATTCCGGTGGGATGGTAGCAGTGTTCCATGTGCCTTTGGTGTACAGCCATGCTGGCCACATGGCCACAGAAAATGTATTTGGACAATGCTGCCCTAGAGTCAGACGTAACTAGACAGGGAAGCTTTTTCCTTTTCCTTTTTTGACCACCAATGAGTTTCGTACACCAATCAATTAGACCCATTTAGGTCTCGCACATTTTTCCTGCCAAATAGATTAACGTTAGAGTGAAGGTTATTGATTAATGATTGGCAATAACCTCTTGACATTTAAGCGTTTGCTGTAATCCCAGCAAGGACATCAGTGAAAATCAGTTGCAATTACAGTGGAAATTTGGGTCACGACCGTAGTCCATTCCAGTAGACAGCATGACTGTCTGTGCAGGCACGACCCCACCAAAATGGCGCCAAAGGAGAAATCTCCATGGCAATTTTGGGGTTTACTTGGTCACCACCCAAAGATCTGTTCGCGACCAGAAGAAAACTGTTCTGAAAATTCTGGTCGTCATCCAATTTGGTTGCGGATAGGAGCGTTCGCAACCCAGGGTTCCACTGCATTCACAGTATTTAAGTTCAGCGAGAACGGCACAAATAGTGGTAGAAGAGAACATTAGTAGCTCAGAGCTGAATTGTGGTGTTCTCTGAGATTGGTGGTTTTCCTGCAGTGTTATCAGCAGTAACATTGACGATGTTGCTTAGTTTGGTAATGAAACATCTACAAGAACACCACCAAGCTCAGAGAGCATCAAGGACCCCACACAAATACTTAAATTACTGATTTCAGTATACAAATACTGAAAGATATTGAATTAGTGAAGGTTGAAAATTCAGCATGTAGGTCAATTCCAACATTTTGCCAAGTTCTCATATCCACAAGTAAATGTGACTGTGCCATGAGTACTGATTGCTGGGTTATAAGAACATTTTTGCAAATAAGTGAATTTGCAAATATTTGCAAGCCCAGAAATAATGAGGATTGCATCTTTATGGACATGAGATGTTAACATGAGTGGCAGGGAAAAAGAAAAAAGAAACCTGCGATCCGATCTAAGCATAGTTCACAAAATTGTCTGCTATAACATCTTGCCTATCAATGACTTCTTCAGCTTCAATCAATACAACACACGGGGCAAACAACCAATACAAACTCAAGGTAAAACCGCTCCAAACTCGATTGCAGAAAACACGACTTCAGCCACAGAGTGGCCAATGCCTGGAACGCCCTACCCAACTCCGTTGTGGCAGCTCACCCCATTCCTAAGAGGTCCTTAAAGGGAGTGTGCATAAGCACACCAGCATGCCTACCATCCCTGTCTTAACTTCCCCCATTTATCTGTATTTAGTTCCACCTCATGAGAAGGAAGGACTCCCTGGAGAAGAGCTTAATGCTGGGAACAATTGAGGGCAATAAAAGAAGGGGAGGACAGAGATTGAGGTGGCTGGATGGAATCACTGAAGCAGTCGGCGTAAGCTTAAATGGACTCCAGGGATGGAGAGGACAGGAAGTCATGGAGGAACGTTGTCCATGGGGTCACGATGGGTCGCAACTAACAACAACTACTTCCTTTGTTCTTGTTTATGTTCATACTTATACTTGTTATCTTGTACATGTTTGACAAACAAACAAACAAAAAGAGCCCTGGAAAATGAATTTTTATTTATTTTTATTGATATTCATAAACAGATTTCTGTATATTTTCAAATGAAACAGGTGACAGATATCTAGTTAAGGCTTCAAAGGAGGCTAGGTTTATGTAATGGGCAGTAGGAATAACTTTTGGGAACAGGAGGAAGTGCTGTAACTAAGGCAGCAGTCAGATAAAAGGAATCTGAGTCCCGGGAAGAAACGTAATTTGAGAAAGTGTCTCAGGCACGAACCCCCCTGATCCTCATGATTAGGGGTCTCCAACTTTAAGACATGCAAACTTCAAGTCCCAGAATTCCCCACGGCTGGCTGAGGAATTCTGGGAGTTGAAGTCCATCAATCTTAAAGTGTGTGCCATTTACTTCCTTCCTACATCTAACTGCATGAGTAGGGGTCTCCAAATGTAGCAACTTTAAGACCGATGGACTTCAAATCCCAGAATTCCTCATGGCTGGCTGAGGAATTCTGGGAGTTGAAGTCCACAACTCCTAAAGTTGCCAAGTTTGGAGACTCCTACTTGTGAAGATAGAGGGACTGTGACAGCAGTGGGATCCTACCTGTTCCACTGCCGGTTGGCTGATCGTGCACATGCACCTAACACACACGTGCAACTTTCCCCACACCAGCTAAGGCCTGCAGTGCCAATCAGCTGAGAGGATAAAGGATAAGGGAGAGAAAAGTGCAGGGGCTGGTGGAAGGGCCGATCCTGACTTTTCTCTCCTTTCTCCTTTCAGCTGATAGTCGGCTTTTTTTTCCTCCTCTCAGCTGAACGTCAGAGGGGTTTTTTTTACTACCAGTTTCGATGAACCGGTCCGAATCAGTAGCATATTACCACTGGACTGCATTAAGACTTGCATGATTGATCTTCAGATAGAACAGACCAGCGGGGCTGAGCTATGAATGCCCATACTACCTTATTATAAGTTTACAGGAACAAAATCAATGTTTGTGTAGTAGTTGTGGCTGCCATCGTTAAGCCCCCATTTTTCACTCCCCTGCAAACTCATGTCTCTTCTGGGATCCTCAGAGCACCGAGAAGTGGGAAGGCCTATAGCCTTGTTGTTGTTGTGTAAGGGATATCCCATTCTGGGGAGTTTGGGGACAAAACTGGTGTCATTCATCCATTTTAAGGGGCACCTGTCTTTTCCCATGATGATGCTAACCTGATAAAATATGCATTATGACATCATCATGCAAGCTCCGCCTTTTGAATTTGCATTGTGAGATAGCCCACATGATCTAACAGCTTGAGTTTGCATTGGTTATTACCCTATGCTCACCTCCAAGGGGCACTCCACACCCCCAAATGGGCCCAGGCATATTCTCCACCCCCCCCCATTCTGGAAACCCCATACCATCACTGACAAGCCCCCAACATCCCCTAGGAAGGCAAAGTTTGCCTCTCGTGTGGAACTACCCATCCCTGTCTTGAATCTTCCTGTAAGAAGAACAGGAGAAAAAAATGGCTTTATGGTGGGTTTTTTTGTCAAGTTTTAGCTACTACTGATATTTCTAGAGTCAGAGAAAAAGGATGAATTTTTTAAGGTTTCTAAAATCCCAAGCATTAGAGCTATGGTGGCGGCGTAGTGGTTAGAATGGGGTATTGAAGGCTGACTCTGCCCACTGCCAAGAGTTCAATCCTGACCTTTCCGAGGTTGGTAAAATGAAGACCCAGTTTGTTGGGGAGGAAGGCAATACACTGATTGTAAAGCACTGTGAAGCGGTATATAAGCCCAAGTGTTATTGCTATCTCTGCCATAGTGGTGCAGTGGTTAGAATGCAGTATTGCAGGCTGACTTGGCCCACAGCCTGGAGTTCGATCCTAACTGGCTCAAGGTTGACTCAGCCTTCCATCCTTCTGAAGTCAGTAAAATAAGGACCCAGATTGTTGGGGGCAATAGGCTGACTAAACTGCTTAGAGAGGGCTGTAAAGCACTATGAACAGTGGTAGAATTCTGCCGGTTTGGACCAGTTTGAGCGAATCGATAGTTCTGGTGATCATTTGGCCCTGCCCACCTGCCCCTGCCTTAGTCTATTCTTTATTTCCATGTTTTGCAGCTCAGCTAATTTGCACGGCATAGCCTCAGCTGTTTTATTTATTTTTATTTTATTTTATTTTATTTGGTTTGTCAATTGCTTACAGGATAATAGGTATATGTAAAAACATAGTTATGAATACATGGATACATATAAGAAAAATAAAAAAATAAAAGAAACAATAGGACAGGGATGGTAGGCATGTTGGTGTGCTTATACACACCCCCTACAGGCCTCTTAGGAAAGGGGTGAGGTCAATAGTAGACAGTCTAAGGTTAAAGTTTTGGGGGTTTGGGGAAGAAACCACAGAGTCAGGTAAAGTAAAGTTCCAGACATTGACCACTCTGTTGCTGAAGTCGTATTTCCTGCAATCAAGTTTGGTGCGATTAACCTTGAGTTTGTATCTATTGTGCGCTCTTGTGTTGTTATGGTTGAAGCTGAAGTATTCATTGACAGGTAGGACATTGCAATGTATGATTTTATATAGTATACTTAGATCGGACCGAAGGCGGCGTAATTCAAGGTTTTCTAGGTCTAGAATTTCAAATCTGGTGGCATAAGGCATTCTACAACCAGTAGAGGAGTGGAGAACTCTTCTTGTGAAATATTTCTGGACTTTCTCAACTGTGCTAATATCAGATACGTAATGTGGGTTCCAGACTGATGAGCTGTATTCGAGTAGCTAGCAAATGTTTGGTCTAGCAAATGTTTTGTATGCTCTAGTTAGTAGTGTGATATTACCAGAGAAAAAGCTACGTAGGATTAGGTTAACAACTCTTAATGTCTTTTTGGCTATGTAGTTACAGTGGGATCTAGATGTGTATTCCAAGGTCCTTTACAGAGCTTGGATCATCAACAAGGTCTTGACTATTCAGCTTGTATTTTCTTTTCTGATTTATTTATTTTTTTGCCAATATGTAAGACAGAGCATTTATTTGTTGAGATTTGAAGTTGCCATTTGTTTGATCATTCTGATACATAGTCGAGGTATTTACTCACCAGTAAATACCTACAGCAGAAGGTAAGTATTAGGAATGGAAATGGGCAGTTTTAAAATGACGTGCTGGCGCAAAAGCATGTGTTCACCGAACCGGTTGCTACATTGGTTGTATCCCACCATTGACTATGAAGCAGTATATAAGCCTAAGTGCTATTGCTATTGCTATTTCCATCCCCTTATCAGCCCTCCAATGATGGAATTTTCCAGCCAGACTTAAGGTAGTTTCAACACTCACGTGCCACCATGGTTCATTAGGAACTCAGCTCCTGAACTGACATGGGCCATGGCTCTTGTGCTGAGGTCACACTTTGTTAATAAGTTCCCTGCACACCCTACTTTTCATTTGTGGGTTCTCTGGCCTCCTTATCTCCAGGAGGCCAGGTATCGTATGAACTAAATTTCTTGGTTTATTTGCTTTTGCAAGCGTGGCTTATCTGGATAACCTTTATATTGCTTTACAGGTAGAGTAATCCATAAAAGATAATCCTCCAAATACTTTTTTTAAAAGATTGTCCAAAGTACATAAATATGTCTTTGCTGATGCTCTCCGTGGTCAATTATAACCATTTGGTCTGCAAGGAGCTTTTTCGACTTGTCTCTTTGCAGTGGCAGCCTCTGATTTAGATTGCAAATGTCGTGGAAGGAAGAAAAACTCACGCACACTTTTAATGGCATCAGGTTTACTACAAGATCCTCACCGGAACTTTTAAATGCTTTGGTTTCATTTGATGCTAGAGAAGATGATATTCTGTTGGTTTCCTACCCCAAATCTGGTAAGGTTCGTTTGGAATTTGGCTGAAAGAGAATTTGTTAGATGAATTAGAAAAGATTGCGTGCAAGAGGTTGGCTGAATTCATTCAGTATTGTTGAAAGGTGGGCTAAAAATTCTGTACTATGAGAAATGCAAGGAATGCAAGGAACCAGGTTAAAGGCTTGAGAACTGCATTCACACTCACAATAAACTTAAGCTATGTTGGTTTTAATATTAATTAGGTTGTTGGTTCTTTAAGTGCATAACTAGTCATGTGAATCCAACCCAATTGGATTTTTTTTTGTGACTACTGGATATTGTCCAAAAACAGAAAAAAGAGCTTAATTTGGAGCCTTTTTTGAGAATTCCAGAAACTGGAAATAAACCCTGGGTTCTAGCAAAAACGTTATAAAGACTGGTCATGTGATCACCAGGCACTGCAAATGACTGTAAATTTGGGCAGGTTTCTGAGCATCCAAAATGTGGATCAGGTCCACATATGAACGTCCAATTAAACTGAATTATTGCTAATTATGCCTATGTACGGGAAACTTGTCAACTAATGTCAGCACCTGCTGGGACCTAAATACGAGTCAACAGAATTCAAGGAGGGTTGGACTTAATCTATTTCATCATCATCGTCAATTCTTTATTGGCCAAATGTGATTGGACACACAAGGAATTTGTCTTGGTGCAAATGCTCTCAGTGTACATAAAAGAAAAGATACATTCATCAAGAGTCAAGAATCATAAGGTACAACACTTAATGATAGTCATAGGGTACAATAAGCAATCAAATCATACTAGGAAACAGTCAATATAGATCGTAAGGATATGAGTGACAAAGTTATGGTCATACAGTCATAAGTGGGAGGAGGTGGGTGATAAGAACGATGAGAAGATTAATAGTGATAGTAATGCAGACTTAGTAATAGTTGGACAGTGTTAAGGAAATTATTTATTTAGCAGAGTGATGGCGTTCAGGAAAAAACTGTCCTTGTGTCTAGTTGTTCTGGTGGGCAGTGCTGTATAGCGTTGTTTTGAGAGTAGGAGTTGAAACAGTTCATGTCCGGGATGTGAGGGGTCTGTAGATATTTTCACAGCCCTCTTTTTGACTCGTCCAGTATACAGGTCCTCCATGGAAGGCAGGTTGGTAGCACCTGATGCCAATACTACCATAGCTTTGGGATTCTTGTATAACATTGTTAGTAATCAGCAGAATAAGTATCCTGATGCTGTGCTTACCGTAGTGGGGGACTTTTATCAAGCTGATTTAAAAGAAGCGCTCCCTAAATTCTATCAGCATGTTAAGTGTGCTACTAGAGGAGCAAACATATTGGACAAAGTATATACCAACATCAAACATGGCTATAAGGTTATACAATTAGCACATTTGGGACAATCAGACCATATGTCACTGCTTTTAGCACCAGCTTACATCCCTCTTAGGAGACGGGCTCTGCCTATAATAAAGACAGTGAAATCTTGGCCAGAAGATGCTTCCCAACAACTTCAGGATTGTTTTGAGAACACAAATTGGGACATCTTTTACCACCCTGACCTAGAGGTGCACACTGCAACTGTTCTGTGCTATATCAAACACTGCACAGATACTATCACTGTGGATAAACGTATTAGGATCTATCCCAATCAGAAACCCTGGATGACCAAGGAAGTCCAGCGCCTCTTGCATGACAGGACCAAGGCCTTTAGGTCCGGTGATGGGGCAAGATACGGTGTTGCCAGAGCTAATCTGAAGAAAGGAATTCGGAAGGCCAAGACTGATTATAAGAGGAAGATTGAGGATAATCTTTATAGCAATAACATGAGGCAGGTGTGGCGAGGGATTCAACAAATTACAAACCATCAACCGACCAATGTCATCCCTGCTGAGGGGGATGCTTCATTGGCAGAGGAACTGAATCATTTCTTTGCTCGTTTTGAAGTGGAGACATCAGAGACAGATAAAACACAACTACCAGCCAATTGTAGCCCTCACCTCATTGTGGAGGAACAGGAGGTGAGGAGCATTCTGAGGGCTGTGGACCCTAGAAAGGCTGCCGGTCCTGACGGTATCTCTGGCCGGGTGCTCAGAGACTGTGCTGATCAGTTGGCTGGAGTCTTTACCAGGATCTTCAATCGGTCTTTATGCCAGTCCACTATTCCATCTTGTTTGAAGGTTTCCACCATTTTTCCACTGACAAAGAAGTTCCCTATCAATAACCTCAACGATTACAGACCAGTGGCACTCTCTCCTATCAGCATGAAGTGCTTTGAGAAATTGCTCTGCCGGCACATCATTTCTGGTCTTCCTCATATATTTGATAAACAGCAGTTTGCATACAGAAAAAATAGAAGTACAGAGGACGCTATAGCCATCACTCTTCACACTGCTCTGACTCACCTAGAACAGCGAGGGGGGGGGGCGCTATGTGAAGATGCCTTTTGTGGGTTTTAGTCAGTGATGGGATTTTTACTACCGGTTCTGTGGGAGTTGCTTGGTGGGTGTGGCAGGGGAAGGATACTGTAAAATCCCCATTCCCTCCCCACCCCACTAACCTGCTTTCCAGCTCCGTTCTCCTGTGCAGGGCAACAAAAGAAGACCCAGCCAATCAGCTGGGACTTGGGAGGCAGAGAATAGATAGGGGTGGGGCCAGTCAGAGTTGGGATTTGCCGGTTGTCCAAACTACTCAAAATTTCCGCTACCGGTTCTCCAGAACTGGTCAGAACCTGCTGAATGCCACCTCTGGTTTTAGTTCTACGTTTAGTTCTGGACCTTGGGCTTTCTAATTCAATCTGCCTTTGGATTATGGATTTCCTGTCTGGCCACTCACGGAGGGTCAGATTAGGTAATCATACCTCTTCAGCCCTTATTCTTAACACTGGTACACCACAGGGTTGGGTGTTGAGTCCCTTACTCTATACTCTTTATGGGCACGACTGCATTCCCACTCATGTTAGTAATCCTATTGCTAAATTTGCAGATGATACAACAGTGGTGGGACTCATCTCCAGGGGGGATGCGTCTGCCTACTGAGATGAGGTGGACAGGTTGCTTTCGTGGTGTGGAGACAATAACATGGTCCTCAACACCAATAAGACCAAGGAGCTTATAGTGGATTATAGAAGGAACAGATCAGACATCCAGCCCTTGCTTATCAATCGAGACCGAGTGGAGCAAGTGGCCAGTTTTAAGTTTCTGGGTGTTACCCTAAAAGAGGACCTGACCTGGGATGCCCACATTGCAGCCCTGGTCAAAAGGGCCCAGCAGAGATTATACTACCTGAGACTTCTCAGAAAACAACAACTGAATGGAAAACTGCTGGGGACCTTCTACCGCTGCACCATAGGGAGTATCTTAACTTACTGCACCTCTGTATGGTTTGCCAATTGTACAGTGGCAGATAGGAAAGCACTCCAGAGGGTTAATGTCATTGCCCAGAAGATCATTGGTTGCTCCCTCCCTCTTTGGAAGAGCTTTATAGCTCACGCTGCCTTAAGAAAGTTCAAAACATTCTCAAAGAACCTGGGAACCCTTTGTTTGAACTATTACTATCTGGCAGACGGTACAGAATAATAAAAAGAAGGACAAATAGTCTGAAAAACAGCTTCTATCCCAGGGCAGTAGCTCTTTTGAATTCTACTGTATAGTGCCGTGTTGATGTGGTGTCGGGGATTTCTGGTTCAATGTGTGAAGGGTGAAGGATGTGTATTTGTGTTTATTTTCATGCTCATGATGTGCACTGAAGATGGTGTTTGATTTTGTTTTACGAGGTGCAATGACAATAAAGTAAACTAAACTAAACTGGTTTTTTTTCTGAATTTCTAACTGAAGTCTGTGTCTGTCTTGTTTGGTTGCAGAACCAAACCAGATAGTTATAGAGGTGCAGATGTCAGACTCAATCATTCCTCTGTAGAACTGGATCAGCATCAGCATTTGTGGCTATGTAGAGATTCTAGGCTAATCCCTCTTTTAACTCTGACCCCAAGTTCTGCCACTCCTTCTCCTACAGTGGTCACATGCCTGGAGGGTGGGGGCGACAATGTCAGTACTTCACAACTGTATTATACATAACTTTTCAGGGGGTCTCTAGCAACAGTGGGATACAATTTTTTTTACTACGGTTCTGTGGACGTGGCTTGGTGGGTGTGGTGTGGCTTGGTGGGCATGGTAGGGGAAGGTTGCTGCAAAATCTCCATTCCCTCCCCACTCTTGGGGGAAGGTTATTGCAAAATCCCCATTCTCTCCCTACCCCACTAACCTGCTTTCCAGCTCCTTTCTCCTGTGCAGGGAAACAAAAGAAGACTCAGCCGATCAGCTGGGACTCGGGAGGCAGAGAATAGATGGGGGCAGGGCCAGTCAGAGGTGGTATTTTCCAGTCCTCCAAATTACTCAAAATTTCCGCTACTGGTTCTCCAGAACTGATCAGAACCTGCTGAATACCACCTCTGGTCTTCAGTAACTTTGAACTATGACTGGTCTTAAGTCAAGGACTACCTGTGATGCAATGAATTCATGCTTCTGTATCTACCTCTACAATGTTCACCTGTCTATCCTTTGCATTATTTTCTTCTCATTGGCCAACAGATGGTATGCTTCTTCTAAGCCTGCTTTCACACACCTTCTGTCCTACCTGGGTTTCGACACTCTGACAATCCAGTGCCTCTTTCCCTTTGTCTTCCCTGTTAGGAACCCACTGGCTGGCGGAAATCCTGACACACATCTATGCATCCAAAGTGGCTTTGACCTCTCCTATTGAATTTGGAGACCTTTCCAGACTGGATCAACTGGATCGCCTTTCTGGCAAAAGGATCATTCCGACCCACTTGGACAGCAACCTCCTGCCGCCAACATTCAGGGTCAAGCATTGCAAGGTTAAATTTAATTTAAAATCTTGGGAGAACAGGGGATCGACTGCATTCACACAAGAGGTTTAACCTGAACTCTGAGTGAAACCACGTCCAGGGTTCACACAATGTAATCACACATTTTATTCAAACCACAAACTGGATGGGTTAACGCAGCACTGCCTAATAACAAATACCCTTCTAATATAGGGCTGTCAAACTCAATTTCACTGAAGGTCGCATCAGGGTTGTGTTTGAACTCAGAAGGCCGTGTGTGTGGCTGGGGTGGGCATGGTACAGGATTCATATCGGGGGCACCTGTGGTGGCCAAGTGCTAAGGCAGGACTTCCCTGAGACCCTCCCTCCCTCTCATTATAATCTCCTTCTTTCCTTCCTTCCTTCTTTCCTTCCCTCTTTCCTTCCTTCTTTTCTTCCTTCCTTCTTTCTGTCCTTCCTTTGTTCCTTCCTTCCTTCTTTTCTTCCTTCTTTCTATCCTTCCTTTGTTCCTTCCTTTGTTCCTTCCTTCTTTCTTTCCTTCCTTCCCTCTTTCCTTCCTTCTTTCCTTCCTTCCTTTGTTCCTTTCTTTGTTCCTTCCTTCATTCCCTCTTTCCTTCCTTCCTTCTTTCCTTCTTTCCTTTGTTCCTTCCTTCATTCCCTCTTTCCTTCCTTCCTTCTTTCTATCCTTCCTTTGTTCCTTCCTTTGTTCCTTCCTTCTTTCTTTCCTTCCTTCCCTCTTTCCTTCCTTCTTTCCTTCCTTCCTTTGTTCCTTTCTTTGTTCCTTCCTTCATTCCTCTTTCTTTCCTTCCTTCCTTCTTTCCTTCTTTCCTTTGTTCCTTCCTTCTTTCCTTCCTTCCTTCCTTTGTTCCTTCCTTCTTTTCTTCTTCCTTCCTTCCTTCCCTCTTTCCTTCCTTCCTTCCTTCCTTCCTTCCTTCCTTCCTTCTTTCCTTTGTTCCTTCTTTCTTTCCTTCCTTCCTTCCTTCCTTCCTTCCTTCCTTCCTTCCTTCCTTCCTTCCTTCCTTCCTTCCTTCCTTTTTCCCTTCCTTCCTTTTCTTTTTCCTTCCCTCTTCATTCTCCTTTCTTCCTTCCTCTCTTCCCATTTTTCCTTTTTTTTCTTTGTCTTTCATCTCTCTTTTTTTGCATGCTCAAGTGCAAAGGGGGAAACATTTCTCCTTTTGTTTTGTTTTTAGTTTGTTTTGATAGCCCTCTGCCAGTGAAAACGGAGCATGGGGGGTTGCACTGCAATGTCCCCCCCAGCACCCTGTTTTCAGCTGAGACAGTTTCTTGCAGCTCTCTCGGGGGTGGGGTGGGGGGCTGCATGTAACCCCCCCCCCCCCAGCTGCATTTTTGCTGGCAGAGGCACCACGGGCTGGTCCTTTGCTGCTTCCAGGCTAGACCTGCAGGCCAGATCTCAGCACCACTAAGCAGTTTAGAGTTTAACACCCCTGTTCTAATAGGTACATTTTTTTTTACAAACTTTAATGTTAATCAACACAAGCAGGTTGAAAAACCCACCCCCCATCAAACCCACATTAAAAAGTAAGCAAATCTAGGATGTTGGATAAATGTGGATGCTAGATTTTTAAAAGGTTCTGGAGGAACCCAGCTCTTGAGGTCCAATTATAACATTCTGTATCTCTTTTGTAGGCCATTTATATAGTCCGAAATCCAAAGGATATCGCTGTATCCATGTTCCATTACTATCAAGAGAATCCAAATCTTCCCACCGTAGATTCCTGGCCGAATTTCCTGGAGATGTTCTTAAATGGAGATGGTAAGATTTAAAGTCAGGGACTGCAGCCAAGACATTAAAAGACGCTTGCTCCTGGGAAGGAAAGCGACAGCAAATCTAGACAGCATCCTAAAAAGCATGGCATAGAGAAAATGGACAAGGGAAATGAGTTTTCTCTCTCTTCCAGTTGTAAGGAAAAGGGATCCTTGACTGAAACTGATTGGAACTAGATTTAGAATAGACAAAAGAAAATCCTCGAGATGCCAAATAATCCCATTGAGGAATTTCTGATCTCTTCAGCAGATCTTAAACATCTTCTGCCTTCCACCTGAGCTGGCTATTTTGCACTGTCAGATCCGAGTCACAAATTGGCTTGAATTCCTTGCCGAGGTCAAGAGTGGAAGGATTTTGTTATCTCAATGATGTTCAGGCTCATTTACTACATGGCTGTAAAAAATGGACAATCCAAAGATCAGCCAAGAAATAAGTAGAACTGATGTTAAGGGAAGAAAACGAAGTGGGGTTGTGATTTAAGAAGGAAGAGGAAGCAAAGAGAAGGGAAGAAGGATACAAGCAGTGGTGGGATTCTAAATTTTTTACTACCGGTTCTGTCGGCGTGGCTTGATGGGCGTGGGGAGGCTTGGTGGGCATGGCTTGATGGGCATGGCAGGGGAAAGATACTGTAAAATCTCCATTCCCTCCCCACTCCTGGGGGAAGGTTACTGCAAAATCCCATTCCCTCCCCATCCCACTAACCTGCTTTCCAGCTCCGTTCTTCTGTGCAGGGCAACCAAAGAAGACCCAGCTGATCAGCTGGGACTTGGGAGGCAGGGAATAGATAGGGGTGGGGCCAGTCAGAGGTGGGATTTGCCGGTTCTCCAAACTATTCAACATTTCTGCTACCAGTTCTCCAGAACTGGTCAGAACCTGCTGAACACCACCTCTGGTTACAATATTCAATTTATATAATAGGTCTGTTCATTTTAGCAATTTAATCACAAGGGTCAATGTTGGTTTTAATTTAAAAGGCAAAGGGCAATCTTAGATATTTTGGATAGTTAAGAATATTTTGGAATATTTGGAGCTGCATCATAAAAAGCAAGCTGCATTGATTTTCTTAGAGAAGGCCTTTGAAAATTTGCATTCATGTTCAAAGTTTTGGAAGGTATAAATTTTGGACAGAACTTTATAAAATGGTTAAGATTGATTTATGCTTCAGAGAAAGCATCAATAAATGTTCATGGAGATTTCAGAAAGTTTTGTATGATACCTAAAAGGACAAGACAGAGGTGCTCAGTCACTCTCATTTATTTTGGTTCTTGAAATACTGAACTGAGGTAGAAGACAGGATGAGAGAATTGTGGAGGTAAAGATTAAAAAAATATAGTTTAAGAGCTTCTGCAGATGACTTGGTTTTCGAAGATTTAAAGGAATTGAAACATTAATGGGGAAACTAGAAGAATTTAGTGCATTAGCAGGTTTTAAGATCAACAAATAGAAGAGGAAGATGTTAAAAAACATGAATATAAAAATGAAACAGAATTGAGGAATAGAACTGGCTTTAAAGAAAGAAAAAAGAAAAATATCTGTGCATCATTATAACAAATATGAATTGCATTTTATTCAAAATATATGAAGATGTAGAATGAAGTAAAAAAAGATAATCTAAGATGAGAGAAACTACAGTTGTAATTGCTGAGGGAACGTTATGTTATAAAAATTAATATCCTGCTTAGAATTTTGTTTTTGTTCCAGATATTACCTCTTTTGACAACTGAAGCCTGTTTTAAATTGTGACAAAAGCGTAATCTAAATTTGTGTATCAAGGAAAAAATGATGAGTTAAAGTGTTACAGGATGCAAAAGAAAAAGGAGGATTAGGTTACCGGATGTGAAATTGAATTTTGCAGCCTGCTATTTGGTTTGGATGAAAGAAATAAAAGGCTTTGGGAGTTAGAATGATATGGCATGGATAATTGTGATACAATAAAATCAAGGTTAATATGGATTTTTTTAAAAAAAATCATTATCTCAGACTTGCCATAAGCACACTAGGCTAATCCATAAAGTGGTTTGTTTAGTTTAGCATATTGTGTGAACTTGAGTAACACTGCCTTATTCAATAAGCCACAATTAAACAGAGATGTATAAAGAAGACCACGGTTGTGGGTAAGTGAGTAATTTGGATATCTAACTTCTTGGAATATTTCGATTCCTGCCTCAATCTTCAGCTTTCGTAACAAAAAATCTATTATTGTGAAGTTTCAAATGCCAGCTTCCTGGTTCTTGAAGTAGTAATGTAAATGTCATTGCTTTTTTCTTCTTCTTTTTAAACAGTTGTCTGCGGATCCTGGTTTGACCACGTTTTAAGCTGGGAAAAACACTTGCATGAGAAAAACATCCTGTTCTTGTTCTACGAAGACATGAAAAAGGTAAATTGGCAACCCTTTCTTACTTCTGAACAGATGAAGGAAGCAGAGGCTAAAGCGTTTCACGCTGCACCTTATTTTTCGTTTTGCTGATCGTAATATAGCTGCCCGTAACTCCATGCATTTTAATGTGTTGTTATCTCACAGTCATGTGGCCAGGGGATTTTGGTATTGTAGTTCAGCGCAAGGACGTCAGATTGATGACTGTTAGAGTCCTACCTTAGGTTCCAATTACATGATTTATTTGCTACTGTATAGCCATCCTGCTCCTGAGTGGACACACACTTATATGTCTTGCATGTATTCATATCCATGGGATGTGCAAAACCTACCATTCTAGGAACCAGAGACTCAATTGTTATGAAATTTGATTCTTTGATCTCCAGAATGGTAGTTGTTGGATATCCTCTATATCTCATTTTCTCTCTGTGTGTGATTTTGTGTTTGTATGCATGCATGTGTGCATGCGTGTGTGCGTGTGTATTAAGGGATCTATCTATCTATCTATCTATCTATCTATCTATCTATCTATCTATCTACCTATCTATCACCTATCATCTATCATTATCTATCATCTATCTATCATCTATCTACTTATCTATCATCTATGTTTACCTATCATCTATATCTATCTGTCATCTATATCTATCATTATCTATCACTCTATCTATCATCTATTTGTTTATTTATTCCATTAGATTTTTACCCAGCCTTATAAGTAATTCAGAGTGGCGAACATACTTAATACTCCTTCCTCCTCTGATTTTCCTCACAACAACAACCCTGTGAGGTGGGCTGGGTTCAAAGAGAGTGACTGGCCCCAAAATCACTTAGCCGAATTTCATGGCTAAGGCAGGATTAGAACTCAAAGTCTCCCAGAGGCTTTCATGCCTCAGACAGGACTAGAACTTATTGTCTTCAGGGTTCTAACCTGGTGCCTTAACCACTAGGCCAAACTGGTGTTTTTTTTAAAAAACTTATAAAATCTTTTCTTACCAGAAAACAGGAATCTATATGGTTACGCCGTTTCATTCTGAGAACAACACCGTGAAGTGAGTTACATTCCATGTTCCTAGAGGAGAAGATAAGATAATAGATTGTGTCCTCTAGAGAAAAAATCCTATTACACCATTCTGTTTAGCCATGGAAAAGGACTGAAATCAGCATGAGAATATCTTTCCAGACTCCTTGTAAATACATCAAAATCCCTCTTGCAGTTTCTCTGTTTTTTTTTCTTTTTCTACCTTTTCTCACACTAATAAAGGAGAATATTAGTACTTGGGGTTGAAATGAGGGATCCTTGACCAGTGGTGGGATTCTATTTTTTTTACTAGCGGTTCTGTGGCCGTGGCTTGGTGGGCGTGGCTTGGTTGGCATGGCAGGTGAAGTATACTATAAAATATCCATTCCCAACCCACTCCAGAGGAAGGATGCTGTAAAATCCGCATTCCCTCCCCACTCGTGGGGGGAAGGGTACTGCAAAATCCCCATTCCCTCCCCACCCCACTAACCTGCTTTCCAGCTCCGTTCTCCTGTGCAGGGCAACCAAAGAAGACCCAGCCGATCAGCTAGGACTTGGGAGGCAGAAAATAGATGGGGTCAGTCAGAGGTGGGATTTGACAGTTCTCCAAACTACTTTAAATTTCCACAACCAGTTCTCCAGAACTGGTCAGGACCTGCTGAAAACCACCTCTGATGCAAATGCAAGTAGATAAATATGTAGCACTTTGCTGGGAAGGTTCTGTGATGTCATGCTGGCCGCATGACCTGGGAAATGTCTTCAGACAGCATTGGCTCAATGGCCTTGAAACGGAGATGAGCAGAATAAACTCTGCAGGGACTCTACTCCTTCCATTTCTGTGGGAGAGAATAAACACATAACACAAAAATCATAGACCATTTTTCTCTGTTATTTACACATTCAGGATCTCCCGAAGGTGATGAAGAAATTAAGTGCCTTCCTAGGGCTCAACCCCACTGAGAGCCAGATGTATGAAATCTGCAAAAAGTCTTCCTTCAATGAGATGAAAACCAATACAGAAAAGGAAAATTCTGATCAAAGCCATACAGTCTGTGTACTCACTTCCAACCGGAAATTGATATTCCGAAAAGGTAATTTGAAGAGAGAATTCTATTCTATTCTATTCTATTCTATTCTATTCTATTCTATTCTATTCTATTCTATTCTATTCTATTCTATTTTCTATTCTATTCTATTCTATTTTCTATTCTATTCTATTCTATTCTATTTTCTATTCAAACCTGTCCTCTTTCCGTGCTTCCAAATGCTTCCCAATTTTTCCCCCTCACGCCTCCTGTTGAGAGACACACATATGGTGATCTTTTTATGGGAACGACTTGAAAAAAAACATCCTTCCTCATGTCTCATCATTTCCTAGGTACGGTTGGTGACTGGAAGAATCACTTCACTCCAAAACAGAACCAGCTGTTTGAAGAGACATTTAAGAAGAAAATGACATTCAGCGAAGTGGCGAAACATCTCGTTTATGAATGTTGACCCGGAAACAAACCCTGTATTGGAATATGTTTAAAAGACTAATATTTTTCACATTGGATAGACTCGTTTTCTTCCAAAGAGAAAGATGAGGAAGACACATGAGGGATTTGTGAAGAAATTCCGCTCTTGGGGATTGCAGCTGATCCATTCTGTTCTCCTTACTTCTGTTTTCTATCCCATCTCTTATAACAATCAATTCGGTGTACCCTAACAAATACGCAGGTTCAGTTTTCACTGAAGTATTTTGCTTGTGACTCCTTAATGATCATTACCTTCTTGTTTCTGTTGGTTTAGTTTGGCTCTGTAAGTCCACAAGCTTCTTGACACCTTCCCTGTTATGTGTAGGCAGTGCTGTTCTTCCTATTGTACATAAGGAACCACCACTATAGGCCTGAAACAGGCAAAAACATTGTGATGATGGGGTGTTGATAATCTCTGCGAGGGAAATTCAAGACTTTTGTTTTGCTTTTCTGATGAGGAAGTTCAGTGACAGAGACACACTTGTTCTCCCCTCGTGCACTTCCTTTTCCCAGAGATTTATAGATTTGTAGAAATAGCTCATTGAATCAGAAGTGTACTATTTAATGAACAATGAATAAATGAACAGTGAAAGGACCTTCAAGGATCTTTAGTCCAACTCTCTCTCTGTGCAGGAAATTCAATTAAATCAATGTTTTCCAACCTCAGCAAGTTTACAACGTGCGCACTTCAACTCCCAGAATTCCCCTGCCAGTCTGGTGGCTGAGGAATTCTGGGAGTTGAAGTCCACCCATTTTAAAGTTGCCAAGGTTGGAGTCACCTTTAAGAGACTGCTGTCCAGCAACCTCTTAAAAAAAATTTCTAGAGATCGAGAGCTGAAAATACTATAAGTACAATTTTCTACTATTGTACAACTCTCATCGTCGTTCCCTGAAAAATTCACTTGTTCGATTGTGCACAAAATCAATGTCATTCTTGCAATGAGTAAAATGTATGCCTATTTGACAGCACAAATCAAGGCCAACGTGTTGTAATTGTTAATTGTAAACCTCTGGCTTTAATATGAGCTTTAAGTTTTCTTAACATGTTGTAATTGTTAACATTTTTTGAGGCGGGGTTCCTAATAGTAGTGTTGCATGATGACCTCTGGGTTTAATATGAGATTCAGATTCTCCTTTGAAGATAATTTGATTCAATATTCAACGCCACCAAAAAGGGGAAGTCAAGCTATTCTCCAAAGCACCTGAAGGCAGGACAAGAAATAATGGATGGAAACTAATCAAGGAGAGAAGCAACTTAGAACTAAGGAGAAATTTCCTGACAGTTAGAGCAATTAATCAGTGGAACAACTTGCCTCCAAAAGTTGTTGGTTCTCCAACACTGGGAGTTTTTAATGAAGAGATTGGACAACGCTTTGTCCGAAATGGTATAGGGCATCTTGCCTAAGGAGCGGGTTGGATTAGAAGACCTATAAAGTCCCTGCCAACTCTGTTATTCC
Source organism: Pseudonaja textilis (assembly GCF_049901715.1). NCBI lineage: Eukaryota > Metazoa > Chordata > Lepidosauria > Squamata > Elapidae > Pseudonaja > Pseudonaja textilis. Next base: position 67,540,890 of record NC_141994.1, read on the forward strand.
ATTCCATTCCACAATCTCCTTCTTGGTAAATAAAATTGAATCTTGAAAGAATTAGAACAGACCAAAGGATTTCTTTTTAACATGGCACGTAATTAAATTTCGGATTTGTGCCATAAGACAAGGTGATTGGCTGATTGTAGAAAGAGTGAGACCAAGCTGTGGGATATGGGACTTTTGGTCTTCATGGCAGTGGGGCTGCCTCTGAAGGCCATCTGCTGGGAAACCAGGGGGCTTCCTTGTGCTGTTGGTTGGTCACCCTGAAGAGCAGACTGATAGACTAGACGGGTCAGGGCTAATTCAAAGGAAAAGACACACCTCACACAGCTCCCTGAAATGATGGTGCTCCATTCTTAGGGACAGATAAGACACCCAACCATCAATAACAGAATAAAGAGTTGGAAGGGACCTTGGAGGCAGGGGTGGGATTCTACCAGTTCGCACCTATTCACTAGAACCAGTTGTTAACATTCTAAGCAGTTCAGAGAACTGGTTGTTAGAAGAAATTACGGGCCTAATCCTGTAAGGAAGGCAGGAAGGAAACATTCTGGTGTTGCTTACAGAAACTGCCTCTCCGTTAACCCTTATTACATTCTTGGCAGGACTAGACTTCCTGTCTCAGGAACTTCTCTGGAGTTTTTTCCCCCTCCTTTGCTGGTACTTTGCTTGTGTTCAGTGACCATTCAAAGTTACAATGGCACTGAAAAAAGTGACTTATGACCATTTTTCACACTTATGACTGTTGCAGCATCCCCACAGTCACAAAGAGGCCAAGGGAGGAGATGCGTGCCTCGATGCGAGTGATGTTGAGTTGGCCACGCCCAGCCAGTCACATGACCACCAAGCCGTGTCCACCCAGTCACATGACCACCAAGCCACACCCACCAACTAAGCCACGCCCACAGAACCGGTTGTTAAAACATTTGAATCCCACCCCTGCTTGGAGGTCTTCTAGTTGAAACTCTCACTCAGACAGGAGATACTACATCATTCAGACAAATGGTTGTCTAATCTCTTCTTTAAAGTCTCCAGTGTTGGAGCACCCGTAACTTCTGGAGACAAGCCGTTCCACTGACCGATAGTTCTCACTGTCAGGAAATGTCTCTTTAGTCCTAAGTTGGACCCCTCCTTGGTTAGTTTCCATCCTTTGCTTTGGAGAATAGGTTAAACACACCCCTCTTCTTTGTGGCAGCCCCTTAGATATTGGAACATTGCTACCGAGTCACCCCGACTCCTTCTTTTCATTAAATTAGACATGCCCCATTCCTGAAACCATTCTTCATATCAGCCTCCAGTTTCCTAACCAGCTGGTTCGGACCGGTTCGCACGAACCAGATGTTAATTTAATGTCAGGTTCGGTGAACCAATAGTTCCGAGGACCAGTTGGCCCCCCCAGGAGTCTCCTTGCAGCCCGTTTTGGATCCCAGGTAAGTGCAGGGGGCGCACGGGGCCCAGGGAGGGTGAAAAATGGGCCTCCTGGGATTTCCGGAAGTCTGGAAATGGGCTTGTTTCCAGCCTCTGGGGGTCTTCCGGAGCCCGGGGGAAGCCATTTTTGCCCTCCTGGAGGCTCAAGGAAAGCCTCCAGAACCCGGGGAGGGTGAAAATGCCCCAACCCCCACAGTGCAGGAGGCCAACTAATCCACATCCACCATGGCCACACCCATCCAGCCACCGGGCAGGGAACCGGTGGCTAAAATTTTTGAATCCCACCCCTGCTCCTAATCAATTTTATTGCTCTTCTCTGGACAATTTTTAGAGCCTCAACAACTTTTTAATATTATGACGACCAAAACGGGATGCAATATTCCAAGCGTGGTCTTACCCAGGGATTCTAAAATGGTATTAACCTTTCACATGATCTCAGTTCTATCCCTCTGATAAGGCCACTCACGTCGGCTTTTTTGGCAGTTGCAGCACACTGCTGGCTCCTATTTAAGTGATTGTCCATTAGGACTCCATGATCAATCTCAGACGACGCTTTTTTTTTTTCCTTGCAGATAAACTAAAGTCAAGAATGACCTGGGCCTGCTAAAGGGCAGATGATGAAAATTGCACAAAACCTGGCTCAGCTCTGTTTCTTCACAAAACTTTAAGCTACTTTTTAGCGCCATCTAGCAGTCAAATAGAATGGCAGGCCTATGTTTTTTTTTTCCCCCTTATTCAGACACAGATGGATGGGCATGTATGGGATTATTCTACACAAAAGACAAAGCAACACATTCCATTATTTTTACTTTCCTGGTTGTGGCACAAACACTAGTCATACTGGGGGGCTTGTCCTCTCCCGCCCCACCCAAAAAGCCCTCATTAAAGTAGATGAAGGACTCATAAATAAATAAAGGAAGGACTCACTGGAGAAGAGCCTAATGCTGTTGAAGATTGACAGAGCAACAGAGTGGTCAATGTCTGGAATACTCTACCTGACTCTGTAGTTTCTTCCCCAAACCCCAAAAACTTTAACCTTAGACTGTCTAACTATTGACCTCACCTCTTTCCTAAGAGGCCTGTAGGGGGCGTGCATAAGCGCACCAACGTACCTACCATCCCTGTCCTATTGTTTCTTTTATTTTTCTTATATGTACCCATTTCATGTATTTATAACTATGTATACAGTTATACTTATCTTGCAAACAATTGACAAGTCAAATAAATAAATAAAATAAAATAAAGATTGAAGGCAAAAGAAGGGGACGGCAGAGAATGAGGTGGCTGGATGGAATCACTGAAGCAGTCGGCGTGAGCTTAAATGGACTCCGGAAGATGGTAGAGGACAGGAAGGCCTGGAGGAACATTCTGTCAGGATTCCAACACTTATCCCCATTTAAATCATGAGACTCTAGCCAAACTCCAAAAAGGATTTATTGGGAGTTAAATAATGTGCCATTGCCTGGGTGTAGGTGACTCTGAGACACATAATTCATTGTCACCCTTAACCCTGGTTTTCCCTCACCCCCTTAAACTTATTGTGCGAACACAACCTTAAACATGGGATTGGTTCCCGTCAAGGTGGACATTTCAATACTGGAGGATTATCAGAAATAGGAAGCTGAGATGGAAGCAGAATCTGTCACACGCAAGGACTCTGCAACGCACAACAAATTACTCATCCCCCGTTACTCATCTTGCGGTATTGGTTTCCATTGAAAAGAAAGAAGAGCACCAATACAGTTTTCCAAGTTTTTCTTTTATTCTTGAATCTTAAAAAAAATAAAGCCTATTTGATTACATTTTATTCACACTTATAAATAATCAACAAGACAAATCAGTAAAGAGTATTGGAACAGAAGTCCTTTATTCGTAGTTCCCAGAAAATGCACCGAACCTCGGCATCTGGCAGAAGAGGTATTTGATAGTCTGATGTTTTATATATATATATTTATATTTCGTATTTATAAACCAATGGCAATCTCTTGACCATTTTTCTCCCCCCGAAAACTGTCTTCAGGTGATTTGAGTCCTGTGTATCTTATTTCAAAGTTCTCTTTCATCCTTCTAATGTAAATACCAGCTATTCAAGCATATTGGGATATTCCTTCATCCAGCATTAATATATTATTACCAATTTGGCTCTTTTTCCCCAGTCCAGAGTTCACCAGATCTCTTTTGGAGAGGCAATTGATTTTGCATATTAAAGTGAAAGATAAAACAAGGGTGAAAAATGGGTGAGAAAATTATTTGGCCAAAAGTACATTTTCAAAATGGTTTCAAAGCAAAAAATTTGGGATTCACGTATCCTATTGTGGATGGTTGGTGTTGCTTCAGTGTCATAGAAACCTTGCCTATTGTGGCTTTAAAAACAAACAAACATGGTTTACAGTAGGTCACAGAAAGGGTGATCTTATGGGGGGGGGAAAGGAAAGTAGGAGAAGATTTTATTTGCATGGTGAAGCATAATTACCGAAAGAGTAATCCGATTCGCATAGCTCTAGATAATTCATACCCACTAAATTGGCCAGTATTTACAATAGGACATGATGTGAAATGTTACAGCAAGGGCTCTGTGGTTAAAGATGCTGAACTTGTCAGCTTGAAAGCTTCGAGACTTGAGTGATACGAGACGGGGTGAACTTCCGTTTCTTGCCTCAGCGCTTGCCCATCTAGCAGTCTGAAAGCAGGCAAGCGCGAGTAGATAAATAGGTATCACTTCGGTGGGAAGGTAACACAAAAGTCAAAATCACTTTGCCGAGAATGGTATTTCAGCATACAAAGGCCTTTTTCTATGCATGAAAATTCTCCTTGGGTACAACTACAAAAATCTAACGCAGTGGTGGCTAACCTTTTCGGCAATGAGTGCCAAAACGGGAGTGCGCATGCATATACATGCCAGCCACCTGGTCTTCCAGTTTCTAACATGCATGCATGTACAAAGACCAGCTGGCTGGCACTTGCATGGACTCTGGGGAGCTGCTTTTCCGGTTTCCGGCACTGCTGCGTATGCAAAGACCAGCTGGCTGGCGCACATGCGCTCCGGGGAGCTGCTCTTCTGGTTTCCGGTGCTCCCGCACGCACGAAGACCAGCTGGCCAGCATGCATCTGCGCGCTGGAACCCAGAAGAGCAACAGGGGACAGCTGGTGTGCCTGGAAAGATGGCTCTGTATGCCACTTCCGGCACTGGTGGCATAGGTTCTCCCTCATGGATCTAGGGAGAAGGTTTCTAGATCAAAGTCTTCTCAACTTCCTTCACAGAAGGAAGAAGGAAGAGGCAGCCCATAAAGTTCCTGCCAGGGACGTCCACAGGAGGGTGGAACTGAGGGAAAGCAAAAAATCACAACATAGAGGGTGTCATGGTGACTTTTCAGACCTTCTCTGTAGATGCTGCCTGTGCCTGACAGTTGCCTTTCTCCAAAAGGCTAACAAGACAAAATAAACTTTAAAAAGCATGACTGGAAAAAAAAAATATTTATCCAAAATCTCATCTATCTATCCTTCTCTTCTGAGCTTTCGGGGTAAAGCCCCTAAGCCCACTGAAAAATAAACAACAACAACAACAACCACCACAACAAAGGAATCACAATCAATCTTCATCACATTTAAAAAATAATAATCAAAAACACAACCATTAGAATCCTAGGATTAAAAAAACAACAACATTCACCACCTGTAAATACCAGCAGATTATCTGATCTACAACTGACTCAGGAAACTTTGTTTTAGGTCATCAGTTTAGTCAGAAAATAATCTGCAGCCTAATAATGAAATAAATAATTGCAATAGCGGATGAGATGATCCAAACTCCTTAAAAGTTAAAGAACTAACAGGTACATTTATATGCAACACACAAAGTTTTTGTCTGCTTTGATTTGGTGATATGTCTTAGCCTGTGAGATAAATCCAGGCCACTCAGTTGGATTCAATTGTGCATTGACCCCAATTGACCCCTAAGCAAGACAGTTGTTAAATGAATTTTGCCCCGTTTTATGACCTTTCTTGCTGCCAGCTGTCAAGTTGTGAACACTGCCACTTGTTAATTTAGCAACACGGTTGTTAAATGAATCTGGCTTCCAGGTTGACTTTGCTTGCCAGAAGGAAGGTCACAAAAAGGTGATCCCATGAACTCTGGGACATTGCAACCGTCACAGAGATGAGTCGGTGGGCAAGCGGTCAGATTTTGATCACGTGACCCTATGGGTTGCTTGCAATTAAGTGGAAAATGGCTGTAAGTTTCTTTGTTCAGTGCTGTTGTTACGTTGAACAGTCACTAAACAAATGGTTATAAGTCGAGAATTCCCTGTACTGGAAGTATCTTTTCCAGAAGCAAAGACAAGGGTTCTTTTGCATTGTCAGAATACGCACACTTTGGGCGCTACAAGTTTGGACTGAAGAAGAGAATGTTCTCCTGCCAATCTTACTGGACCCTCCTACCCTCGATTCTGAACTAGCAAGTGAAAGAAAAATACCCAATTTCCATCTCTCAGTAAGTGCTTTTTTAAAATTTCCTAAAAGACGGTTCCTTCATTGTCAAATGGCTGCTCTCAAAAGAACAGAAATGTGCCAGAAGCAAAAAATCGGACCTACAAAAACGGGATCACACCAGATCGCTATCTAGGGCAGAGGTCAAAAAAGGATGGTGCCAAGTTCCAATAAATGCATCCAGCATAAAACCAACTCTGAGACATTTCTGACTCTCAAAGAACAGTTTTATTTAGATACACCGTCCTGGCCCTCACTGGCGGAAAGTTTCCCGGTACTGAAAGTTTCCCGGATCTCCACGCCGCTATACGTAGAAAATTTTCCGCTTCCCAAAATAATATGTCACATGGTCCAACCAGGATGTGAAACAAATTCCCCTGGCAACTTCGTTCCTCCTTTCACATCCTAGATTGGACCATGTGACATGTTGTTCTGGGAAGTGGAAAATTTTCTACATATAGCGGCGTGGAAAGCCGGGAAATGTTCAGTACAGGAAAGCAGTTGACTCATCATCTAGCTGTGTAGTTTTGGCTGGAGCTCCATCCCAAATATTATTTGCAACTTCAGACGCCCCCAAAGTTGATGCCCCTCGATTAAACACGTGACAGGATTAGCTTAAGAGCAGCGTTTCTCAATCTCAGCCATTTTAAGACGCTTGGACTTCAACATGGCTGACTGGGGAATTCTGGGAGTTGAAGTCCATATATTTTTAAGTTGCCAAGATTGGAAAATGTTGGCTTAGAGGAGCCAATCTAGGTCAACAACAAAATAAAGCTTGCTACGGAGAAACACATCTTGAACATAAAATCAAGAATGTACATTCCTACTTGTCAGGAGGCTTCAGGACTTTGAAAACACCCTCTGGCAAAATATTAAGTTCCATTTGATGTCCATACACAGTCATCAATTCCTTATATAATGGCATGGCACTGTAGCCAGAGTAAAAAAAATAAAAAAAAATAAAAACCAAGCATTTTTTCCTACGGCTTCTATTTTTAGCCAAGTTATTTTTGCCGAAATAATCAGGCTACAAAAACAAACAGGCCAACAAACAACCTAAAATGAAATAAAATAAAAATCTCAGGGAATAAGGCTATAAACATTTTAAGCCTTCTAGGAAATGAGTCCGGGAATATTTTTTCCAGAGGCAACTGGAGTTTTTGGCATTTTTTTTTTTTTTGGAAGATGTTTTGCTTCTCATCCAAGAAGCTTCTTCAGCTCTGACTGGATGGTGGGGGACGGAAGGATCCTCCCTGGTTTGAAAGAGGGGCCAAATAGGCCATCTATGTCGAAACTGAAGAGCTTTCTCTCAACAGAGGGAAAGGAGTCAACATCATCTATCTCCACTCTACAACACAGTCCTTTCAACCACTTCCAAGAAGGCTTCATACCCATTTGCATTACTCAAGTGACCTTGAGGACACCGATAAACCTCCAAGTGGCCTCAACGACCCTCTAAAAGGATGCAAATGACCAGCTGTCTGCAAGGAACATAAATCCTTCCATTCTCCACCATCCAGTCAGAGCTGAAGAAGCTTCTTGGGTGAGAAGCGAAACGTCTTCAAAAGAAAAACCAAGAAAGTCCGGTTGTCTCTTGGGACAACCATGTCAAGGATGACCGAGAACCTCCATAGACACATATGACATTAGCATGTCTTTGGATTTATTGGGTTTTCCTGCCACCCTGGGTCTGCATCAATTCAGTAACGATTTCACCACAGTGCAATAATAATAACAATAATAAAGCAGATATTTTGAAGATTCTCATCCGGGTCCTTTTTTGGAAATCTTGGAAATGTCAAAAGCCAAGCAGAGGAAAGACACCCCCAGCAAAATCAACGAAGCAGAATTCCATCTCTCCCAGAGGCGACGCTGCTCGGAGGCGACTCCCTAGCTTGGTCGGCCCAAATTTTTTCCAGCCGAATTCACCTTTTCCATCAAAAGGAGGATGTGCTCGGCGAACTCGCGAACAGCCCCGCGGCCACCACTGGACCTGCAAATGTAGCTCGCCGCTTTCTGCGCAGCCGGACAAGCATCTGCAGGGACGGCGCTCATGCTGGCTTTTTTCAGGCACTCCACATCCGAGTCTTCGTTTCCTGTGGGTGACCGGGGGGAAGGGGGGCAGGGAAAAGCATCTTCGGTGAACGATCGCGGGCTTTTAAAATGGTTCTTAATCGGTTAAATTTTGTTAGAGGTGTTTTGTTAGAGGTAAAAAAATGGACTTGCTGTTCTCGATCATACCGGTGAGGATGGGACTCTCTTTAAGGACTCCAACCTTTTGACAAGCGAAGTCAATGGGGAAGTCAGGTTCACTTAACAACCGGGTGACTAGCTTATCAACTGCAGTAATTCACTTAACAACTGTGGCAGGAAAACTTGCAAAATAGGGAAAAACTCACTTAACCAATGCCTGACTTAACCACCAACATTTTGGTGCTCAATTTGTGGTTGTAAGTCGAGGACTACCTGTTCCCTTTTTTACTGCTATAATTGAAAGAAGCTCAAAAAACCATCCCCTGGGGCAGTGATGGCGAACCTTTTTGTTGTGGTGTGCTGAAAGCGCACGCAGGCACCCACAATGCAATGCACCCTGCCCCCCTGCGCATGCGCACTCAAAACCCCGCCTCACCCCCCTTGCCTGCATTGCGCATGTGCACGCCTCCCAGCTGATTTTTGGCCCATTTGAGGCCTCCCGGAGGCTTGAGGAAAGCCTGTAAAGCCTTGGCAGGCTGAAAAATGGGCTTTCGGGAAATACCGGAAGTGCCCGTTTTCAGCCTCCGGAGAGCCTCTGGAGCCCAAGGGAGGCCATTTTCTCCCTCCCGGAGGCTCAAGGAAAGCCTCTGGAGACTCGGGGCTTGTTTCAGCACTTCCGGTATTTCTGGAAGGCCCATTTTTCAGCCTCCCAAGGCTGCAGAGGCTTCCCTTGAGCCTCCGGGAGGCCGAAAACGGCCTCAAATGGGCCTCAAATCAGCTGGGAGAAGCGTACATGCACAGTGCCAGTAAGTGGCAGGGGCTCACGTGCCCGCACAAATGGCTCTACGTGCCACCTCATGGCCCTGGGGAAATAATAAAACAGCTGAAGCATAAAGTAGAAAAGTGGAAACCTTGTTCGCAGAGGAAGCCAACTTTTTCAGAAACTTCCAGCATTCAATGAAATCAGCAACAGTGTTCGGAAAGGGCCTCACCTAAGTATGCCACCTCTTTCCAGCACAACCCCATGGCCTTCCGCCATTTCTCCACGACGCCCAGCTTGTCTATCACCCCGACTTCCACGGTGCAGCCCAGCTTCGAGGTGAAGAGCCCCTTGGTGGAACAGTCTCTCTCAGAGATCAGATGCACCTGGACAAATGAAAGGCTGTTAGTGCTGACAGAGGAGAACTTTTGGAGTTTGAAATGTGGGGTCCCTGGTGCTCTCTGAGCTTGGTCGTTTTCTTGCAGATGTTTCATTACTAAACTAGGTAACGTCATCAGTGTCAAGCAAAACATCGTGGGTATTAAAGCACCTTTGACACTGCAAGAATGTCAGAGGTGTTTAAATCATATGATCTCTTTTCTCTCTGCTACCCCGGATGGGAAAGACACTTAACTGGTGTCAGCCTTAGAAGCCATTTTTTTACTTGAAGCTTCGAGGCTGCCACATTCAGTGTCGGGGAATTTGGGAGGAGGGATTTCATAGTGAGGTAGAAGATCAGACACAACAACATTCTTTCTCAGAGAGTCAAGGACATGTTACCCTGCACCTGGAGGGGAAGGACTGGGAGGATGTCTCCAGTTGGAACGAAGGTTTGTTTGGGCCATGTGATGGACTGATGGGTGCAGGGGATGGATCTTTGAATTTCTCTGGGGGAAGGGAAAATCCAGAACTCTCAGATTGTGCCAATATGACGACAACTCTAATAAAATGGAACTTCAAGGAATTGATGGTCTCGGAGTTTATTGGTTTGGAGTTGGTTAGTTGGAATGCTGACGTTAACCTCAATCTCTAAATCTTTAACCCCCTCCCCGGAAACCGGAGGCTGTCCAGAATCCTGAGCCCCGAACGTCAACCTGCAGACTCAGGAAAGATTGACAACTAGGACAATAAACCCCAGATCTAACCCCGTTATCCTTCCATAAAGCTTTGAAGACCTGGCTATGCTCCAGAGTCTGGGGAGTTATACGAACCAAGGATTCCACCTCCTGGCTTTATTGTTAACAGGCCAGAGGTCTCGAATTGCACATTTTCATGGTGGTTTTTAGTGCTTTCATGGTTTTTATTCTTCTGTTTTAAAACATTTTAAAGATTTCAATTGTCAACTTCCGGTTTGAGCGTCTTCAGCGACAGACCGAAACCTCGTCTCTGCGAGGCTTCGATCCATGCTCGCCGCTGGAGTGTCCTGAGCTGGCTGGTTTTGGGGTTAAGCCACCCTGTAAAGGTGGTGAAGAAGGAGGAGACTGCCTGCAGGGTTGAGGAGAGCCGCATCTCTCCTCCCCAGCTGGCCATTACTCCCTTTCCCGAAGGCGGTTGTAGTGGTGGTCAGAAATGGCCACCACAAAGAAGAACTCGACCGGAAAAGAATGTGCAGGAGGAAGATAAGAAGAGAAAGTTTTGGTTGACTGGGTCAAACAGCAAAAGCAACAAATAAGGTACCCTGGAATTGAAACTATTTAAAAAAAAAAACAATAACATTGTTCCCTAAGAAGATTTTCAAACTGCGAAGGAGAGAGAAAAGGGAAAAGATTTGGGTTTTTTTCTCCTTTTCCTATACTGACAGCTAAGAGACTTAAGCAAAAATTTGGAAAAAAATCCACTTTGACATTAATAGGCATTTAATGCTGAAAATAAAAAGTCAAAGGGATAATAAAGATTTCTGGATAATCAAAAGCTTTTGAAAACAGGAAAGGAGAGAAAAGATGAGATAATCAAAATAAAATAGAGAAAATTAAAAGAGGGGAAAAACTATATAGAAAATGTAGAATAATATAAGATATGGAATAGAACACAAAAAGGAGCATGAAATTGAGTTTTGTGTCTATAAAGAAGTTCAACCCGGGACCATGCTATTTTCAAAAAAGATGTTTTACTTTTATTTTGTATGTGTGAAAACTCAAATAAAACTTTATTTAAAAAAAAAATTTCAATTGTAATGTATGTCTTGAATTGTGAGCTGCCCAGAGTTATTTGCTAAGATGGGCGGCTGTAGAAGTCAGTCAAACAAACAATCACATAACTTTGCTAAGTCCCTTCCTCTCAGAGTCTTTATGATGTCTCCATACTCTCGAGCAATGGGTACAAGTTTTGACATCTTGGCCTCCCCCGTGAAAACTAAAAGTCTACCTCCTTAGAAGGAACATCAGACATATAAAAGGAACAGATCAGACATCCAGCCCTTGCTTAGCAACGGAGACTGAGTGGAGCAAGTGGCCAGTTTTAAGTTTCTGGCTGTTACCCTAAAAGAGGACCTGACCTGGGGTGCCCACATTGCAGCCCTGGTCAAAAGGGCCCAGCAGAGATTATACTACCTGAGACTTCTCAGAAAACAACAACTGAATGAAAAACTGCTGGTGACCTTCTACCACTGCACCATAGAGAGTATCTTAACTTACTGCACCTCTGTATGGTTTGCCAATTGCACAGTGGCAGATAGGACAGCGCTCCAGAGGGTTAACATCATTGCCCAGAGGATCATGGGTTGCCCTCTCCCCTCTTTGGAAGAGCTTTATAGCTCCCGCTGCCTTAAGAAAGTCCAAAACATTTTCAAAGATCCATCTCATCCTGGGCACCCCTCTTTTTTTTTTGAACTATTACCATCTGGCAGGACGGTACAGAATAATAAAAACAAGGACAAATAGGCTGAAAAACAGCTTCTATCCCAGGGCAGTAGTTCTTTTGAATTCTGCTGTATAGTGCAGTATTGGTGCGGTGTCGGGGTTTTTTGGTTCAATGTGTGGAGTGTGAAGGATTTCTGTTCGTGTTTATTTTCAATCATAATGTACACTGAAGATGGTATTTAATTTCGTTGTATGAGGTGCAATGACAATCAAGTAAACTAAACTTTCCAATAAAAGGCAAAGAAATTTTGCGACATCCCTACCCTGATAGACAAGACTTAAGATGTACCTCGACGCCTCTTTTCTGAAGCTGACTGATTCCAACAGCGTCTCTGACATCATAGGAAACCATCTCTTTTCCGTCTTCCGAGATGTAGATGTGGCCGGTGGTGAGGCATCCGTCAATGGTACAAACCAGAAGCTTCACTTCCTTTAAGGTGTCTTTCCCAAAGTAGCCATATCTGGAAATATGGTTTACAAGCATGGAAAAAGAAGGGAGGGAACCAGTTTACTTATGTTGCAATCTAGGGACAAGAGGAAGGCTGGAAGATCAAGAGGAAGAAAAAAAAAAAGCATAGTTCTCAGAGGTGGTATTCAGCCGGTTCGGATCGGTTCTGGTGTATCGGTAGCGGAAATATTGAGCAGTTCAGAGAGCCACCAAATACCACCTCTGTTTGGCCCAGCCCACCCACCCCTGCTGTTACCTCTGCTATATTACCTCATTTTTTAGCTCAGCTGATTCGCAAGGCAGAGTGGATTGCTGCGCCTCAGCTGAGCTAAGAAACAGCTCAGCTCACCAGTGTTGACATAGCGTGTGTGCTTTCACTGCTTTCTCCTAGAACCACTAAGAAAAAGTTTGGAAACCCACCCCGAGAGTTCCTCTGGAGGAGAGAACAGAATAACAGAGTTGGAAGGGATCTTGGAGGTCATCTAGTCCAACCCCCTGCTCATGCAGGAAACCCTATACGATTCTGCTATTTCGATCTCTTCTTAAAAAAAACTCCGGTGTTGGAGCACCCGCGACCTCTAGAGGGAAGTTGCTCCACTGATGGATTGTTCTAACTGTCAGGAAATTTCTGCAGCCTACTAGTTTTTTCTGCATCTGGGTGCGTACGATTCACATAGGTTGCTAAGATCAGAGAGAGAGAGACTCAAAGTTTCTAGCCCACCCTCAAACAGGAAATCTCACTGGGATGTCCTTGGATCAGTCCTTCTCGCTGCCTGACAAGGTTGCTTATTGTGAAGGTAATCTTGGAGGACAGATATGTACATTGCTTCAGTGGTGGGATTCAAAAAATTTTTTACTACCTGTTCAGTGGGCATTGGTGGGTGTGGTTTGGTTGGTGCGGCAAGGGAAGGATAGTAGAAAATCCCCATTCCTTCCCCATCCCACTAACCTGCTTTCCAGCTCTCTTCTCCTGGGCAGGGCAACCAAAGAAGACCCAGGCGACCAGCTGGGACTTGGGAGGCAGAGAATAGATGGGGGTGGGGCCAGTCAGAGGTGATATTTGCCGGTTCTCCGAACGACTCAAAATTTCCGCTACTGGTTCTCCGGAACTGGCCAGAACCTGCTGAATACCCACCTCTGCTTTGAGCTCTTTGAAGAGCAGAAATCTTGCCAAATAAAGTAAGACTAATATTTAATTGCAAGATACACCCCGCTCTTCAACTTATATGGACCTGTTCTGGAACAAGGGTACCTAGAGAAGAGAACATTTGTAACTCTAGATTGAAATGAGGGGTCCTTGGTGCTTTCTCTGAGCTTGCAGACGTTTCATTACCCAACTAAGTAACTGTATCAGTTCTACAAGTTAGTTTAACTGTACTCCCTTCAAACACGGATGACATTACCTAGTTGGGTAATAAAACGTCTACAAGGAAACAACCAAGCTCAAGCAAGCACCAAGGACTCCACAAGGGTATCTGCTGATGGTACACCCCAGCCCTACAAGATTTCTCAAAGGAGGAGAACATCACTGTAAACTGTCAGCGTTTGCAGCGTGACTACTATTGTGAGACAACCCAGGAGCACAACACAGCACACAGAGGCTTTGTCTTTTAACAGTGGTTTATATACAAGACAGCTATATACATATATACATGTGTTAGGCACATACCAGGCAAGCAATCAGACCTCATTACTCTGCACAGAGAACTACAATGGAGATAGAACATGAGGAGAGAGAGAGATACGCCTTCTCATGGCCGCCCTTGTATATACAGCTTCTTCAAAGTGGCAATAACCCTGATGACCCAACCTCAGTCTTAAAGTGGCAATACCCTACTGATTCTCATTGCATCAGCATTTACAGCAGCCTTACAACAGTTGGTCAGCTATTAAATCTTCAATATCTCAATCCAAACACCCAAGAAAACCAGGTTTTGTGCTTACCTTAAGACCCGTTGCTCCGCGATAGGCCAATCTATATCCACATCTATGTCCACGCTATGCTCAGCTCGCATTTCGTAGTATGCCATTTTCCCACCCTAAATCAAAAAGGAAAGCATGGGTCAGTCAATCTTGCCCACACCGGATGTGTGGCAAATCCTGAACACTGGACAAGATTTCCACAGGGGTTATGTACATGTCTGCAGACAAGAGTCTCTGGAGCCCAAAAGGTTAGAGGAGTTCCAATGAAGAAAAATATAATTAAACCAATAAATCCAGTTTAAAGAAGAGTGGGAAAGAATTATTCACACAATATTTTAAACAACTCACTATGATTGGTCTAGTTCAACTACTTCCTTATTATGTTTTCTTCCTTATATATGATCTTGGATTTAACGTGATTAGGATTCACTGCAGTAAGAATGAAAAAGATAATCAGGACTTCTTATCTAGATGTTGATAGTTATGTTAGTCCTTCCTTCCTTCCTTCCTTCCTTCCTTTCTTCCTTCCTTCCTTCCTTCCTTCCTTCCTTCCTTCCTTCCCCTTCCCTTCCCTTCCCCATCCATCCATCCTCTCTACATTCTTCTCTGATATTTTGGGTCTACTTAAGAAACAATAAATTAACTACCTCTTATATTCCCCTCCCTAACACTCTGGGTGGAATGATAAAAAGATAGCATAATTTATACCAGCTGTGTTCTGCATAAAAAATAGTAAATAGGAAAGTCTGTTTTGGGAAAAAATAAAACTATAAATCCTACCTACTATGGCCTTTCAGCTGGGGTGGATTTACCAATGTTTTAGGCGGCATAGTTGTATCATGCTACAACTAGGACTGTGAAACAACCTGACTTTTCAGGTCAAAACCACCCCTTATGGGAAGACTTTAAGAAACAAAATTGAGCAAAAAACCATTCAGCTAGTTCCTAAATTGGGGCTACTAAAAGGTTAGCACTGAAAGAGGTGGAGTAACTTCTTCGGAAATCCAGTTCAGAAGGGCTGTGGCAAAGGAAGGGCCAATAGGAATGGTGCACCCACCTGCAAATATCCCTTTTCAATTAAGGCCCTCTTGGCAAAGTAAAACGATCCATTTTCATAAAGTTCCCCATCCCAGTCCTGTCGCCGAGGACGCTTGGCAGGATTCAGATTTTGCGGGACGGTTGCTTCGCAGACTGTTAAAAACAACGAGGGAGCAGGGGGAGAAAAATGGATTTGGTGTCACTGGAATTTTAATTGTGCTGTCCTGCTCACTCTCTCACATACATACATAACTGTAGTTTAGCGCAGAGGTCTCCAACCTGAGCAGCTTTAAGACTTGTGGACTTCAACTCCCAGAGTTCCTCAGTGTCAAGTAATAAATACTTCTTTGGTCTTTTTAGTTGCCAGCAGAAAGAGAGTGCGGGAAAGCAGTGCATTCCTTAAATGCTTCAGATAATCGCTTGGGCAACCGAAGCTTCTGGCACGCAAGATTATTACTAGAGAGCATGATTGATGACTCTTGGCTATGGATGTGTCTCATTGGAGAATATACATCCAGGGGGTGGGGGGGAAGGTCAGGGTCAAGGGTGAAATGAATGATGTGGCTCAGAGTCGGCTGCAACTGTGAAACGCCGACATGTTAACTCCTAATAAATCAATCTTTTTTACTCTGAGAGATGTGGCTAGAGACTTCTGATTTGAAACGGGGTGCGCGTCAGAGTCCTGATAGCCAGCTTATTTGACGACGATAGATGGCTGATGCGAATAGATATCTATCTGAAGTTTTGATAAGCAATAATATCCAGTCCGAAAGATGCCCCTCCCTTACCTCCTTTTTTAATTTCACTCCATCTGAACTGGTGCCGCCGCACGACTGAAAAGACCGAATCAAAGCCATCCTCACAGATCATTCTGACCACTTTGACCAGGTCGGTGGGATGCAGGCAAGGGGAAGTTGCTTGAATGTTCCCTACAACATCAACCTCTGGAGAAACGAGAGAAAGATACAGAGGAGATAAGGAGCTTCTAGGCTGAAGTTTATGTCATGCCCCTGGTGGAGACTGACTCTGAGGGAGAGGAGGAACAGCCGACAGGGAGTGGAAGTGTGGCCCCGGAGGTTGTGGAGGAGGCTGGAGAAGGGCAGAGGCCGGCTGGGCAGTCAGAGGAGGACCCAGGCCCATCCCCTCTCCATCCTAGGGCACGCAGGGAGGAGATAAGGGAGAGACGTGGTCTACGGGGGAGGAGAGGGCCTTGATCCTCTTCATGGGCTGCAGCTGTGACAATTAGATAAGAGGACGGACATGCATACAGGCCAGTGCTGGAAACAAAACGTGGAAATATCTCTAGTTTATTGTTCCCGAGTTTGGCGTTCTTCCCAGTGTGTGTTCTGATATTTGTGGACGTCCTCCAGCCCTTATCTTGCCTGGTTTGTGTTGTTTTTTGTTGCATTTCCTCCTTCTTGTAACTGCTTGCGTGGGAGGTTTTTTTTGTCTCCAGTCAAAGATATTTGAAGCTTGGAAGCAAAGCGAAGGAATAAAAGGGGCTTCACCTGTTTTTTTGTGACTGTGTTTATTTTGTATCCCACCCTGGGACATCATAATTTGGCTCAAGCTACAGGTAGTTCTCGACATAAGACCACAACGGAACCTAAACTTTTAATTGTTAAGTGAGACATTGGTTAAGTGAGTTTTGCCTCATTTTATGGCCTTTCTTGCCACAGTTGTTAAGTGAATCACAGAGTTGGAAGGCACCTTGGAGGTTTTCTAGCACAACTCCCTGCGCAAGCAGGAGACCCTTTACCATTCCAGACAAATGGCTATCCAGACTCTTCTTAAAAACCTCCCGTGTTGGAGCACCCACAACTTCTGAAGGCAAATCTTTCTACTGGTTAATTGTTCACGCTGTCAGGAAATTTCTCCTTAGTTCTTGTTGGCTACTCTCCTTGATTAGTTTCCATCTATTGTCTCTTGTCCTGCAGAACATCTAGATTCAGTCACACTTTTGTTCCATATAGCATCAACCTTGTGAATTCTCAAGTTTCCCCTTTCCACTATGTATTCAAAATGGACAGCGATGAATATATCAGCTCGATACCCGTGATTTGCTACAAAACTATCTGGTCGGGCTTAGTTTTTGGGGAGGAAAATAAGGGAATAAGGGAAATTCTGCCTCTGCCTACCAGCATCCATTGGTATTCACCTGGCTAGTGTTCTGTTAGTGTGTGAGAGTTGAGGGCTGTTTGGAAACTGAAACGGTATTTGCTGTGCGAGCAAGGAGGAGACAGCAAGGAGCCTGGGCGTGGCTTAGCTCAAAGGTGTACTAAAGGTGTTTGGTGCTGTGAAACTAAAACTGAAACTGAAATTCCTCTCCTCTGCTTGTGTTTTGCATTTGGAACAGATTTCTTTTCAGATGGGAAGGGGGAGTAGAACTCCTTAGAGCGTGTTGATAACAATATATGAAATACTGGTGGTCATTTCGAAAAATCCTTTCTTAGTGAGCACCTAGAAGCCAAGAGGAACATACGTGCCAAGTTTTAAGTTTGTAGGCTTTACGGTTCTGGAGATTTTGTGATGATGTGTGGGTGGTATTTCGCTTTTATATAGATAGATATATAAGATATATACATGCGTGCTGCAAGTATATATTAATATATGTATAGAGCAGGGGCGTCAAACTGGACTTCTTCAAGGGTCGGATCAGCATTGTACTTCTCTGTGGGCACATGCTCCCCTGCGCCCCATTTTGGCTGAAAAATGAAACCCAGGCTGAAAACGGGGGGGCGAGGGGGCCATGCATAGCTCACTGTGCCTGTTTTGGCTGTCAGAGGCACCATGCGCTGGTCCATTGCTGTTTCCAGGCTAGCCCAGCAGGCTGAATTTAAGCATCTTGCGGGCCAGATTCAGCCCACAGGCCTTTAGTTTGACACCCCTGGTATAGAGCATGTGTATATTTTGTTTGGGTAGATATACACTTTCTCTTGAGAGCAGGCAACATAATTTCATTTTTAATGTGGGCCAGTGTGCTTGCAGTAAAAAAAAAAATGACAATAAAGTTATCTCATCTTATCTTATCTTGCCCTGGAAAATAGGATGACCCCCACTTTAGATATTGGAATATTGCTATTATATCACCCCTGGTCCTTCTTTTCATTAAACTAGACATACCTGCATTCAAATCCAGAGAACGACAGCTGAAAGATCTCCCAAAGCAATACTTTAAAAAAAAACCACACACACACAGAGTTTGTGAATACCAACATACCCTCGTGATATTGGAGAAACTCCCTAATGGTGTCCAAAGAAGTCGAAGAATCTTTAGATACTTCAGAGCTCCTCCGATGAACCTGAGCTCCAAACTGCTTGGCAATTTTCTCAATTTCATCGTGATCCGTGGAAATCCACACACTGTGGGTAGACAAAGGGAGCAGCGACATTGTTGTCCGTTAGGGAAGTTGTGGTACAACATGACAAGCATTGAGATATGAGTCAATTCTTTATCTCGTATCCCTCCCCCGCCATTAAATCTTTTGGAAAAAGTGAATAGTAAACCGTTCTCTTCGACCAAAGACTTTTAGGAAAATCACTAGGGTTTGGCCTCAATTTTCAAATGTGTAAAATGGGTATATCACATTTGCAAAAACAGAAAAATTGTGCTTCCTGATTTGGAAGCAAAAAAGGGTCATTGGAGGATATTAGAGCATACATCTAGCACCTTCTGCAAAGGTGTAAGGCTGCTGAATTGTTTTCTCTTCAAAGCATAGTTAGTGCTGTGGATTCCAGAAAAGGGCACGTTTTAATTTAAGGTGGACAGAATGATCCTATCTTTATGCCAACATATGCTTTGAAATACCTTTTACCCTTTTATACCAAATACTGCACAGCCATAATTTTCTGTTTTGCCCTGAAGTCCTCTCCAAGGAATTATAATAGGTAGATACTTCTAGCTACCTCGGAGAAAAATATCTGAAAACATATGGTTTAGTTTCTATTCCCTATCAAAACTCCCCCTCTGAAATAGCAATGGCACAAGCGCTTAGACTTATATACTGCTTCATAGTGCTTTACAGCCCTCTCTAAGCTGGTTTACAGAGTCAGCCTATTGCCGCCAACAGTCTGAGTCCTTGTTTTAACGGCTTCAGAAGGATGGAAGGCTGTGTCAACCTTGAGCCGGTCAGGATCGAACTGCTGACAGTCGGTAGAATTAGCCTAAAATACTGCATTGTAACCAGGGCTCTTATAATAAACTGAATATTCTCTTAAATTAAATAGAAGGTGCAAACTTGCAAGTATTTCTTTCAACAAGTAAATTTAATAAACTGGTGTTGGACAGCCCATACGGTATATTTAATTAAATAACAATACCGGTAGTCCTTGACTTATAACTATTCATTTAGTGACCAGTTCAAATGACAATGGCACTGAAAAAAGTAACTTACAGTCACCCAGCTTGCCTCCAGAAGCCATGGATGCTCCATCACTGGAGGCTTTTAAGAAGAGACTGGTCGGTCATTTGTTTGAAACGGTGCAAGATCTCCTGCTTAAGCAGGGGGCTGGACTAGAAGACCTCCAAGGTCCCTTCCAGCTCTTTCTGATTAAAATTTTTCACACTTGTGACTGTTGCCGCATCTCCACTGTCACATGATCAAAATTTTGGACAACTTGATAATTGGCTTTGAAACATGTGGTCACCATTAGTAACCTTCCCAGATTTTAACCTTCCTGCAAAGTCAAGTCAGTGGGGAAAGCCAGATTCACTTCATGACCGCGTGATTCACTTAACAACGGTGGCAAAAAGTCATAAAACGGAGCAAAATCACATCACAACTGTCTTACTTAACAGCAGAAAATTTGGGCTCAATTGTGATCATAAGACAAGGACTACCTACAAAGCATATAAAGGATGTACCAAAAGTTAAGCCTCCCAATTTATAAAAATTTCATTCAACATTTGAATTGGTTGCCATTTTTAAACAAAAAATTTTTTTTAAATTTATTTTTATAAATTTTTATTCATGAACATTTTTGACTAACATTCATAAACATTCATAAATGTTTTTGAATAACAGTTCATTGGCAAAGCATTATTTACAAATAAAACCCAACCCAATCTATGTTGGCAATAAATCTCAACATACAAACTTATAGCAATAGTAATGGTATAATAACTGTGCCAATAGAATAACCAAAATAATTGATCTAGGTTTTTTTACATTAAGTTACATTTTTTTTTATCAATTACTACATTTATATTTATCTACCTCTTTACTTTCACTATATATAATATTAACCTTCATAATCTTACTTTCTCTAAGTAAATCAATAAAGAATTCTATTCTATTCTATTTTATGCTGTTAGATGTACTTTTATTCCTTGGAATCTTGAAAGTAAAAAAGTTCTAATTTCTACCTCTTTTCTCTATCCATTCACAGAATTTATGTCATGCCCGAAAGCATTCTGAATCGCCTTTGTCTTTAATTTTTAAAGTTAATCTATCCATTTCAGCACAGTCCCAAATTTTCCTAACTGTCCACCTCGTCTGGTAGAGTATTCATATTTTTCCAGTATTTAGCATATGTTATCCTTGCTGGAAACTTTTGCAAGAATATATTTCACATAGTCCATCCTAGATTTGAAAACTTGATGGATTTTCATCTTTTGATTCTGAGAGAGCGTGCTTTCTAATAATGATAAAGTCCTGCGTTGGGTTTTTTTTTTTAAAAAAAATCATGATTTGTATGAAATTCCTTAAGGAATCAAACGCAACCCTGAAGTTTCTGTTGCAGACAAAAGAACTGTAGTTTCATTAAAAGGAGGGGGGGAAGGAGGAGGGGGAGGAGAAAGAACGTTGACACTCGCGCATGCGCAGACCTCTGGAAGACGCCGGAGTCGAGGGCTGCCCTCAATACCCAACCAATCAGCGGAACGCCAGCCAGGAGCTTAATGTTCTTTAGCGGGATCCCTTTGCTGCCGCCTCGAGCCAGGACCAGCGCCGCTATGTGAGGGGACCCCAAGTCGGCATCCCCCGACGGCCGGGAAGAGGAGACAGCGAGCGAAGGAGAATCCCCAACTGTCGCAGACATGATTTGCCTGACAGAAAGAACAGAAACCGCCCTGCCACGTTTAAGCCCCGCCCCCCCTTCGCGCAGCCGCCCTGGCACGCCCGCCATGAGGAATGCCGGGAGGTGGAGTTTTTAGGCGCGGAGGGGAACATTCCCCGCCGCTTCAAGGATTCTGAGGCGGTAGAGGGCGCTGTTTCTGCGCTTGCCCGGGGAAATATAGTTTCATTGGTCGATGGGAGTCCAAGCCAAAGGTCGTTGCAGTGGGATGTCGGGAAACGTAGTTCAATGGATGGATGACTCTATAGGGGATCTCTGCTGGACATGAGGCCGTTCCTCTCGAAATGGGATGGACTACAAATCCCATGTACTGGCTGAGTGTGATGGCTGTTGGAAAGCACCTGGTCGAATGGCCTGGAGGATAAGAATCCCCTTCAGCCAGGAGAGAAATGGCACAGAGGCGTTTCCAACCTTCAGAACCTAAAAGTTGGATTTTAGACTGTCCTTGCCTGGAGAAAACTGTAGATGATATCTTGGGCTGGAAGAATAGCAACAGCACTTAGGCTTACATACCACTTTACAGCCGTCTCTAAACGGTTTTACAGAGTCAGCCTATTGCCTCCCAACAATCTGGGTCCTCATTTTACCAAACTTGGAAGGATGGAAGGCTGAGTCAACCTTGAGCCTGGTAAGATTCAAACTGCCAAATTGCGGCCCGCCGGCAGTCAGCAGAAATAACCTGCAGTATGGCACTCTAACCACTGCTCCACCGCAACTCAAAAACAAATCATGCAATGTTTTGTGAAGTAAGAAGAGAAGTGAAAGTTGATTGTTGAAGAAGCAGGATAGGAAGAGGATCAATGCTTTGGAGTGTTGGAAGGGATTGCAGAGATAACTGAGGACAGTCCAGAAAACAAAGAAATGGACCATCCATTTCATTTCTTTTGTTTTCTTGGCTGTCCTCAGTAATTTCAGAAAAGCTACCAAAGTCCTCACTGGGTTCAAACTAACCTAGTTCAGATATATTATGCAAAGACTAGTTCTCTAGAAAAAAGATCTTAATGCTGCGAAAGGTGGAAGGAAAAAGAAGAGGAGGATGACCAACAGCAAAGGGGGAATGGACTCAGTTACAATGGTAGAACTGTTGGAAGATCTGAAAAATCGGGTTAAGAATAGATTATCACAGAGAAGAATCTATGTATGTGGTCATCACTAAGAGTTGGCAGTGACTTGATGGCAGACTGTAAATCAATTTCTTTCCAGGATAGCCATACAGTCCTCAAAGAAGTCCATAATCCAGGGAAAAGTAGAAGAGAAATCCACCAGAAGCAAGTGGACAAATTTGGTTACAGTGGTGACCAGGGTGCATTACTGGAAGATTTGACAGACCAAATTAGAGACAGATCATGAAGAAAATCTATCTGTGATGTTTCATCTACGTGTCCCAAAGGTGTTTTTTTCCAGGAGGCAACTGGACTTTCTGGTTTTTCTTTGAAGACATTTCGCTTCTAATCCAAGAAGCTTCTTCAGCTCTGACTGGATGGTGGGGAATGGAAGGATTTATACTCCTTGCAGCCAACTGGTCATCTGCATTCTTTTAGAGAGTTCTTGAGGCCCCTTGGAAGTTTGTCTGTATCTTCAGGGTCACCTGAGTGCAAATGGGTGTGAAGCCGCCTTGACTGCAGGATGTTTTCTGCCTGTGTCCCTTCACTGTTGAACACAGGCGAATGCTGTTGGGGATGAGTCTGTATTGTCTGCATCTCAAACTGAAGTACAAATGGTTCCTGTAGTCTGCAATTTTCTGGAAATCTGTTTACAAAATCCGTTTTTGGGGTGAGAAGCGAAACACCTTCAAAGAACACCAGAAAGTCCAGTTGCCTCTTGAAAAAGCACCTTTGGAACAACCATGACTTGGATGATTGAGAATCTCCATAGACATTTCACCTATGTGGTTGCTGAGAGTTGACACCAACTTGATGGCATACAATTAGACAGTCAACAGGAAGATTTAGCTCACTTGAGAGCACATAATGTGGAGAAAAGAGAAAGGGAAGAGAAGAAGAGGATGACTAGTAGCAAGATAGATGGACTCATTTACAGAAGTGATGGATGTACCATTGAAAGACCTAAAGAATCTCAAGTCAGAGAGAAATCCTGGAGAAAATCTATTTATTGTGGTTACTAAGAATTGACATTCACTTGATGGACATATGATCAGAAAACAAAACCGCTCACAGGAAGTATTAAAAGCAAAGCTAAACCGTAGATATAGAATTCTTTATTGGCCAAATGTGATTAGACACACAAGGAATTTGTCTTGGTGCACGTGCTCTCAGTGTACATAAAAGAAAAGAAACATTCATCAAGAGTCAAGAATCATAAGGTATTATAGAACAAATAGTAAGTAGGTATTGAAGAAGATTCTTATGTTTGGAAGAATCAAAGACAGTAATAAAAACAGACTAACAAACAAGTTGATACACTGATGACGTAACTTAAGCTTACAAGAACTCTTAGAAATAATTGCTAGAAAACACTTTTGACCAAATAGTGTCTTATCAGTTCATGAGATGTTGGAAGCAACAGAGCAACTAAATAACAAAAATGGCACAAAAACCTGGAGTGCTGTTAGCATAGAATTCATTCATGATGGGCTTATATTTTTCCTTAGTAAATTGAACCACCATCTTCCAAAGCCACTTTGCTGAGTTTCTGTGACAAACAACTATAGAACAATCAGGTTTACTAGATTCACACAATATGCTAGGCTAAATTGTGGTTGGCAAGTATATATTGAGAACATGATAGGAACATAACTACTTCCCCAATCTCATAAATGGAGTTATTGCATATTATTCTCAAAACAGCTATACAGCAATGGTAGAAATGAGAGCAGTAACAGTTGGCTGCTAAATATATATGAAAGCTCCTGCTCCTGCAAGTCTTTTTTAATTCCAGCAGAGTGCAGCCTTTTCACACAGAAGAAAATTGTATATGTCTCTCAACACATTCTGAGAAATGGAAACAAGAATTAAAAATGAGCTCTTCCGGTTTTAAAGCATTGCAGTCTTTCTTGTTCACAACTTTTGCTGTGGATACGATCTGGCACGTTTGAATGTTTGAGGCCTTCCTTGTTTGGGGTCTTCCAAGCCATCTGGTCTCTAGTTCTTGTTCTAGTTATGACTTACTCATGCTGGCTGGGGAAATTCTGGGAATTGAAGTCTGCCCTACTTAACCTTGCAAGAGGTTGGAAAGACTGCCCAGAAGTCTTCTTGGCCGGATTTCAGATGTGGTTTTCCCTCGACTCCTTCCTAGGGCTGAGAGAGATCCTGTCCCAGAAAAGATCCTGGCTGGTTTGCTGCCTGAGGTGGGATTAGAACTCATTTTTCCCTACTTCAGTCCAGTATTCTAACCCTTGAACCAAGCTAGTTCCCTACCAAGCGCACCCATAAAGAATTTTCCCATGACAGAAACCTTTCCTGTCTGATCTACCCTGATAAGGGATAACCAAAATGGATTCATAATCCGGGAGGATGGGGGGTGTTTAAAAAAGTCTCAAGGTCGACAACCTTGCAAAGACCCACCCTTTTAAAATGTACATTGCAACACACCTAAAAAGAGAGTTTGGTCACACGGTTGCGGGCAACATGACATGATGGAACGGAGTGGGCCCGATACCCAGGAAGGAGGGGCTGCATTTCAGAGGAGCAAGAGGCAACTCAGTTCAGATACTTTGTGTGAGAGAAAGAAGGTGAAGACAGCTCCTCCCTAATAGTTTCCAGTGTCTATGGTTGATGGAGGTAACCAGTGGTGGGATTCAAATTTTTTTACTACTGGTTCTGTGGGCGTGGCTTGGTGGGTGTGGTGTGGCTTGATGGGTGTGGGAAGGATACCGTAAAATCCCCATTCTCTTCCCATCCCACTAACCTGCTTTCCAGCTCCATTCTCCTGGGCAGGGCAACCAAAGAAGACCCAGCCAATCAGCTGGGACTCAATGGGAGGCAGAGAATAGATGGGGGTGGGGCCAGTCAGAGGTGGTATTCCAAACTACTCAAAATTTCTGCTACCAGTTCTCCGAACTACTCAAAATTTCTGCTACCGGTTCTCCGAACTACTCAAAATTTCTGCTACCGGTTCTCCGAACTACTCAAAATTTCTGCTACCGGTTCTCCGAACTACTCAAAATTTCTGCTACTGGTTCTCCGAACTACTCAAAATTTCCACTACCAGTTCTCCAGAAGGTAACGTACCACCTCTGGAGGTAACGTACTGCTTCATTCCAGCAAGATATTGTCTATCGGTGTGAAACAATAATGAAACCTGTTTGGAAGATTCACCGTGTGGTTTTTTTGGTTTGGAGGGCTTGACGCATCTTGACTTTTTTGGCTCTCTCTGTAGATACCTGTAGACAGGTAGTCCTCAACTTACGACCACAATTGAGCCAAATATTTCTGTTGCTAAGCGACACAATTGTTAAGTGAACTTTGCTCCATTTTATGACCTTTCTTGCCACCATTGTTATGTGAATCAACCACCATTGTTATGCGGTTGTTAAATTAGTAATAGGGTTGCTAAGTGAATCTGGCTTGCCCATTGATATATGGTAGCGAAAGGGAATCCCATGACCCTGGGACAGACACTGCAACTGTCATAAATATGAGTCAATTGCCAAGTGTCTGAATTTTGATCACAAAGCCATGGAGATGTTGTAATGGTTGTGTGAAAAACAGTCATAAGTCATTTTTTTCAGTTCCACTGTAACTTTGAATGGTCACTAAATGAACTGTTGTAAGTTGAGGACTGCCTTTAATTCAAAAAAGGAGAAATGGAGAGAAGCTGAAATTACTGGATTCCCTTGACCATAGTGGACTTTTACCACATTTATATGGAGAGACAATTTGGTATATTGGCTAAGGTACCAGCTAGAAAACTGGGTGTAGACTGATTACAGATTAACAGAGTTGGAGGATACCTTGTAGGTCATCTAGTCCAACCCCCTGCCCAAGCAGGAGACCCTACATCCTTTCTGACAAATGGCAGTCCAATCCCTTCTTGAAAGCCTCCAGTGGTGAAGTTCCCACAACTTCCAAAGGCAACTTCTGTTCCATGGGTAGATTGTTCTCACTGTCAGAAAGTTTCTCCTTATTTCCAGGTTGAATCTCTCCTTGTTCAATTTCCATCCATTATCCCTTGTCTGGCCTCCAGGTGCTTTGGAAAATTGCTTGACCCTCCCCCTCCTCTCTGTGAAAGGCAGACTGTGAGTTCTAGTCCTGCCCTGAGCACAAAGTCACCTGGATGACTTTGGGCCAGTCACTTTCTTTCAGCCCTAGGGAAAGAGGCAATGGCAAATCACTTCTGAAAAACCTCGCCAAGTAAACTGCAAGGACTCGTCCAGAAAGCCTTTGAGAATCAGACACAATTAAATAGAAGGGGTGGGGGAGTGTAGCTTGATTTTAAATTTTGGGAAAGAAAGCAAACGGGTTGGGGGTTTGCTTCTCAGCCAACAAGAGATGATGCAACTTCCCGTACCCCCTACATTTGCAGTGATCTTCTGCCTTTAACCAAAAATCAACATTTTGATATATTTTTTTCCTTATCAAGATAAGCTGAAAATCTCAAAAAAGGAAGGAGATCCCACCTCTGTCCATGGAACGGAGCTCTTGAAAATTTGTTTATATTGCCCCAAGTACATTTTAGTGAAGAAACAAGATAATTTATTTTTAAAAACAAAACAATCATTTAAATACATCCCTCTTCGGAGAAACCCCTTCCCAGTTTCCTGTTCTTTGGATTTTCTGGATGAAAAATAAATAAATAAATAAGAAGAGGAATCCTTATGCTCCAGAAACCCGATAGGAGGCAGCAGCTGATCCTCTCATCACCTGTCTAAAAATAATCTGAGTCCCCTTCTTCTGGTAGAGCAGCCTCTGCCTTCTGAATGATATTGGCCACGCTGGGAGAACCGGGTTTGGTGCCAGAGTGTGTTTGTGTGTTATGAAGGTAAGGGAACTCTCTCAGTCTTCTCTGAGCTTCAAAAGTTCGTCCTTATTCAATCTTTCTCTCCTTTCCCTCCTATCTTCTGAAGCCAAGCTTTTCTCTCCCGCCCTCTCTCTACTTCTTCAGAGTTGGACTGGAAGAAAATGCTTTAAAAATGTCTTTGCCAGTTCTTAAGAAGTACGTAATAAGTGTTATCCTTCTTTGCTAGTTGGGGAAAATAGTAATGGTGGTATGATCTGTTGGTTTTTCCCCCCCTTCCTTTATCTGCCAAGTCACCATCCTAAATTTTCTTTCTTGGCATGTCAAGTTCCGATATAAAATCAGAAGGCGGTATATTATCGAAGCATTGTGCAAGTAACTTTGGAAAAGATAAAACGGACTGAGAAAGAGTTGCAACAGTTTCATTTGAGATTAAAGCTACCGTACCCCTGAGCAATTTTTGTTTTCTGATCAAGTCCCTCACAAATGTGTAAATGTGTTTCTGTCTTTGTTTATGGGTGTATTTGGGTGCTTCTACATATAGCTGTGCAGCACAGACGTGTTAAAGAAACTACAGCCAATCTTAACTACGTTTACTTCAAAGTAATGCCCATTGAGATACGCCTTTGTGTCTATTGATAGGATTGTAATGCCATGAAATGTCTTTGATACATATTTAACATCATCATGGCAGAATAAGGAAAGAAACCCTATTTTGGGGGCAGGATCAAGACCTCCATCATTTATGCCTGAGGAATATGAAAAATCTGAGGAAAGAATGCATTGTCCATTTGATTATAGGTATAATTAGTGTATATCATATTGGTATCTTTCCACTATGTTCTTTTTCAGTGTTTATTTTATTGTTCTATTATCTTCTGTTCTGTTT
Organism: Pseudonaja textilis; assembly: GCF_049901715.1. Classification (NCBI taxonomy): domain Eukaryota; kingdom Metazoa; phylum Chordata; class Lepidosauria; order Squamata; family Elapidae; genus Pseudonaja; species Pseudonaja textilis. The sequence goes on from NC_141994.1 coordinate 67,568,897, forward strand.
ACACACTTTTCATTTCTTCCTTTTTATTGCAAGCTGCCTCCTGTAGCCTCACTGTGAGATAGGTGGCAAATAAATTTAATAAACAAACAAACAAATAAATATTCAGCCCTCCAGTCCATTGAAAGTAAATTCTAAATACCCATACTTTCTGGTGGAACAGATAAGAATAGTTTATCATACTTGTGCCTGGAATATTGTGGAGAACTTTCAAATATAAATAATCCACATAAGGTTTTTTTTTTAAAGGAACAGAATAAAAAGAGCAAGTGGAATGTAACATTTATTTAATTTATTTAAAAGATTGATAGGGTCACCCAATATACTCTGAATGGCTCACAACAACAAGTATATGGAATTATTTATGTAGGAAATGCCTTATTAAACTTTGAAATATTACTTAAGCTGCCACTGTTAAGGAGGGTTTTGTAGAGATGGATTGAAGAAAGTAAATCAATAGCACAAAATAAACCACTGACATCAGGAAATTAAATAAGGAAGTGATGATATATCATATTCAAGATACTTATTTGTTATAAAATTTAATTGTGAAGGGTCTTTCCATAAAAATAATTTCCATTATGCTACGTTGTATTTCCTTCTCTAAGTATATATGAGAATATGGTCTTAACTTATCACTAGGTTGTTCAGAAATATGAAATTAACTCTCTTATTTTATTTTTTTAAATAATTATCTCTGTGGTTGCAAAAGAGTTTAGAGCTTTTATCAAGCAAAATGCATGTGATTAAAGTAGATGGTCTAAAAAAAAAATGGTTACATGGCACAGATTTAATTTACTACAATGGGTTAAGCCATGCTTCTCTTAACCATGGCTTACTGAATGAACTACAATGGGCTGGCTTTCCATAGTACATTAAGGCAGGATTGTCAAATTGTGGGTCAAGATATCTCAGAGGGTTGTGAGCAACTTAGAGGGGAGCGACAATTTAAAAACAGAAAACTACTTGAACCATTTCACGTAACAGATTGGAAACTGTCAATTTTTGATCCAGTTTTTGCTCTTTACTTCAAAGGCCAGCGGATGGTTCATGAATGCATGCAAATCTCAGTCACGACTAGTTTCAGATTTAATTATTGGAAAAAGACTTCCTCCTCATTTTGCTTAACTCTAATCTGAATAAAATTATTAGTTTTTCCCATTGGGCTTTCACAAACTCATTTATGGGGTCTTCTTCCTACCCTGTTTGAGGGCCTTATATGAAGCTCATGGTTCTGAACCTTTTCCTTGGTCTGCGTTAATCTATTCTCAAGGAATTTTTTTTGTGCATTGCGCGGTAATTGACTATATTTGGCCCAATGTTGGGATTACAATGGTTTTGTAGAACTGTTCATTGACATGAAAGGGACACCGTGGCTCAGTGGCTAAGACGCTGAGCTTGTCGATCAGAAAGGTCGGCAGTTCGGCGGTTCAAATCCCTAGCACCACATAACGGAGTGAGCTCCCGTTCCTTGTCCCAGCTTCTGCCAACCTAGAAGTTCGAAAGCATGTAAAAATGCAAGTAGAAAAATAGGGACCACTTTGGTGGGAAGGTAACAGCATTCCATACGCCTTCGGGGTTTAGTCATGCCGGCCACATGACCACGGAGACGTCTTCGGACAGCGCTGGCTCTTCGGCTTTGAAACAGAGATGAGCACTGCTCCTTAGAGCCAGAAACGACTAGCATGTATGGGCGAAGGGAACCTTTACCTTTACCTTAACTTCATTGAGCAAACCCCTTGTTTGCTATGGGGTATTTTTGCTGGAAACATTGGTTTCCACCAAAAACATTATACATCGTGGTCATGTGACCTTGGATGACTGCAAACCACCATAAATGTGGGCCAGCTATCAAGTCCAGTTGCCTCGGTTACTTGGACGGAGGTGAGAAGCTTGCCTGTCAGAACTTTGGAACTGGGTCGTAAGTGCTTCTCGGGGGATCCAATTGTAACTTTGAACAGTTGCTAAATGACCAGTTGTAAGTTGAGGGCTACCTGTGTCACTCGGCCTCTTGTATCTTACAGAACAGGAAGATAAGTATAGGTAGTCCTTGACATACAGCCATTCATTTAGTGATCATTTGAAGTTACACGGCACTGAAAAATGTGACTTAGGACCATTCTTCATGCTTATGACTGTTGTAGCATCCTGTCATGCCCCTGTCGGAGTCTGAATCCGAGGAGGAAGATGAACAGCTGACAGGGAGTGGGAGTGTGACTCCATTGGCTGTGGGGAAATTGGGGAAGGGCAAAATCTGGCTGGGTAGAGCAGGGGAGAGGTAGAACAAGGGAAAGGGAGTTCAGAGGAAGACCCAGGCCCACCCCTTCTTCATCCTACGGCATGCAGGGAGGAATGGAGAAGAGAGCAACATGGGTTGCATGGCTTACGGGGGAGAAAAGGGCCCTGATTCCCTTCATTAGGCACACCTGGGAAGACAGTTTATAAGAAAAGCAGGCTGCGTGTGGCAGGCTGCTGAGAGCAAACGTGACTTTATCTTGTGTTATCATTGCTTATCTGTGTTCCTGGCATCTTCCCAACCGTGTGAGTTTTGCCGTATCTTTAAGTCTGGAATTCTTGCCCCTGCCCCGCCAAACTAATTACTTCAGTTTGGCTTGATCGGACTTAAAGTTACAGTTTGTGTTGACCATGTTTTGGACTTAATTTTCTGCAGTCAAAGGCTGTTCCTAGGAGAGTTTTTCCTCCAGCCAGAAGGTAATCCGGACATTGGGGGCAAAGTTGGAGATAATAAAGGGACCCCTACTGATTATCTGACTGTGTTGCCTTTGTGCCACCACCCCAGGTCATCACACATCCCCATAGTCACATGATCAAAATTCACACAGTTGGAAACTGACTCTTATTTATGATGGTTGCCGTGTCCTGGGGTCATGTGATCCCCTTTTGCGACCTTCTGACAAGCAAAGCCAATGGGGAAGCCAGATTCCCTTAACAATCGTGCGACTAAATTCACCAGCGCAGTGATTCACTTAACAACTCCGGTAGGAAAGATCATATAATGGGGCAAAACTTACTTAATAATTGTCTCGCTTAGCAACAGGAATTTTGGACTTAATGGTGGTCATTAGCCAAGGACTTACTTGTACATGGGACTCTCTCTGGAGTACCGTGAAGGAAAGATGAGGTGTATACACGCACCAGATACAAAGTAAAATACAATGCTGGACCCGCAGAGTGATTTCACGGTGAATCTTTCTCTGCGATTGTGTTATAAAGTTTTGCTCTTCTTTTGCCTTGCAACAGTGCCCCGAGGAATCAATGAAGATTGCGTTTTGCGGCAATGACAACATTTCTGCTTATAACATGAGCGATGGATTAGTAAGGAATGTCTGCTTTCTGGATGCCCTCAATTTGGTGCCCCATGTGTTCCTCTTATTCATCACCTTTCCTATATTGTTTATTGGTAAGTAGTGCCACAATCAGCTTTTTCCAGTCGTTTTTCAGTTGGCATACTTTAAGCCTTGTAAAAAATATAAACCAATCAACCTTCCTTCCTTCCTTTCTTCCTCCCTCCCTCCCCCCTCCTTCTATCCTTCCTTTCTTCCCTCCCACCCTTCCCCTCCCTCCTCCTCTTCCTCCCTCCCTCCTTCCTTTCTTCCCTCCCTCCTCTTCCCTTCCCTCCTCTTCCTTCCCTCCTCCCTTCTTCCCTTTCTTCTTTTCCTCCCTGCCTCCTTTCCCCTTCCCCTTTCCCTCCTTCCTTTCTTCCCTCCTGACCTTCCCTTTCCTTCCCTCCTCCTCTTCCCTTCCTCCCTCCTTCCTTCCCTCCCTTCCCTTCCCTCCTCCTCCCTCCTTTCTTTGTCCCTTTTCTCCCTCCCTCTCCTTCCTTCCTCCATTTCTTCTTTTCCTCCCTGCCCCCCTTTCCCTTCCCTTTTCTCCTCTTTCTTTCCTTCCCTTTCCTTCCCTCCCTCTCTCCCTTCCCTTTTCTTCCCTCCTCCTCTTCCCTCCCTCCTTTCTTCCCTCCCATCCCTTCTTCTCTCTCTCCCTCCTTCCTTCCTTTGTCCCTTTCCTCCCTCCCTCCCTCCCCTTCTCTCTTTCTTTCCTCCTTCCCCTTCCTTCCTCCCTTTCTTCTTTTCCTTTCTCCCTTCCCTTCCCTCTTCCCTTCCTCCCCTTCCTTCCTTCCCTCTCTGTCCCTCTTACTGCTTTTTATCCATCCATCCATCCATCCATCCATCCATCCATCCATCCATCCATCCATCCATGTGTATCTCATTTTCTCTCCGTTTCTAATTTCTTTTTAATTCGTGCATTTGTGTAATTCCATATCCATGTTAGTTACATGATTCTGTTTTGGGTGCTCAGCAACCAGCCTGCATTTGTGGCCATTTGCACATCTCACAGATATGTGACCAGGATTTATGACTTTTTTTTGGTTTTGTTTTGCCAGAAGCTGGCGTTTACTTCTGATTTCTGTCAAAAAAAAAGCCATCCGTCGTAGACAATAGATTTGCTTAACGACCACCACAGAAAAGGCCATAAAATCAGGCAGTGATCATGTAGTCGCCCACTTAATGACCAGCATAATTGACGACCATAATTCTGGGCTCAATTATAAGTTGAGGGCTATTTGTACGTATGAAATGCAGGTCTTGATGATGTGATGTCATTTTTGTTTTGTGGGATTCTGCAGACACGTCTGAAGCGAACACCCACCCACCCCTCCAAAATCTGAAAACGTTCAGTTGAGAGTCACTGAATATTAAGATTCAGATGGAAAACTAAAAGGAAAAACCAGTATATTAGAGTAAAATGAAGCTTCATGGGATGTTTTATTATTATTTTATTTACAACCCGTCTTTATTGTTTTTGCAAATAACTGAAGGTTGCAAGCGTACTCCCAGTACGGCTTGTGCTGAGACAGAATGACTGGCTCAAGGTCTGTTGTGGCCTACCAGCAGCCAGCGGAGCTGGTGGCAGACTCGGACAGTGAGGAGGTTGGGGAGAGACATGGGCCAGTCCTGGAGTCTGAGGAAGGCTCTGACGAGGGCTCTGCATCGGAGGCAGAGATAGGGCCAGGGCTGTCTGACAGTTAACAGCCACCTTCAGAGTCGGACATCAGTGGGGAAGAAGAACAGCTGGAGCCTGTTCCCAGTGTGCACATGTGCAGAGCTGCCAGAAGAAGGGAACCGCTAAGGAACAAGGGTTGAATGGCCCCGTCCCATAGGGAATAAAAGAGGAACCAAAGAGGAGTGGGGTTTTGCAGGAGACAATTAGTTCATTTGAGTGAAGATCTGTTCCTGCATTCTTGCCACAGTGTGGCATCTGAAAGATATTGGCCTGGCAACTCTCCAAGTCTGATAAAGCTCTGTAATTGTGAAATATCTTGAAAGACTGTTGGCCAGGACTTTGCTGGAGAGGAATTCACTGTAAACTAAATAAAAGAGGTTTATTGGGATGTGGAGTCAGCTTCGTGCTGTTGGGAAAGCCTAGGTCAAAACAAGGTCACCCATCCAGCTTTCATGGCTAAGGAGGAACTAGAACTCACGGTCTCCTAGTGATGGGCCCAAAGTCACCCAGCTAGCTTTCATGGCTAAGGAAGGACTAGAACTCACGATCTCTTGGTTTCTAGCCTGGTGCCTTAACCACGAGACCAATTGGCTCTTATACCAACTTACAACTGAGATATGCATCTCTTATTTTGCTCTTCTGCTTCAAGCCCTGACTTACTACGACTCTTTAACTGGATTCTTTTATTTTAGGGTGGGGAAGCCAAAGTTCCAAAGTGCAGATTCACCACAACACATGGCTACACTTCCCTGGGCACAACCTGCGATGGATTCTGACGTTCACTCTCCTTTTTGTCCACGTGTGTGAAATCTGCGAGGGCTTTGTTTCAGATTCGTAAGTGCTGCGGAAGCGGGACCCAAAACCCAGTTAATGGAGGGGCACAAATTACCCACGAACTGCAAACCTTTCCCACAGGGCTATTTTACCCATTCAAAAGCACCTTCCCAAAATGCTTGGTCTTATATTTAATAGATTTAATAAATTCAAAGGCAGAAAGGCTCCATAGATGATATAGATCAGAGTTCGCCAACCTTTTGGACCTCAGGGACCACTAAACTCATAATTTTAAATCCTAGGGACCACTAACCGGTTCTGTGGGCATGGCCTAATTCGTGGTTGTGGCTTCATGTTCATGTGACTGGCTGGGCATGGCTTGTATGTAAATATTATAAATATTTATATAAATATTGATTTTTTATTTAAAAAAAAAGAGCAACTTTTACCCAAAATCAGGCAAAACAGGCAGGCAGATTGAGTTGCTCACAGAATCATTCAGTGATCTATCTATCTGCCATCGGCTAGCTCAGTCTGTCACATAAAATTTGCTTGCTGTGAATCTGCACTGAATAATAGAACCTTCAGTCCTAAGGGCGGTTCGGCTGTGCTTAAAAGCAGAGCCTAAGATCTAAATACTAGCTAGAAAGCAAGAAATCCAACCATTTCCTGCTTCCTAGCTAATCTAAATCTCTTGGCACAGCAGAACAGCTGATGGTCGGAAAAATAGCAATTTAGCAGGCAAGTTTGCCGGGTAAGGAGTGAGTGGGTGGGGAGGGTTCCCGCGGGCCATGTGGGCGGCACATGTGTGTTTCTGCACAGGCTGGATTAATTGCTTTGGGGGTAGGGTGCTCTGGGGGTGAGATTTTTCTGCGGCCCACCAAAATTTTCTTGCGGCCCACCAGTTGGTGACCGCTGATATAGATAACACTTATGGGCAGTTCCTGGAGCCAAATGTATTTTTCCCCAATGTGTTACAAAAGGCCTAAGAAAAGATGCAGCTATCTTAAAAAGCCACAGACAGATGCAGTCATGGATCTGCACACAGCACCTGTAAATCGTGGGAAATCGGGAAATCCAGGCGGTTCAAATGAATATAAGCAGGGGTGGGCTTCAGAACTTCTAGCAAAGGGTTCTCTGCCCAGTTGCTGGGTGGGTGTGGCCATGGTGGGAGTGGCCTACTCGGCCTCTTGTACCACTGTGTGTGGGGGGTTGTTTTTGTCTTCCCTTGGCTCCGGAGGCTTTCCTCGAGCCTCTGGGAAGGTGAAAACAGTCTCCCTGGGCTCTTGAGGCTCTCTGGAAGCCAGAAATGGGCCCATTTCCAGCCTTCCCAGACTTCTAGGAGGCCCATTTTTTGCCCTTCCCAAGCCTCTTCATGTACGCTGCACTTACCTGCATCCAGGTAAGGGGACTCCTGGGAGGGGTGGGGTGGGTGGGGCCAGAGGTGATATTCAGCAGGTTCTGACCAGTTCTGGAGAACCGGTATTGAAAATTTTGAGTAGTTCAGAGAACCAGCAAACACCACCTCTGCCTGGAGATTATAGTATCCTTCCCCTTCCATACCTACCTAACCACGGTAACGGTAGTACAAAAAAAATTTAATGCCACCACTGGGTGGGGCCAGCCAGGAGTGAGATTTGGGGGCTCTCTGAATGGCACAGAATCTTAGCTAGAAACCCCTAAACCCCTGAGAACCCATAGCGGCCCACCGTTGAATATAAGTGTTTGTTGCAAGCTCAAGTTCTCTGTAAGAATCTGAAATACTTACAGTCGAAGCAAATTGGCAGTAAAATAAGAGTCAATGGAATTCAAGATGGTCTGGACTTAAATCTCTTGTGGGGGACTCAAAGGGACTTGAGACTGATGACGGATTTGATCCCTCCCTCAGACTCAGCCTGGTCATATCCTACATCAGCCTTTCCTATTCAACTGGGAATTTTAAGAGCTGCGCCCACCTATGCTCATTTGCCTCCCAGAATAGCCCCACGGTGAGATAGGCAGCCAATAAATTTAACAAATGAATAAATAAAACTATCCGGATGGTTGAAATAAATTTAGCCATTGCTTTGGCGTGGCTGGGAATGATTAATAAGAACGTTATACTTGTCCCTGTGTATGCCGCAAAAAAAGTTCCCAGACTCACATTTTTGTCTTAATGTATGTATAAGTCTGAACAAGAAATGAAACTCTCAGCAGGGTTCTGCACAAATCAGAAGGCAAAATTCTCAATTTTCACAGCCTTCTTAAGTCAATTACTGTGTAAACCTGTTGTACAAACATTGAATCAAATAAGTTGAACTTCAATAGGTAGTCCTCAATTTTCAAACAGTCTTTTGGGCATACTATAAGTTGATATGGATATACATTGAGTGACCTGTTATGACTGTTTTTACTCCAAGTATAAAACAAATCATCTGTCAACTAAAAAATACTCCTTTGGTCTTTTTAGTTGCCAGCAGAAAGGGATTAGGGGAAAGCAGTGCATTCTTTAAATGCCTCAGATAATTGCCTTGGCAGCCAAAGCTGTTGGTGCTGTTGGCACACAAGATTATTACTGGAGAGCATGATTGATGACTCTTGGCTATGGATGTGTCTCATTGGAGAATATACACTCAGGGGGTGGGGGGAAGACCAGGTTCAAGGGTGAAATGAATCATGTGTCAGAATCGGCTGGCTGTCAGGGCTCCAACACGCACCCCCATTCAAATCACAAGTCTTTAGCCGCATCTCTCAGAGTAAAAAATATTGATTTATTAGTTGACATCATCACAATCATTAAGCGAATTTCATGGTTGTTAAATCATGATCACTTGACCACAGGATGCTGTAACAAGTTGTAAATGTGTGCTGGTTGCCAAACACTTGAGTTATGATCACTTGATCTTCAAGGGTTATGCGACAGTTATATGTGTAAGGACTGGCCATAAGGCACCTTTCCAAGGCTGATATAGCATTAGAGCAATAGCACTTAGACTTATATACCGCTTCACTGTGCTTTACAGCCCTCTCTAAGCGGTTTACAGAGTCAGCCTATAGCCTCCAGCAATCTGGGTCCTCATTTTACTCACCTCGGAAGGATGGAAGGCTGAGTCAACCTTGACCCTGAGTCAACTGGTCAGGACCGAACTGCCAAACTGCTGGCACCTGGCAGTCAGCAGAAGTAGCCTGCAGTACTGCATTCGAACCACTGCGCCACTACGGCTCTTAACTTTAAGTCATTGTTAAATGAATGGTCATTAGTCAAAGGCAACCTGTATGTCCTTGCAAAGGCAAACATGGTCTGGGAAGTTTTCCCAAGAGGCCGGTTGGATTACCAATTAAAAACCATCAGTTTAACAAAGTAAGTCTAACGTATCCTAATCATGAGTTAGACTTACTTTGTTAAACTGATGGTTTTTATAAGCCTAACTGATCCTGATCATGAAGGGGATGCGGTGGCTTGGTGGCTAAGATGCTGAGCTTGTCGATCAGAAAGGTCGGCAGTTCGGCAGTTTGAATCCCTAGCACCGCATAACGGAGTGAGCTCCTGTTACTTGTCCCAGCTTCTGCCAACCTAGCAGTTTGAAAGCACGTAAAAAATGCAAGTAGAAAAACAGGGACCGCTTTGGTGGGAAGGTAACAGCGTTCCATGCACCTTCGGCGTTTAGTCATGCCGGCCACATGACCACGGAGACGTCTTCGGCTAGCGCTGGCTCTTCGGCTTTGTAATGGAGATGAGCATGGCCCCCTAGAGCCAGAAATGACTAGCACGTATGTGCAAGGGGAACCTTTTACTTTTACCTTTATCCTAATTGTAACTTTGCATGTAGATCCTTCTGTGCTGCCAGAAGAGAGTAGGCCTCACATGACCCCGGGACACTGCAACCGTCATAAATATGAACCATTTGCCAAGAGTCTGAATTTGGATTATGTGACCATGGAGATGCTACAATGGTCATAAAGTATGAAAAAATGGTCATACACTTTTTTTCAGTGACACTAAGTGAACTGCAGTAATGAGTCGAGGGCTACATGTACAGAGGTTAGTTTTGAATGGAATGCTGCTGAGTTTATAGTCCATTTCTTGAGCATCTCTGCAGTGAAATACAGCCCTGACTCTGCCTTATTTAACTAACTAACCTTGTTTCCTTTACAGAAAATGGCCGACACGCCATCTGCACCTCTTCCTGCCTGCTATAATGGGTTTTGTAGCAGCTATAACTTCCATAGTATATTACCACAATATTGAGACATCAAATTTTCCAAAATTACTTCTGGGTAAGTACTTTCTTTTTAAAATATCTATATTTAAAAAATCCTGAAGTGATGATACCACTTTATAATGCCTTGGTAAGGCCACACTTGGAATGCTGCATCCAGTTTTGGTTGCCATGATGTAAAAAAGATGACGAGACTCTAGAAAGAGTGCAGAGAAGAGCAACCAAGAGGATTAGGGGACTGGAGGCTAAAACATATGAAGAAGGGTTGCTGGAATTGGATATGTCTAGTTTGATGAAAAGAAGAACTAGGGGTGACATGATAGCAGTCTCCCAATATCTCAGGGGCCTCCACAAAGAAGAGGGATCAAGTTATTCTCCAAAGCACCTGAGGGCAGGCCAAGAAGCAATGGATGGAAACGAATCAAGGAGAGAAGCAACACAGAACTAAATAGAAATTTCGTGAGAGTGAGAACAATTAATCAGTGGAACAACTGGCCTCCAGAAGCTGTGGGTGTTTTATCACTGGAGGTTTTTAAGAAGAGATTAGACAACCCTTTGAAATGGTATAGGGGATTGGGCTAGAAGATCTCCAAGGTCCCTTCCACCTCTGTTGGTCTGTTAAGCATTTGCTTCCTTGACATGTTTGAGTGATTGAAAAGAATTATTGGCCCCTTTTCATGCTTAACTGGATCAGTGTGGAGCAGGACCGTCGAGCTCAAGGCCCATGGCCCGAATCTGGTCTGTGGGGTGCTTAGATCGGGTCCACCGGGCCACCCTGGAAACAGCAAAGGCCTGGCCCACGTTGCCTCTGCCAGTGAAAACGGATCTCGGGAGGGTTGCAGGAGGCTGTCACAGCCAAAAATGGAGCTCAGGAGCTGGCAGAGAGTTTGGACCACCACAGGTGCCCCCGACATGAGTGCCTTTGAACTGGCCATGCCCTCCTGCCCTCCCCCCCCAAAGGTCAAACACAGCCCTTAGGCAGCCCTCAGTGAAATCGAGTTTCACACCCCTGGTGTGGAGGTTAGTGTACAGGTGGTCCTCAACTTACGACAGTTGGGACCAGAATCTCAGTCTTTGACCGAAGCAAGATGTCATGTGATTGCCCACATATGAATGCTTCACTCAACAACCCACTATCCAACGTGAACCAAGATCTACGAGAGCTGCCAAACCCAACTGTAAAATATAATCATGGAAGAGAAAAAAATTGATTACAGTTAATATAAATGGACTTAACTCAGCTGTTAAAAGAAGGAAAACTTTTCATAAATTAGAGAAATTAAAATTTGATATAATTTGTCTACAAGAAGTCCATATTAAAAAACAACATGAACAATTGTTGGTACAGCCAAAATTAGGGAAAATATTTACTTCTCTGACCCAATGTAAGAAAAGAGGAGTGGTTTTATATATTAAATATAAATATTAGATTACCTAATCTAATATATATATTAGATTACCCCAACAACCGCTATCCTGACACTCCCCCCATTGTGGTCGTTAAGCAATCGCATGGGTTGTTAAGCAGATGAAATCCCAGATAAGGAGTGTGGAGGAGGAGAGATTCTGGGAGGTTTTGGTCAGCAGCTGAAAATCTTTCCTGCTGAAATCCAAGCCGGATTTTCAGCCCCTGAGCAAAGAGACCCTTCCATGCTCCTTGCCCAAGCTTCCAAGAGCCCCCTTTACCGCCAACTCTGCCCAAGGCACCATCCACATTGATTCTCTATTTTTGCTTGGATTTTAACTCCTGCACCGTGGTGGGATTCCAATCTTTTTACTACCAGTTCTGTGGGCGTGGCATGGTGTGGTGGGCGTGGCTTGGTGGGTGTGACAGGGAAAGGTTACTGCAAAATCCCCATTTCCCTCCCCACCCCGCTAACCTGCTTTCCAGCTCCGTTCTCCTGTGCAGGGCAGCCGAAGAAGACCCAGCTGATCAGCCGGGACTCGGGAGGCAGAGAAGAGATGGAGGCGGGGCCAGTCAGAGGTGGCATTTTCCGGTTCTCTGAACTACTCAAAATTCTCACTACCAGTTCTCCAGAACTGATCAGAACTTGCTGAATACCACCTCTGAACTACACTCACCCAAAGGCTCCCCTTGAGAGGCAACCTTTCGTCCTCAGAGATGAGCCTTAGAGCCCACTTAGCAGATGGTTGCACCTTGCAAACCTCCCTGCTGGTTCCCCAGTGACTTTCTGGGGAAGCCAGCAGAAAACTTTGCAAATCACGGTCACATGATCACGAGTCACTTGGCAAGTGGTGCAAAGAACCCAGATCACAACTATGTGATTGTAGGGGCAGTGTTGCAACATTTTGCGATGGCTGGAAATGCTCTATGGCTGGAAAAGCCCCGTTAAACAGCAGCCTAATTAAGGAACTACCCAGAACACTCCCATCAACACTGGCAGAGCACGCCACTTGTGCATAGGGGAGAAAACCTCACTCCCTTTTAGCCCTGATAATATTACCTAATCAGGTAATAAAACGTCTGCAAGAAAACAGCCAACTTCAGGGAGCACCAAGGACCCCTCAGTCTAATTTTTCCCAGTTCAAACTTCTTTGGATTATTATGGCATATTTAGTTGCTTGATTAAAAGAATAAATATTGCATGCATAAAATTGAGGGCTATGTAATTTTTTTGGTCTCTGCAGCTCTTTTTTTGTACTGGATCATGGCCTTTATCACCAAAACTATCAAGCTGGTCAGATACTGCCAAGAAGAGTTCTATTTTGGTCAGCTGCGTTTCTGCATCACTGGGACAATGGTGGTGCTTTATGGGTTGCTAATGGCTGTGGAGATCAACGTGATACGCGTTCGGGTAAGAACATCTCAATTCAGGATGTGTTTTTCAATGTCATGTTGTGTTGATAGTTGCGAAGTTGTGTCCAACCCATCACGATCCCATGGACAACGTTCCTCCAGGCCTTCCTGTCCTCTACGATCTTCTGGAGTCCAATTAAGCTCATGCCGACTGCTTCAGTGACTCCATCCAGCCACCTCATTCTTCTTTTGCCCTCAGTCTTTCTCAGCAGTAGGGTCTTCTCCAGTGAGCCCTTCCTTCTTTCTCATGAGATGGCCCAAGTCTTTGAGTTTCATCTTCAGGATCTGGCCTTCTAAAGAGCAGTCAGGGTTAATCTCCTCTAGGACTGACCAGTTGGATCGCCTTGCAGTCCAAGGGACTCGCAGGAGTCTTCTCCAGCACCAGAGTTCAAAGGCCTCAATTCAATATCATGTAGCGTTCCTCAACAAATCACTGGCAAATGGGGAAGGTTGATCCATCCCTTCCCACCCAGCATGCTTTAGATGTGTTTTGGCTATATGCCCATTGCTGGCTGAGAATTTTGGGTTTTGAAGTCTGGAGAATGCCTGGTTGAAGATGGCTGATTTATAGCCTTTGCTAAAAGCCAACTATTCTGTTTTTCAGATTTGGGGGCATTCATCTTTAAAAAAAAAACTAACTCAAAGAGAATAATTAGTGGTGCAATGGACAGGGTATCACAAACACACCCTTAATATCAATTCCTTAGTATTTATTTTATTTGGACCTTCTGCTACTATTTGACTCTTCCACTTACATGCTTACATGACCTTTTTAGACCAGAAATGGCATTTGCCTGGGCCTTAAGCTGCTCACTTAAAAAAAAAAATATTATATTGATTCAGGTGCCAAAATAACTTGGTTGTCTTTGGGTGCTGAGCACCTTTATTTGAGTAGATGTGGGTGCCGCATTGATTGATTTATATTTATTCATTTTTATCACACATTTTTTTCCACATTTTTATATAAATAATTCAAGGGGGCAAGCATATCTAATACTCCCTCCTCCTATACAATAACCTTGTGAAATGGGTTGGGCTGAGAGAGTGATTGGCTCAAAGTCAGTCAGCTGGTTTTTATGCCTAAGGTGGATCTAGAACTCATAGTCTCCTGGTGATTGGCCTGAAATCACCCACCCAGCTTTCATTCCTAAAGTGAGACTAGAACTCACAGTCTCTTGGACTAGAACTCACAGTCTCCTGGTGATTGGCCTGAAGTCACCCATCTTGCTTTCATGCCTAAGGTGAGACTAGACCTTAAGGTCTCTTGGACTAGAACTCACAGTCTCCTGGTGATTGGCCTGAAGTCACCCAACTGACTTTCAGACCTAAGGTGAGACTAGAACTTACAATCTTTTGGACTAGAACTCACAGTCTCCTGGTGATTGGCCTGAAGTCACCCACCTGGCTTTCATGCCTCAGGTGAGACTGGAACTTACAGTCTCTTGGACTAGAACTCACAGTCTCCTGGTGATTGGCCTGATGTCACCCAGCGATCTCTCATGCCTAGTGTGGAACTAGAACTCACAGCCTCCTGGCTCCAAGCTTGGTGCCATCATCACTTGATCAAACAGGCTCTGGACCACATGCTGTTCTCTTTCAAGTAGCAAAATACCTTTTCACCACAAGCTAATTATGAACACAGCCTGTTTTCTATGTCTTATCCCCAGAAATATGTATTTTTCTCAAGCCCTCAAAAAGTAAAGCCACCTGAAGACCTCCAGGATTTGGGTGTGAGATTTCTTCAGCCTTTTGTCAACCTGCTGTCCAAGGCAACTTATTGGTGGATGAATCCCCTGATCATATCAGCTCACAAAAAACCCATCGACCTGAAAGCAATAGGCAAGCTGCCCATTGCAATGAGGGCACTTACTAACTATGTCTGCTTGAAAGATGCCTACGAGGAGCAAAAGGTAATCCCTTGAACAATGATTTAATAATTATTAAATTGTATTTATATAATATTTGTATAATTTAATTATAATTAATAAATTGTTACATTTAATTATTATTATTTTCATTCTAAGTCAAAGATGCTGGCTTTCTGACTTCATTCTTCCAGAATCTGTTTTTGGATTTTCAAACCAAGTGCAAAAAGGGAACCAATCTCCAATAGCAGCCATTCTATATACCAAACAGAAAAACAATCCTGAATTTAAAAAGAAAGAATGGGGGCTCTTCAAGAAAGAGTAGGAAAAATTACAAAGAAAAATTCTAAACCCAGCTAGTCAATGCTAGAAGAAATTAGTCTCTAAATCCCATCGCTGTTCATGTGACAAACCTGTATATGTGTGTCCTTATATATCAATATTCAATTTAATAAAGTACAGGTAGTCCTCGACTTACAACCTCAATTGAGTCCAAAATTTCTGTTGCTAAGCAAGACATTTGTTAAGTGAATTTTGTCCCATTTTTCAACCTTTTACTTGTTAAGGGAATCGTTGCCATTGTTAAGTTAGTAACACCATTGTTAAGTGAAACTGGCTTCCCCATTCACTTTGTATGTCATAAGGTCGCAAAAGGTGATCCCATGACCCCAGGACACTGCAACCATGAGCCAATTTTCATCACGTGACCCTGGGAATGCCCCGATGGTCGAAAGTGCAAAAGTCACTTTTTTTCGGTGCCATTGTAACTTCAAACGCTCACTAAATGAACTTACTGTTTTAAGTCGATGACAACCTGCCATCGGAGAAAGCGAGTTACAGGATGAAGATGAGAAAAACGACATGGGTAGCTCCAGTGGGAAAAAGAGGAAAAAGAAAAATGGAAGAAAAAAGAGCAATGAGATGAGAAAATTAATAGGATAGGAAAAGAGGGTGGAATTTCAAACCATTACATTTAAGCAGAGAACAGCTCTTCCCAAACTCTTCCTAATTTTAGGCTAATTTTCAAAGGCTCCATATTTTTCAGCAGGATGTTTACAGCCTCCTGCGTCTTCGACTCATTTGCATTTTTAAAACCATCTTCTTCTACCCCGTTTTTCCAAAAACATGACCTACCCTGAAAGTAAGTCCTAGCTTGATTTTTACACACGTGCCCAACATAAGCCCTACCTCCAAAATAAGCCTTAATTAAGATCCCACCTACTCCAGAGTACACGGATAAAAATTAAGCTAAGGTGGGAATAGGGGTATATGTGGAGCTGCCCTACTACTTACCTTTGGACAGTTGTAGCCAGGTCTTGCACACCTGCCTTGCCGGCCCATTTCTTCTGCAGCTGGCAAGGCTGTCAAGGCTGTCAAGGCTTTCCAGAAGGCCTCTGTAGCTGATAACGAAGCTCTGGATCGATCCAGAACTCTGTTATCTGTTGCAGAGGCCTTCAGGAAAGCCTTGCCAGCTGCAGAAGAAGTTCCTGAAGGCCTCTGACAGTGAAAAGGAGGCCAGGAGCGACGCACGCAAGTATAGTTAGTCAGTGGATGACATCCCCCCAAAATAAGACCTGGTGCCTTTTTGGGTGGCAAAAAAAAAAAAAGACAGGGTCTTATTTTCAGGGAAACACAGTAAATTTTCACAGTTCAAAGTCGATAAATAGGGCGGGATATGGGGAGGAAATTACATAGCCAAACACACACGATTTAGTACAATATTACTTGGCAAGCATGATAGATGAGTCAGATTTTCTACAACACAATCATCTAAGAATGTTGTGAGCCCTATCTAAGTTCCTTGGAAAATCACCATTTGGATGCATTGTAACTCTGAAAGATTATTTTGGCTGGGATTAATGGAAGCTGTCACCCAATATATCCATCAGGAACTTTGCAAACCTTGGTCTGAAATGCTTTGATGTTTTCTGTTTTACCTGAGTAAAAAAAAAAAAAGAACAGAAGGAAACTATATTTTCATTGACAATGGACAGTTTCAATCTTCAATAATATGAATAATAATGGATCTTTTACTCTTGCTGCATTACTCTGAGGTTGGGCTGGTTCTCTCATGTCTACTGTGGGCATGTAATTTAATTTAGTTTTAATTCCAGTACTTTTGCTCCAATATACAGGTAGTCCTTGTTTCATAACCATTCATTTAGTTAGATTTTTTTTCTTTTAATGACCCTGTAATCCCTTGCGGGGTGGAGTTGGGGCAGCCGAATGGAGCTGAGTGTTTACTGACTGGATGCCCTTCCTGTCACCAATGAGGATTTTTGTTCAGCAGATACATTCTCATTGTTCCCAGAGAGAAGAATATCTGCCTCTACCTAGGATCGAACTCACAGCCTCCTGATTGTGAGGCAAGAGCTCCACCTCTAGGCCACTGCACCACTTATTCATTTAGTTAGAATGCCATTGAAAAAAAGTGACATGATTGTTTTTCACACGTACGAAGGCTGAAAGGGCAGAGGCAAACACCCACAGAAGACAATATTGTAGGAGAAGATTGAACCATAGTGTCCTTGGCGCTCTCTGTACTTGGCTATTTTCTGGCACACATTTTATTATACCCAGCTAGTAACATCGTCAGAGCTACACCGATCAGTGCTGCACTGATTATGTTACCTAGTTGGGTAATGAATTGTCTGCAAGAAAACAGCCAAGCTCAGAGAGCACCAAGGACCCCACTATATTGCAAATAACCTAACTCTGTTACATGTAAGGCTCTGTTGTGGCCCGTCGGCTGCCAGCAGAGCTAGGAGAAGATTCAAATGAGAAGGAGGTTGAAGGGGATCCTGGCCAGCTTCAGAGCTTTTGGAAGGCTCTGATAGAGCCAGGGCCTTCTGTCCTCCCCCAGATGGAGAGGCAGCTGTCTTCAGGCCTGAGCTGAGTGAGGGGGAGGAACAGATGGGGCCCATCCCAAAAGCGCGAATGCATAGAGAGGAGAGGAGAGCAAAGGAAAACAACAAGCTGGCTCTCAGGGAAAAGCAGACATGGACGCTAGCCAACCCATCCCTTGCTGGAAAATAAATAGTAGGGGTTTGGGAGTGGCCAGTTGTCACAGACAACCATTCGTTTTTAGGATGCAGCAAGCAATTCAGTTTTCTAAGTCAGAACCAGGTCTGTTGGGACTAATTAGGGTTGGTTTTTTGTTTATCCACCTGAATAAAAGACTGTTCTAACTTCCTACCCTGTTTGAAAAGGGGTTTGTTTTTACTCATGAGTAAGCAGCTTATCATTAATTGCTGGCTCAGAACAGGCTCTAAAACTGATAATCAGCACCTTGAACTGCACCTGAAAAGCAACAGGGACCCAATGCTGGTCAAGCAGCCATGGTGTGATGCAGGGCACCCCAAATTGTACATTCTGGACCAGTTGAAAGCTTCTGGATTGTCTTCAATCCAGGGCAGCCCCATGCTGAGGGCATAGATGCCTACCATGTGCTTATAATTAGTTGTTTTTCTAGCTAGCAAAGTGTTGCATTTGATTATTGGTTTTAATTATCATGGGGGCATGATGGCTCACTGTTTAAAGACGTTGCGCTTGTGATTTGGGAAATCAACAGCCCAGATTTGAGACCCCAGCACCACGTGACGGGGTGAGTTCCCATTCCTTGCTCCAGCTCCTGCCCACCGAACAGTTTGAAAGCATGCAAATGCGAGTAGATAAATAGGTACCACTTTGGTGGGAAGGTAACAGCATTTTTCTCACCTCGGCATACAAGGAATCAATCATTATTTACTGAATTCCTTTTTTTTTCTTTTCAGAAAAAAGTAGCTGACCATCCAAACCGTACTCCTTCCATCTGGTTAGCGATGTATCGGGCGTTTGGGCGCCCCATTCTCCTCAGTAGCACCTTCCGCTATTTAGCAGACCTTCTGGGCTTTGCTGGACCGCTATGCATTTCTGGCATCATTGACAGTTTATCCACCAATGACACCAAGTCTACAAGCAACAATGCCACCAATGTACGTTAACCATTCCGTCTGGTATAATGGGCTTTCTGTATGTGCCTCTTGGCATTCTTAACCAGTGTTTCTTCCTCTTATCCTGTCTCTACACACCTGTTTTTTCAGCCTGGGAAAAATCTGGGGTTACAGATGCAGGAATTGAGTATATCTAATCTAGTGAAAAGAAGGACCAGGGGGGACTTGATAGTGTTCCAATATATGAACGGCCGCCACAAGAAGTGGTGTCAAACTCGATTACGTCACATGACATATCACAATGTTTTTGGCCTTTACGGATCCAGGGTGGGTGTGGTTTCTGCATGACGCATCTGGCCCGTGGGCCACCATTTTGACAGGCCTGTATCAAAAGCATCAAACACCAAAGCAATGGATAGAAACTAATCGAAATTTCCGCTACTGGTTCTCCAGAACTGGTCAGAACCAGCTGAATGCCACTTCTGTGAGGGTTGCTGACCCCTTGATGTAGGTGATGGCCATAATTGTTCCTTTCATGGTTGGAGAATGCTTTCAAAGGTTTCTGAAGTTGCTTCCTTCTCTTCACTCCAAAGATATCTACAGAGCCATTCCTCTCCTCAAGAGATTTCCTCAAAGACAATTATGTTCTGGCTGTTCTCCTGTTCCTGGCGCTTATCCTCCAGAGGACATTTCTCCAGGCTTCCTATTATGTTACCATAGAGACGGGCATCAACCTACGAGGAGCTTTACTGGTGAATAGTGACTTAATTTCATCCCCTTGTAGGCTTTGATAAGGGTTTTAATTTTTCACACCTTTACTTAATTCGCTTGTTCTTAAGAATGACAAGGTAAAGTAGGATGAAACACAGATAAAATGTCTTTCATCCCCATTTTTACCAGGGATGTCTTTCATCCCTGTCTTTCATCCTTATTTTTACCAGGGATGTACCATTTTCATGGGCTGAGACCCATTTTGGCCTTTGACCAGCATCTCAGATGCTGCAGTCACAAAATAGTGAAATGGAAAAGCTGGGATGAAAAATAATTGAACTTACTTCATTGATATTTCAGTATAATGAAAATGAAATGAAAATGAAATAAGGAGAAATTTTCTGACAGCAAGATCAACCGATGGCAACAGCTTTGCCTTCAGAAGTTGTGGGAGTTTCATCACTGGAGGCTTTCAAGCAGAGACTGGACTGCCATCTGTCAGAAATGGTGGAGGGTCTCCTGATTGGGCGGGGGGGTTGGACTAGATGACCTACAAGGTCCCTTCCAACTCTGTTAATCTTGTGAATATAGTTCATATGGATTACAGTCAAATGTTTTATAATTTATACAGTTCACTAATGTAGGCCATTTTGACCTCTTGGATGAATGGTGAGATATGAATTCTGGGAGTTGAAGTCCACAAGTCTTAAAGTTGCCAAGTTTGGAGATCTCTGTTCTAAAATTTTAAAGTCCACATGATGGTTCCCTTACATTGTGAGGACCTTGTGCTGGTTGTAATTTAATTAATCGTAAGACACCTTGAGTAGGAGCACTCTAGTGTTGATGAAACACAATAAAAGTGGAGATAGAATTGGGTATTTATCCGATTCTATGATATGACACATGACAGGAGTGGTGATAGAATTGGTTATTTATCATGTCGACCCATATATTCCACTTGGTTGTGTGAAGGTCCAATGTTGGGAAAATGGGACCATTTTATAAACCACTTTCATAAAATGATGCTCCCTAGATTGGTGAGTAGAAAAGTTGCACAGTTTAGAAGGAATGGTCCCAAACTTTGGTTCTAAAACAGGGATTCCCAAACTTGGCAACTTTAAGACTTGTGGACTTCAACTCCCAGAATTCTCCAGCCAGCTGGCTGGAGAATTCTGGGAGTTGAAGTCCACAAGTCTTAAAGTTGCCAAGTTTGGAGATCTCTGTTCTAAAATTTTAAAGTCCACATGATGGTTCCCTTACATTGTGAGGACCTTGTGCTGGTTGTAATTTCTGATGCTGAAATTCCTAATCCTGGTGTTTTCCTTGCTTCTTTTCCTAGGCAATGATCTATAACAAAATCCTGAGGCTTTCCACATCTAATTTGTCCATGGGAGAGATGACATTAGGACAGATCAATAACCTGGTTGCCATAGAAACAAACCAACTTATGTGGTTCCTGTTCCTGTGTCCCAACTTGTGGGCTATGCCCGTTCAGGTAGAGCATAGAAGTAAGGGCCAAATTTTTGGAAAAAGCAACAGATTTCATTTTGATTGAGTGTTTTGGAGAGAGAATATATGTCTAAAACGGATGGATTCCCATTCCTTAAAAAGAATCCCACCTTCACTGATATGATGAAGAACATCAAGTTTAATTTTTACCTCAGATAGTATGGAATAAGCCAGGATTACCTGTACTATGGAGTTATGGTATTCAATTCCCATAATCCTCAATTAACAAACATTGTTCATGGTTGAAGCTTGTACTGTAACATTTACCAGAGTGATGTTATGGTCATTGGCAACTATAACATGTAGTCCTATAATATATTAGCTCAACACCCATGCTTCACCACGAAACTATGTGGTCGGGCTTAGTTTTTCGGGAGAAAAATAAAGGGAAAAACATTCTGCCACTGCCTACCAGCATCCATCAGTATTCATCTGGCTAGCATCCTGTCAGTGTGTGAGAGAGTTGAGGGCTGTTTGGAAACTGAAACAGTATTTGCTGTGTGAACAAGGAGACAGCAAGGAGCCTGGGCGTGGCTTAGCTCAACTGTTCTGAACTAAAGCTGCTTGGTGCTGTAAACTAAAACGGAAACGGAAACTCCTCTCCTCTGCTTATGTTTTACATTTGGAACAAATTTCTTTTCAGATGGGGAGTGGGAGTAGAACTCCTTAGCATCAGAGCCAAGGGTGGGATTCTACCAGGTCGCACCTATTCCCTAGAACCGGTTGTTAACATTCTAAGCGATTTGGAGAATCGGTTGTTAGAAGAAATTACTGGCCTAATCCTGTAAGGAAGACAGGAAGGAAACATTCTGGTGTTGCTTACAGAAACTGCCTCTCCATTAATCCTTTTTACATTCTTGGCAGGACTAGACTTCCTGTCTCAGGAACGTTTCTGGAGTTTTTTTCCCCTTCTTTGCTGGTACTTTGAGTGACCATTCAAAGTTACAATGGCACTGAAAAAAGTGACTTAGGACTATTTTTCACACTTACGACTGTTGCAACATCCCCACAACATCCCTGCAACATCCCCACAAGGCCAGGTGAAGAGATGCATGCCTCGATGTGAGTGATGTTAAGTTGGCCATGCCCAGCCAGTCACATGACCACCAAGCCACGCCCTCCAACTGAGCCACACCCACAGAACCGGTTGTTAAAAAAATTGAATCCCACCCCTGATCAGAGCACGTTGATAATAATATATGAAATGCTAATGCTCTGATGGTTATTTCAAAAAATCCTTTCTTAGTGAGCACCTAGAAACTAAGAGGAACATACATGGCAAATTTCAAAATTGTAGGCTTTACGGTTCTGGAGATTTTGTTATGATGCATGAGTGGTATTTCGCTTTTATATATGTAGATTTGTGTGTATCAAGTCACAAGGGATTAATAACTGTTTCAATCCAAAATCCTGACTGATTCATAATAATGTTACCCTCTCGTTGGTAAAATACACGACTTGTTGAGATATCCTCAAAAGATGTTCTCCTTATTTAAACTGTGGTTTAAGACTGACAGGAATTCTAAAAGCTTTAATGGAATCAGGCAGACAAGCAGAACAGATGCTGACATATGCGGATGACAGTGTTCCTCATCTGGTTTCAGGAACCCACAAATTTAGTATTCAATTTGATTACTGCATTGACTGAAATAAATAAATTAGATTTGATCCTAATTAAGGCAGTCCTCAACTTAGGACTTTAATGAAGGCTGACCATTACGGTTGTAAGTTGTGACAGTGTGTTACCCATATAACTGACCCGATTTTAGGACCTTAGGGTTTCTAGCCTCAATTCCTGCCTTCAAGGCATTAAAAATGATAAATAGCAATAGCACTTAGACTTATAGGCCACTTCACAGTGCTTTTACAAGTAAAGTAGTTTACAGAGTCAGCCTGTTGCCCCCAACAATCTAGGTCCTCATTTTATCGATCTCAGATGGATGGAAGGCTGAGTCAACCTCAACCCAGCCAGGATCAAACTCCTGGCAGGACAATGCAGAGTTTGCCTGCAATACTGCATTCTAACCACTGCACCACCACAGTGGTTAGAATGAACCTTCCCTTCAGAATTAGGTAGATTAACTATAGAACTAAAAAAATAATGGGGAAACATATTACGATACACGGAATAGATTCTACAGAAGGTTGGAAGCAAGAGGTGGAAGTCAGAAGATAAAATAGCTTTGATAAATAGACCCAAAACGTGATACTATAGATGAACTAAAATGAGTATTGTGATCAAAAATAACAGCAACAAAATTAGTAATGTATATAAATAATATATATGTTATTTGTGTGTTTTTACATATCTAAAGTATTTGGGGTTCCACACCAGGAGAGCATTCGCATCTGAAAGATACAGATGCTGTAAACTGTTGGAGGTACCATAGTCCATTCATGCACATGTGCTTTATGTTGTAACCTTCATATGATTTGCCCAGCATTAATACCTAAACATTTGTGACCCGGGGCATGGCACAAAGGCAACACCGTCAGATAATCAGCAGGAGTCCCTTTTCTTAGCTTCAACTTTTCCCCCCAATGTCTTGGTTACCTTCTGGCTGGAGAAAAACTCTCCCAGGAACAGCCTTTGGCTGCAGAGAATCAAGTCCAAATCTTGGCCAACAAAAACTGTAACTATAAGTCCAATCAAGGCAAGATGAGGTAATTAGTCTGGAAGGGCAAGAGAAGGAATTCTAGACGTGAAGGAACGGCTGTAATTCAACACTGCTGGGAGGATGCCAGGAATGCAGATAACCAAAGTCAACACAAGATAAATACATGTTTGTTCCCAGCAGAGACCACACTCAGCTTGCATCTCTTTTAAACTCTCATTCCCAGGTGTGGCTAATGAAGGGAATCAGGGCCCTTTTCTCCCCCATAAGCCATATAACTCACATTGCTCCCTTCTCCATTCTTCCCTGCGTGCCCTAAGATGAAAAGGGAGTGGGCCTGGGTCTTCCTCTGAACTCTCTCTCCCTTGTTCTATCTCTTCCCTGCTCTGCCCAGCCTTCCCCAGCTTCCTTCACAGCCAATGGAGCCACACTCCCGCTCCCTGTCAGCTGTTTGTTTTCCTCCTTGGATTCAGACAGGGGCATGACAATTTGTTTTAAAACTGTAAACCACACCTAAAACATGGGTAGACCTTTCAAAGACTGTAAGAGTGGCTTTTCCTATTTCAGTAGTTCCAATATCTGGACCTGCTTCTACATTTCCTGTCAAAAAATCAGTGCAGTTATGTGCAGATGAATAGCGTTTTCTAAGTCGTTCTCCTTTCTCCTATTTTGTGTAGATTATTATGGGAGTGATCCTGCTCTACCACTTACTGGGAAAGAGTGCGGTGGTGGGGGCTGCTGTGATCTTACTCCTGGCTCCCATCCAGTATTTCATCGCAACCAAGTTGGCCGAGGCCCAAAAAAGTACTCTTGTAAGTTATTCTTATTTCGTTCTATTTGTGTTTTAATACGTGCTGCCAAAAGCTGTTCTTCTTGAACTAGAGCACGTGTGAAATTTGTCTTTGTCTCAAAACTAAAATATTCTCCAATCAAATCCGATGCATATGGTACAGAATAACAGAGTTGGAAGGGACCCTCAAGAAGGACACTCTATACTTGTGATGGTGAACCTATGGCACGCGTGTCACAGGTGGCACGCAGAGCCATTTGTGTGGGCACGTGAGCCCCAGCCAAACCACTGCATGTACACGCCTCCCAGCTGATTTTTGGCCCGTTTGAGGCAGTTTTTTTGCCTCCCAGAGGCTCAAGGGAAGCCTCTGCAGCCTCAGGAGGCTGAAAAATGGGCCTTCTGGAAATACTGGAAGTGCCTGTTTTCAGCCTCTAGAGGGCTTCGGGAGCTGTTTTCACCCCTCCTGGTGGTGGTGGGGTGTTGTGTATGCACATGCACAAGGAGGGCGGGGTGCATTGCATTGTAGGTGATGGCACATGTGTGCGTGCGCGCACTTTTGCCACACCGCAACAAAACTCTATACCATTTCAGACAAATAGTTCTCCAATCTCTTCTTAAAAACCTCTAGAGATTAAGAGGTTAAGGAGAGGCATAGAATCCAAATCACATAAAGTATTAGTACCACTTTATAAAGCCTAATAGGGATGTGGTGGCTCAGTGGCTAAGATGCTGAGCTTGCCGAACAGAAAGGTCGGCAGTTCGGTGGTTGGAACCCTAGTGCCGCATAACGGAGTGAGCTCCTGCCTCAGCTTCTGCCAATTTAGCAGTTTGAAAGCATGTAAAAAAATGCAAGTAGAAAAATAGGGACTTCTTTGATGGGAAAGTAACAGCATTCCATGCGCCTTCGGTGTTTAGTCATGCTGGCACATGATCATGGAGATGTCTTTGGAAAGCACTGGCTCTTCGGATTTGTAACAGAGATGAGCACCGCCCCCTAGAGCTGGAAACAACTAGTACATACGTATGTGTGAGGGGAACCTTTACCTTTATCTTAAAAAGCCTTAATAAGGCCACACGCGGAATACTGCATTCAGTTTTGGTCACCACATTACAAAAAAGACATTGAGGCTTTGGAAAAAATGCAAAAAAGAGCAACTAAGGCGATTAAAAGCCTGGAGACAAAAACAAAAACAAGATTTGTTGGCTTACACTTCCTGTCACTTCAAGTCAGTGTGATCATGGTAGCTGAGAATGATGGTAATTATAGTTTGACACATGGGATACATCAGCCTGGGGAAGTCAGACCTCAGTGACATAAGGACTAAGTTAGACTTCAATGACATAAGGACTATTTTCTCAGAAAACTCTGTCATTAACCCCAGTATTTCCACCCTTCATTTTATGCATTTTTTCTGCGTCTCTTTCTTTTTTTATGGAACAAGGATTATTCTACAGAGAGGCTGAAGAAGACCAATGAAATATTAAAGGGCATCAAACTATTAAAGTTATACGCCTGGGAGCACATCTTCTGTCAAAACGTGGAAGATACACGGATGAAAGAACTAACAAGTCTGAAAACTTTTGCTCTGTATACGTCTCTTTCCAGTAAGAAATTGTTGATATTTTATGGCTGATGGGTTGTTCTGCCTTAGTTAATTTCTTTACTTGATACCAACTGTTATCCAAAAACTAACAAAGGATGGCTTCTTTAGGGAGTGGGTTTCATAAATTTAGTGTTTTCTTTTTAAAAAAGAAAACAAACAGAAAATATAAGAATGTAACTCAATCTACAGTATAATACTGAGTGCAACCAGAGAGCCAATCTGGTCTAATGGTTCAGGTACTAGGCTAGAAACCAAGAGACCATGAATTCTAATCTCAGTGTAGCCATGAAAACCAGCTGGGTGACTTTGGGCCAATCACCAGGAGACTATGGGTTCTAGTCCCGCCCCATGAAAGCCAGTTGGGGTGACTTTGGGCCAATCATCAGGAGACTGGGAGTTCTAGTCCCTCATTAGCCATGAAAGCCAATTGGGTGACTTTGGACCAGGGGTGGGATTCAATTTTTTTAACAACCGGTTCTGTGGGTGTGACTTAGTTGGTGGGCATGGTTTGGTGGTCATGTTATTGGCTGGACGTGTCCAACTCAATATCACTCACATTGAAGCATGCATCTCCTCGCCTGGCCTCTCATGACTGTGGGGATGTTGCAACAGTCGTAAGTGTGAAAAATAGTCATAAGTCACTTTTTTCAGTGTCATTGTAACTTTGAATGGTCACTCCACACAATTAAAGTACCAGTAAAGGAGGGGGAAAAAACTCCAGAGACGTTCTTGAGACAGGAAGTCTAGTCCTGCCAAGAATGTAATAAGGGTTAACGGAGAGGCAGTCTCTATAAGCAACACCAGAATGTTTCCTTCCTGCCTTCCTAACAGGATTAGGCCAGTAATTTCTTCTAACAACTGGTTCTCTGAATGTTAACAACCGGTTCTAGGGAATAGGTGCGAACTGGTAGAATCCCACCCCTGCTTTTGACCAATCATCAGGAGACTGGGAATTCTAGTTCCTCATTAGCCATGAAAGACAGGACTGGCTGAGTGACTTTGGGCCAGTCCAACTCACTTCACAGGATTGTTGTTATGGGGGGAGGGGGAAGCTATTTTGGCTGAGGAATTCTGGGAATTGAAGTCCATATGTCAAAAAGTTTCCCAGTTTGGAGATCCTCTTAATTTGATGCTTCACTCTTAGCTAATGCAGTCCTGGGCTGCATCAACAGAAGGATAACATCAAGATCATACCATGTCATACTACGTAGTGAGGCCACACTTGGAATAATTGGATTTTACGAGTTTTATTGTTTTAGATTGTGGTTTTATATGTTGTAAGCCACCTTGAGTCGACGTGGCGAATAGGCAGCAATACAAAACGAATAAATAAAAATAAATAAATACCGCATACAGTTCTGGTCACCAAGATGCAAAGTAGATGTTGAAACCTTGGAATGTGTGCAGAGAAAACCAACAAAGATGATGAAGGGTCTGGAGGCTAAATGGTATGATGAACAGTTGCAGGAACTAGGAATGTCTACACTTATGTCTACCTTAACCATTTGACCAGACTGGTATAAGGTCTTCTGCAGGGGTGGGATTCAATTTTTTTAACAACCGGTTCTGTGAACATGGCTAGGCAGGCGTGGCCATGTGACTGGGTGGGCCTGGCTTCTTTTTTTTTCAGCACCCCCCTTCCCCCCATTTTTTTTTCTCCTGGGCCTCAGGCAAGCCTTTTGGGGGGGTGTTTTTGCTCCCGCTCAGAACCGGAAGAATCCCACCCCGGTCTTCTGCCTTGAGGAGAGGATTGGGCAAGAACAGGGGTGTCAAACTCGCAGTGTCCCATTGTCGTCACATGACATATCACGACTTTTTCCTCCTTCACTAAACTGGGGATGGGTGTGGCCAGCATGTGATGCATCTAGATGCCATTTTGACACCTCTGGACTAGAAGATCGCCAAGCTTCCTTCCAGGCCTATTATTCTATATTTTGTAGCGGACAAAAAGGAACTAGAGTCTAGGGAAGGGCTGTCAAACTCCTGTCCTGCAGGCCGGATGTGCCACGCTCTGGCCAGGCCCATGCCCCAGTGGTGGGATTCTGTGGGCGTGGCTTGGCTTGGTGGGCATGGCTTGGCTTGGTGGGTGTGGCTTGGTGGGTGTAGCAGGGGAAGGATACTGTCAGGATTCCGGGAGTTACGAATTGACAGATACTGCAAAATCCCTATTGCCTCCCCACCTCACTAACCTGCTTTCTAGCTCCATTCTCCTGTGTAGGGCAACAAAAGATGACCCAGATGATCAGTTGGGACTCAGGAGACAGAGACTAGATCGGGGTGGGGCCAGTAAGAGGTGGGATTTGCCAGTTCTCTGAACTACTCAAAATTTCCACTACCAGTTCTGTAGAACTGGTCAGGATCTGCTGAATATCTGCTGAAAGTCCTGATATGTCACGGGACGCTGCCATGACGACGTGAGATTGAAACTGCTGGTCTAGCGGGACACATGTGATATTGTTGTTTAGCTTTGTTTGGCTTGTTTCCAAAATTTAGTTTCCTCTCCATTAACAGAGGAATCACATGCGGTGAAAAATGTAACTTTCCTGCATGTCTGTGTTCGTTTTTCAGCCTTGTGACACTTCCTGTCCCAGAATGAAGTTTACAAGTTAATATTTCCGTTGACTAAGGAAAAAAATAAATCCAATAAAATCCATAAAAATGATCTTCTGACCTCTCTTTGCTTTTCTCATACCCAGAGATACATGGTAACCGTCTCTAAATACCGTGTTTCTCATAAAATAAGGCCGGGTCTTATATTTTTTTGAGCCCCGAAAAAATGGCTAGGCCATCTTTTCGGGGGTGACTTAATTACCCCCCCCTTGCATCCTCATCTAGAGCGCCCCGCGGGCAGCCTCGCCACCAGCCGCTCCTAACGGGTGATCATGGCAAAGCACAGAGAGCTCCCTACTCCCACCAAACACCTTTGCTGCAGACCCAAGACCTTTGGCACCTGCCGCTGTTGCTTTGCCTTCTGCCCATTCCGCCACCACGTTTGGAGCTGCTGCTTCCGTGTTTGGAGTGCCGCTGCCATTTGGAGTGCCGCCGCCATTTGGAGCACCTCTGTCATGTTTGGAGCTGTCACCTCCATGTTTGGAGCTGCCGCCATTTGGAGTGGCGGCAGCGCTCCAAATGGTGGTGGTGCTCCAAACAGTGGCAGTGCTCCAAACGCAGAAGCGGCAGCTCCAAACACGGCGGCAGCTCCAAATGTGAACATGGCAACTCCAAACAGCGGCAGTGCTCCAAACAACGGTGGGGTTCCAAACGCGGAAGCGGCAGCTCCAAACACAGCGGCAGCTCCAAATGCAAAAGCGGCAGCTCCAAACAGCAGCAGTGCTCCAAACAGCAGCAGCGGTCCAAACATGGAAGTGACAGCTCCAAACGCAGCGGCGGCATGGGCAGAAGGGAAATCAACAGCGGCGGGCGCTGAAGGTCTTGGGTCTGCCGCAAAGGTGCTTGGCAGGAGTAGGGAGCTCTTCGCGCTCTGCCATGATCGTCCATTAGGAGCAGCTGGTGGCAAGGAATTGCTGCCTGTGGGGCGTTCCTAACGGCAAGTCCTCCCGCCCTTCCCCCCATTTTGCATGTTTTAAAATAGGCCTAAATTTGGGGGGAGGGGCTTAATTTCATTTTATGCCTAGAAAACATGCTGGGTCTTCCTATTGGGGGAGGTCGTATTGTTGGAGAAACACAGTAATTCCGAAGGGTTCCTTTTAAACTGTGTGACATGACTTGGTTTACATTAGTAATTACTGAGACCAAGTCTATGAAAGCATGATAAATAAGTTTGTTTGTAGTTTTAAGGAGCTCTCTGGGGCTTCAGCTAATACAGCACCATAATTTCAAATAATTCCTTTTCTCACAGAGTTACATTTAAAATGTACAGTCCTAAAGGTCTCCTGGGAATATGTTCTCCAGTGCAATAAAATATACAAACTGTAATAGGTCCAGTATGTTTTTGTTTGACGTGAAAAGAATTCTTTTCCCTGTTAAGGAGAAGTCCGGCATTGCTTTATTATTATTTATTCTGGCAGAAAATAATATTGAAACATTGTGCTGTACAGATTCTGAAATATTTGGTATATAAAATGAATGGGTGGTTTGTGTTTATTTTTCACAGTTTTTATGAATGCAGCTATACCTATTGCAGCTGTTCTTGCGGTAAGAATGGTTTTGGGAGAGGGTGGGTTGATGCACGGCAATATAAAATATGTTTGGGATCTTTATTTTTTTCCAATAATCTCTATTTCTTGAAGTACAAATCAGGGAGTTTTGATGTCCAAAGAGTAGACCAAAATGGTGTCCAAAATCCTTAGCAAGGATTTGAGTCAGTTTGGTCCAGTGGTTAAGGCACCAGCCTAGAAAGCAGGAGACCATGAGTTCAAGTCCTGCCTTTACCATGAAAGCCAGCTGCGTGACTTTGAGCCAAACCACCAGGCGAGTGTGAGTTCTAGTCCCGCTTTAGCCATGAAAGCCAATTGGGTGACTTTGGGCCAGTCCGTCTCTCAAAGCTTACACCAGCTCACAAGGTTGTTGTTGTGGGGAAAACAGGAGGAGGAAGGTGTGTGTTGGATAGGTTGCCACTTTGGCTAATTTGCAAAAATAAGAAAGGCGAGATAAATAAAATTAGTGGAGCAGATTGTATACTTATCACAATAAAGAAGGTTACTGTACAGAAAATATGTTATAATGACGAGCAAAGCTTAGCATTTAAAATCCTACCATAGGGAAGATCCATGAGTCCAAGGAAGAAAGGCAGAGGGACATCTATCTGCCTGATATTTCTAAATGATGTGAACTCGACTCCTTTTTGTCTCACATCACATTGCACATCAGAAAAGGGACTCACAACTTGCCTTGCTACAGTGCAGCATTCCTTTTTACAGGTCTCCCCTCTTTTGACCTCTCCTGTGGACAGTTGTTGATGTACATTCCATTTATATCCATCATTTTTGAAAGGAAGGATATCTGAATAAGGCTAGCGGTGCTTTGAATTTGATTCCCAAAATAGGGCCTCTGCAGCAGGGGTGAGCTTTAAAAATTTCAGCGACGGGTTCTCTGTCCGGTTACTGGGTGGGCGTGGCCATGGTGGGCATGGTTTAGTCGTCATCCTGCACCACAGCAGGGGGGGGGGTGTTTTCACTCTCCCCGGGCTCCGGAGGCTTTCCTTGAGCCTCTGGGTGGGTGAAAACAGCCTCCCCCAGGCTCCGGAGGCCCTCCAGAGCCCTGTTTCCGGCATTTTTAAACTTCCAGAGGCCCGTTTTTCTCCTTCCCCAAGCCGCCACGCAGGCTCTGCACTTAGCTCACGTCCAAAACGGGCTGTGTGGAGTCTCCTGGGAGGGATGGGGTGGGACGGGCTGGATGGGCGGGCAGAGCCAACCAGGGGTGAGATTTGGTGGTTCTCTGAACCAGCCATAACGTTAGCTACGGGTTCTCCCAAACCCAGGCAAACCTAAGGAGCAGCTCACCCCTGCTCTGCATCTCTTTAAAGCAGCTAGGTTTCCCCCTGAGAGGCAGCTCCTTTGGAGGACTCTGATGTAAGACATTTCATGGGGATTCATAGATACAGGAGAGGAGAGGGTTTAGAAGCTGATAACTGCAGAAAGGTGGAGGTAATCCCACTGCCTCTGTGAAAAAAAAACATAAAGAAGAACATCAAGTGGTCTTTGAATTGAGTTTAAGACCCCATGCTTTCTCTGAAAAAACATTTGCCTCTACTGATATCTTTTCTTGATGTACTAGACTTTTGTGACCTACACATATGCCGAAGATAAACAGCTGACTACAGCTCAGGCTTTTGCGTCTCTCTCCTTGTTCCACATCCTCGTTACACCCTTGTTCCTGTTGTCCACCGTTGTTAGATTTGCTGTCAAGGCCATCATAAGGTAAGTGATATAATGCTTTAAAACAGAGCAGTTACAATTTAACTAACAAACCATGTTGAAGTAGAGTAGAGTAGAGTAGAGTAGAGTAGAGTAGAGTAGAGCAGAGCAGAGCAGAACAGAACAGAACAGAACAGAACAGAACAGAATAGAATAGAATAGAATAGAATAGAATAGAATAGAATAGAAGAATAGAATAGAATAGAATGTAGAGGAGAATATAGAATAGAATAGAATAGAATAGAATAGAATAGAATAGAATAGAATAGAACAGAATAGAATAGCGGATTTGGAAGGGACCTTGTGTCAGGTTTCCAAGTGATGAAATCCATTTTTTAAAAAAAGAACAAAGTCCATCTTCCAAGCCAATTTCTTTTATTTAGGAAAGCATCAAATTGGCAAAGTCCGTGATAATTCCAGATCTGACACAACCTGGAAATTACCCCACAATATTAGAAGTTAGAAACAGCCCTCAAAAGTCACATTCTCCAATAGAAGTAATTCAACGTTGCTTGATGTCATAAATCTCCACCTAAAGGGGCCTAAGCTTCTTCCCACAGGAAGAAGAACCACCTAGCCTAAACAACTCTCTCTATCTCCACTCCTCCCCGCTTAGGAATGTGGCAAGCCCGAAACCCTTTCCCCCATAACTGCCAAAGAGAAAGTAAGAAAAAGAATATATACTAAGCCTAACTAAAATGGCTACACATAGGTCAATCTCGGGCTTGACACCTTTGAGGTCTTCTAGTCCAACCCACTGCTTAGGCAGGAAATCTTATACTGTTTCAGACAAATGGTTGTCCAATCTCTTCTTAAAAACTCCAGTATTGGAGGTTCTGCAACTTCTGGAGGCAAGTTGTTCCACTGGTTAATTGATCTAACTGTCAGGGAATTTCTCCTTAGTTCTAAGTTGCTTCTCTCCTTGATTAATTTCCACCCATTGCTTCTTGTCCTGCCTTCATGTGTTTTGGAGAATAATTTGACTCCCTCTTCTTTGTAGCAGCCCCTGTAAATTGGAGTTTGCCCAATGGGACAACCTCACCATTACGCCTTCTTCCAAATAATTGGAATTGTGGAGATCACGGAACATTCCTGATGTTCCTTCAAAGAGTGGATTCCCATAACCATCTTCATCATTGTGACTGCATGTATGAATGCAGTATTACCCAAGCTTGACAAGTAGCCCTCGACTTACAAGCACAGTTGAGCCCAAAGTTTCTGTTGGCTAAGCAAAATTTGGATGCTTAGCAACTGGTTCATATTTATGACAAGTGGCCGTGTCCCAGGGTCTTGTGATCACATTTTGTGACCTTCTGACAGGCAAAGTCAATAGAGAAGCCAGATTCACTTAACAACTGAGTTGCTGACTTATCAACTGCAGCATTTCACTTAACAGCTATGGCAAGAAAGGTTGTAAAATTGTGCAAAATTCATTTCACAACTGTGGACTTAATAATTGTAAGTCCGGGGCTACCCATATATCAGAAAAAACATATTGTGACAAGCAGAATAAATCAATAAGCACCATTTATTTGATCCTGAACTCCACTTCTGTTAATACCTTTTATGCAGTATTTTTTTTTCCATAGCTTCCGTTCGTGCATCATGGTCCCTATCTTGAATATTTATAAAACGTGCATAACATATTCCACTGGGAATCATACCAGAATAAATGACGCTATTCAGTCTGTTTATCCGACCAAATTTGTGGCTTGTCCAACAAACCTGATTTGTTCAACAAAATATCCCTTATCACTGGAAGTATTTTAGATGATTAATTCTTCTTGGGACCATTTCCCCCACCCCACCCCAATGCTCAGCTTCCTCTCAAGCATGGATGCCCCATGGCAGCTGATAGCTTGAGACAAAAATCAATTCAACAATTATGAACAAATTCCTGAGCTTTGGCAGAAGAACAGTGGGATTCAAAATTTTTTACTACTGGTTCTATGGGCATGGCTTGGTGGGCGTGGCAGGGGAAGGATACTGCAAAATCCCCCATTCCCTCCCCACCCCACTAACCTGCTTTCCAGCTCCCTTCTCCTGTGCAGGGCAACCAAAGAAGACCCAGCCGATCAGCTGGGACTCGGGAAGCGGAGAATAGATGGGGCGGGGCCAGTCAGAGGTGGGATTGGCCGGTTCTCCGAACTACTCAAAATTTCCATTACCAGTTCTCCAGAACCAGTCAGAACTTGCTGAATACCACCTCTGGAACAAACAACATAGAGCACGAAAGCTTTGATGTGTCATAATAAATGATTTGTATATAAGTTGTCAGAGACCGGCCAATTTATTTTTTTCTGGTTTGAACTTAGTCACAGCTCCATTCTTTTGTTTAATTTTGGTTTTTGTTCTTCACCGAAACTGTCTCTGAACGGCTTTACATCAGAGAACATTCTGGGAAAAAATATGGAAGCTGGAAAAAAAAAAAGTACAACAAACCGATGGAAGACCCAAGCCTTATTTTTTTTTTTCCAAATCCCATAAAATCAGGTGGGTGGGAATGTGCCAAGGCCACCACAAGAAACCTAGACAAAACTCCTTTTTAGTTCTAAACATGGTATTTGGTCTTCTTCCTTCCAAATAGTCCAAAAGAAAAGAATACCAAATAAATCTTAACGTTGTATAAAGAATCGAGATTCCTCACTGTGTGCGTGCTATATTTAGCATCCTGTAATTCCAAAACCAGCAGGTCTATTGCATTGTGGGTAATTTAGATGAAGAGGGTCGGTGTTTGCCAAGACAAAACACAACTTTTTCAAAGATTAATTTTCTCTGTTTTGCCCTTAATAGCCAAAATAATTGCAGGAGGATAAATAATGCTTGGCGCTTCATTTCCTTCTACTTCAACCTAGTTATTTATCATCCATCGACTTAGTTTATAGAATGAAGTGCTCTGTACCAAGAGTAATTAAATCTATGTATGTTCTCACCAAACTGTCCCAAAGGTGTTTTTCCAAAAGGCAACAGGACTTTCTTGGTTTTTTTCCCCCTGGAAAACGTTTCGCTTCTCATCCAAGAAGCTTCTTCAGTTCTTCAGAGAAGAAGTTCCTCAGAGAGAACTGAAGAAGGTTTTTGGATGAGAAGCGAAATATTTTCAAGGGAAAAAAAATCCAAGAAAGTCCAATTGCCTTTTGGAATAACACCTCCGGGACAATTATGACCTGGATGATTGAGATTCTCTATAGACCTTCCTACCAAATTGTTCCATTTCATTTGGTGAAGTTGCTTTACTTTTCTAGTTTACTACCAAAGAATTTTCTTCAAATGGCTGCCCTTTAGGACAGCATAAAATACCTGTTTTTCCAACAAGCCCAAGGTCAGAGCGATTTCTGAATCCACAAGAGCAATGCAAATTCCTTTTTTTTTTTTTTTTGCATTCCTGAAATGCTGTGTTTGTTACTACCATTTCTTTATTTTAAATGCTTGGTTTTCTATAAATTGTTTTCAAGCTCGAAAGAGTAGATATCTGGTGCCGGTGAATGACCGGAATTTGATTTCTCATCATTAGATTTGTCTTCATTTGTTTTCAAACTTTTATACATTTTGGATCATTGGCGATTAAACAGTTGGGAAGCTTATAATTATCAATATATCAGATAATATTGGCATAATATCAAGGGCCGCCAAGATTATATTTACAAACCCATATTGGGAAAAATTAATTTAAAAAGTCTCTCTCAGTAAGAGTGGAAATGTGAGGAAGACTGGTATTTTTATTATGACCAATACAGACTGACAGAATAACAGAATTGGAAGGGACCTTGAAGGTCTTCTAGTCCACCCCCTGCTCAAGCACCCATGATGGCATATGTATGGCACGTGTGCCACAGGTGGCACTCAGAGCCATTTGTGCGGGCACACGAGCCCCAGCCAAACTTATCTGCACTGCACATGCATGTGCCTCCCAGCTGATTTTCAGCCCATTTGAGGCCTTTACAGGAGGCTGAAAAATGAGCCTTCCAGAAATACTGGAAGTGCTGAAACGGGCCCGTTTTTCGGCCTCCAAAGGCTTCCCTTGAGCCTCCGGGAGAGTGAAAACAGCCTCACCCAGGCTCTAGAGATCCTCCAGAGGCTGAAAACAGGCATTTCTGGTATTCCCGGAAGGCCCCGTTTTTCGGCCTCCCAAGGCTGCAGAGACCTCCCTCGAGCCTCTGGGAGGCCGAAAAAGGCCTCAAATAGGTCAAAAATCAACTAGGAAGTGCGCGCATGCGCAGTGCAGGTAAGGGGGCAGGGGAGTGTTGCATGCACATTCATGGGGGGCGCATTGCATTGTGGGTGCCGGCACATACACACACACACTATCAAACAAGCACACACTTTCGGCACACCACAAGAAAAAGGTTCGCCATCACTGCCCTACACCATTCTGGACAAATGGTTGTCTAATCTCTTCTTTAAAACCTCCAGTGATGGAACACCCACAACACTATAAAAGTATCTTAACAATTTTGTGTGTTATCACTGTTTTTTTCCCCCTGTTTTCTAGTGTGCAGAAATTAAATGAATTTCTCCTAAGTGATGAGATTGGAGATGACAGCTGGAGAAATGGAGAGAGCCCATTGGCATACGAATCGTGTAAGAAGCACACAGGACTAGTAAGGGATTCTTTTTCTTAATTCTTTTATTTTAAGCTTCAAAATATATTACTGGTTTAAGTTTACTGGTAGCCAGTTCCCCATACTATTTTTTATAAGAGCTCTTTGGAGACTTATGGAATGATCTCACTGAAATGGATGAGGTTCGTAGCAGTAAATATATATATATTGCTACTTTTTAATAACTAGGAACTGGTTATTAATTTCAATAATGAATTGCGAAGTAATATAAATATAGGAGACTGGGCTGTCTCCAGATTAATTGATTGATTTAGTTTTAAGTTCAGGGACTACACAAGTTTAATGATTCTGGAAAGCTCATGTCAAATAGCAAGATTAAAAGCTACAATACAATATAAATAAATAACACTCCGGCAATGATTGCTCTATGGCACTGTTTTGTAACTTTACAAAACTTTAAGAAGCAACTTTAAGAAGCGTGGACTTCTACTCCCAGAATTCCACAGTCAACATATTAGCTAAGGAATTTTGGGAGTTGAAGTCCACATATCTTAATGCTGCCAAGATTGACAAACATGGTGATTTGTATCAGGTCTCATTGAACCATATCTTTTATTCCAGTAGAGGTGAAAATGTTTTTTTTTTAAATTTTAAAAATAAACTTTATTAAACATTTAAAAATATATACATAATACAAAACATTTTGTAAAATACGAAACCAAAAAGTTATACATAACCAATAAACGTAAAAACATAAACATTTCTAATTGCTTAGACGGTGTGTTTTTATCAAACAGTTTTCCAATACTTAATTCCTATATCTGGTATATACTCCTATCATGACCTCTTCATATTTTCCCTTGCCTATCTGTTTACTCACAGGTTTCTATCCTTTATCCAATTATACCAGTTTTCCCAAACTGTAGAATATTTTGAGTCTTCCTTATCTTTTAACTTTTGGGTGAGTTTATCCATTTCCGCGCAGTCATAGATCTTCTGGATTATCAAATTATCTGCTAGCATCTGATCTCCTTCCAACATTGAGCTAATGTCATCCTTGCTGCGGTTATTATATGTAAAATTAAATATTTGATTTCTTTTGCAATTTCGAGGTGAAAATGTTTGATAAGGCGGATTGCTAGCTGACTAATCAGTCTTTCTCTTTTTTTCATCTGGATTTTGGACCAGCAGTGGTGAAAATAGACCACTAAGTATCTTGGTTTAAAAAAACATATAAGGAACATGAAACAAGATCTGATCCATTCCAGGAAAAGAATATTGATAAAGGAAACTAGATAGGTAGCCCTCCACTGACCACCATAACTGAGTCTGGAATCTTGGTTGCTGAGTGAAGCAAATGTTAAGTGAGATGCCCCATGACTGCTTCGTTCAACAACTGCAATCCTAGCACTTCTGGTTATCGTCATTAAGTGATTGCACAAGTCATTAAATGGGCAGAGTGAGTGGCGCGGTGACCTAGAGGTGGAGCTTTGGCCTCACAATCAGGAGGCTGCGAGTTCGATCCTAGATAGGGGCAGATATTTCTCTCTCTGGGCACAATGAGAATATATCTGCTGCACAAAACTCCGTATTGGTGACAGGAAGAACATCCGGCCAATAAACACTCAGCTCCATTCAGTTGCTCAGACTCTACCCCAGAAGGGATTACAGGGTCATTAAAAGACCAAAACAATGGACAGAGTTTCAGGTAATGAACATGGGGTGCAGGTAGGGGGTAGGAACCTGGGAATCTTTACCTGAGCTGAAAATTCCACCAAAATTCAACACTGGCCTCTCAGGGCCTCCCTGATCTTCATGAGATACCCCCGTGCTACTTAACTTGTTGTGCTGCCTCTCTGGTCAATGCTTAGAGTTGACTCCCTCTTGTCTCTCTGGGCTGACTGAAAGAGTTGGCTGCCAAAAGATATTCCCTCTCCTTCATGTGTAGAAGGAAATGCCTTTGGCAAGGCAACTACCTGAAACTTCTCAGGATACAACAACTGAATGAAAAACTGCTGGTGACCTTCTACCGCTGCACCATAGAGAGTATCTTAACTTACTGCACCTCTGTATGGTTTGCCAATTGCACAGGGGCAGATAGGAAAGCACTCCAGAGGGTCACCATCATTGCCCAGAAGACCATTAGTTGCCCTCTCCCCTCTTTGGAAGAACTTTATAGCTTCCGCTGCCTTAAGAAAGTTCAAAACATTCTCAAAGATCCATCTCATTCCGGGCACCCTTTTTTTTGAACTATTACTATCTGGCAGACAGTACAGGATAATAAAAACAAGGACAAATAGGCTGAAAAACAGCTACCATTCCAGGGCAGTAACTCTATTGAATTCTACTGCATAGTGCAATAGTAATGCAATATCAGGGGTTTTCAATTCAATGTATAGAATGTGAAGGATGTGTGTTTGTGTTTTATTTTTATAGTCATAATGTACACTGAAGATGGCATTTAATTTTGTGGTATGAGGTGCAATGACAATAAAAGACTAAAAGAAAGCCTTCGGCAGGGGTGCAGCAACATCCCACAAATCATCAGGATCTAAGCTACTTTTCTGCCCCCCACAGGAGAATGGATGTCAGGTTCCCTCGCTAGGCAGCTCTTTCG
The DNA here is from genome assembly GCF_049901715.1 of Pseudonaja textilis. NCBI lineage: Eukaryota > Metazoa > Chordata > Lepidosauria > Squamata > Elapidae > Pseudonaja > Pseudonaja textilis. The sequence goes on from NC_141994.1 coordinate 67,607,785, forward strand.
GAATCTTCTTGGCGGGCAGCACAGCAGCTTGCAATCTTCTCTGTCATCTTCCCCATTGACTTTCTGGAGAAGCTGCCAAAAGAGCTTGCAAATAGCAATCACATGATCACAGGGGACTTGACAACCAGTCGCAAATTCGAAGCTGGTACCTAGCATCCAGATGGCGATCATGTAGTAGCCAGGAGGGAGAGCATGAAATTTTATGACATCTTGAAGTGCTTTATAGGCTGTAAAACACCCTTTCGGAGGTTGTTGTTTTGATGCTGTTATCTACTTCACTAATCAGGTGGAGATTAAAAACTTCCTCTTCTCTTTTTTTGTCCATGTCTGAAGCATCCCAAAGCCATAAATCGGAAACAGCCCTTGAGACACCAGCTGGATGGCTATGATCAACCACAAAGGTTATCCACTCAACACCTAACCATTGATGAATATGCTATCAAGGTGCCTTGTGTTTTAAAGTAGAGAGATCAATCCAATATTTTCTCCTCAAACCTTAAGTGTTTTTGCTGATAATCCAGATGAGATGGACCTTCTGTAGTAGTTAATCTCCATCCTGATCTGGAAGGAAGTGTCCTTTTCTTTAAATACTAGTTCCACAACATGGGGATGTTTAATATCTTTGCCTTCACTTAAGATGAATCTCTGGTATGGAAGATTTTATTTATTAATTGATCCCTCCCTACATCCCTCTGTCCCTCTCTCTATCAATCCAGTGGTGGGATTCAAAAATTTTTTACTACTGGTTCTGTGGGCATGGCTTGGTGGGCGTGGTGTGGCTTGGTGGGCATGGCAGGGGAAGGATCCTGTAAAATCTCCATTCCCTCCCCACTCCTGGGGGAAGGTTACTGCAAAATCTCCATTTCCTCCCCATCCCACTAACCTGCTTTCCAGCTCCCTTCTCCTGTGCAGAGCAACCAAAGAAGACCCAGACGATCAGCTGGGACTCAATGGGAGGCAGGGAATAGATGGGGGCAGGGCCACTCAGAGGTGGGGTTTGCTGGTTCTCCGAACTACTCAAAATTTCCACTACCGGTTCTCCAGAACTGGTCAGAACCGGCTGAATACCACCTCTGCATCCATCCATCCAATGTATTGGCTGTTGCTGCAAGGTTACTCTGGCCGCTTACAAGAATAAAAACACAAAACTATATAAATAAAGTACTACAAAAGTATAAAAGTACAAGATACAATAGCTGAAAGGTAAAGTCAATTTGCAAATAGGATGAGCAGGGGGAAGGCGGGATTTGATGTTAATCTATCAGTCCCTTGCAACATGAAGCCCGTCCTTTAGAACCCCAAACCAGCTGGCAGAACCTTTGGTCTTTAGGCTCTTAGGGAAAGTCAGGAGAGTTGGAGCTGACCTTACTCCGTGGAGCAAAATGTTGCAGAGGGCAGATACAACGGCAGAGAAGGCCCTTCTGGACCCCACCTACTGGGTATCTCTAGCCAAATGGGCCCCACAGCATGCCTTCTCTGCCAGCACAGGTGGGGCAAGCCAATCCCGATGGGATGAAATTGTCCCTAAAGGATCCACACCATGAATTAAGGGCTTTAAAAGTGATCGCCATCACCTTAAATTGCACCCGGAAGCAAACCAGCAGCCAGATTTTTACTGAAAGGCAGGGGTGGGATTCAGCTGGTTCGGACCAGTTCGGGCGAACCAGATGTTAAATTTACATCTGTTGAACCGACCGGCTGCCCCATCCACCCCTCCCAGGAGCCTCCATGCGACCCATTTTGGATGCAGGTAAGGGCAAGGTCTGCATGGAGTCTCTGGGAGGGCGGAAATTGGCCCTTCCAGAAGTCCGGAAATAGGCTTCCCCATTTTCACCCTCCCAGAGGCCCGAGGGAAGCATCCAGGCCTTGGGGTAGGCAAGAAATGAGCCTCCCGGAAGTTATGGCAGGTCATGCCCACTCAGGAACCCGGCAGCGAACTGGTTGCTGGGATTTTTGAATCCCACCCCTGCTTAAAGGTGGTTTGTTTTTTTTTTCATTTATTGCTTGTACTCATCTTCATTGAAAGGAATTGTTTTGTACTTAAAATGGTATTCTAAATATGGGAAAGTTTTGAAAACCATGTTTATTATGTAGCGCACCCATTTTTTAAAAAATCCCCTTGGTATCTTTTACTCTTGTGGCATTTCAAAACGTCCTTTTGAAAAAAAGCTTTGTTATCTTAACCTGGTTTCTAAGAGTTACAGACGTGCTTGCCGATTAACTTCAGCATAATTGTTACATGCGTTGGTTTGCAATTTCTAATGTATGATGTTATGCGTTGCAGATAACCAACGGATACTTTTCCTGGGGAAGTGGCCTGGCCACATTATCCGATATTGATATCAAAATCCCAACAGGTAAGTTAATCTTGCATACTCAACACCATTTTGTTCAGCACATTTTCAACTGCCTCTAGATCAGGGATGTGAATCTCGATTTCATTGAGGGACGCATCAGGGTTGTGTTTGATCTCGGGGGGCTGGGGGGCAAGTGGGTGTGGCCAGCTATGGAACTGAAAGGCAAAGAGGATCGAGAATACTATGTGACATGGGAGAGGTGGTACGAATGGGCGAAGGATAAGAATAAAAATAATGTATAGTCACAAAATAAGAAACACGTACATACAATGACACGATAACTGTTCATGGAAATGAGATTTTTGTATTTTTTTAAATTTTAAAGAATATTTTTTTTTTAAAAAAAGGATTTTTCCAAATGACCATCAGATTATATTATTATTAACACGCTCTGATGCTAAAGAGTTCTACTCTCCCTCCCCACCTGAAAAGAAATCTGTTCCAAATGCAAAACACAAGCAGAGGAGAGGAGTTTAACTTTCAGACCACCAAGCAGCTTTAGTACAGAACAGTTGAGCTAAGCCACGCCCAGGTCTCCTTCTTGCTCACACAACAAATATTGCTTCAGTTTCCAAACAGCCCTCAACTCTCTCACACGCTGACAGGACGTTAGCCAGAGGAATATTGATGGATGCTGGTAGGCAGAGGCAGAATTCCCACCCCCCTTATTTGCCTCCCCAAAAACGAAGCCTGACCACATAGTTTCATAGCGAAGCATGGCGACCAAGCTAGTGTGCCTATAATCACATTCATTTCTATCTGGGCAGCTCTTCCATTGAAAGATTTGTGTCCATTCTTTCTATCCAAATCTTTTACTCCCCCACCCATTTTGTATTGCAAAATGTACACCAACCCAAATAAACAAGAATCAGAACAGAAGCTTAGAAGGCAAATGGTATTTATTGCTGAAATACAGGAGCGTTTACGCATGTATGCAAGAAGCAGCTGGAATAATCATTAACTGAATACTCTAAGGGAGGAATACATTAAAGGGTTGAATTCTGATGTATTAATTTGTAGGCCAGATGACCATGATCGTAGGACAAGTTGGCTGTGGCAAATCTTCTCTTCTTCTTGCTATCCTGGGTGAGATGCAAACCTTGGAAGGGAAGGTTCATTGGAACCGGTATGTTTTCAAGTTCTTTAACTCGAACCAGGGTTACCTAGAGAGAGTCAACTCATAAAACATTTCTCTGGCCGTTTTATAGTTGCCAACAGAAAGGGAGATGGGGGGAAGGGGTTTGAAAGAGCAGTGTGGCAGCTTAGAAATCGAAAGTACATTCCATTCATAGTTTTTTCAGAGATTGTAACTCTAATTGGAGAACATGATTGATGACTCTTGGCTATGGATGTGTCTCCTTGGAGAATATGAATTATGATACATCCAGAGGGGTGGCGGGGGAAACCAGGGTCAAGGATGACAGTGAATTACGTGTCTCAGAGTCGGCTACACCCAGGTCATGCTGACGTGTTAACTCCCAATAAATCCTTCGTAGTTTTGGAAGTTTGGCTCGAGACTCATGATTTAATTGGAGTAACTTCTGGAATCCCAGCAGAGATAGAGAGGACTGAATCTGAGTAGAGGAGCTATTATAAGCCGTTCAGCAAGTCATGAACGGCTCAAGCAATGAATGACATGAGGGATAATTGTTGTGATCAATAAACCGGTCAGGGAACTTGATTAATATGACCTGTTTTAATAATGAAATTTAGTGTTGGAAGAAAGATCAATCCATAGTCTGTCATGAAAGGTACAACTCTATCAGTCTAAATTATTAGGGGATTTAGATAGCATGAGTTATGCTGATAGCTTTCCTTAGGACTGTTTTTCCATTGACACACAAACCCATTAAAAATAAATACAGGATAGAACCATTAAAATTTCTGATTGGTCGTATTAAGTATCTCTGTTGGGAAGACATCAAGGAAAGTCATTTTTGATAAAGGAGAATATTTATAGCTCAAGGTTGAATTGTGGAGTCCTTAATGCTCTCTGAGCTTGGCAGTTTTCTTGCAGACGTTTCATTACCCAACTAAGTAACCTCATCAGTACTAGAAAAAAAAATGAGGTTTCTCTTCTCTTCTCTTCTCTTCTCTTCTCTTCTCTTCTCTTCTCTTCTCTTCTCTTCTCTTCTCTTCTGTACTCTACTCTACTCTACTCTACTCTACTCTACTCTACTCTACTCTACTGTATTCTACTCTACTCTTCCTCTCCTCTCCCTTCCTCTCCTCTCCTCTGCTGGTAACTCTTGGATACTAAAAACTTGACTCTTCCCCTCCCTTCGCCTCTCTAGTCTCCCCCTCAGCTCCCTATTTCCTGTGAACCTGCTGGCTTTTTGCAAAGCTTTAAGAACCTAGCTATGTACTCGGGCCTGGGGCTCGGAATGTGTGAAGGGTCCCATGACTTGGCTTTAATAGTAACTGGTTAATCAACACAGCTGCTGGTTATACCTATTTATTTTGTGAATGTTTTTATTGTTTTAATGTTTCTTTAATTGTTTAATTGTTCTATACTTTTAGATGTATGAGCTACCCAAAGTCATTTGGCTGAATTGAACAGACATAGAAATTAAATGGAGGGAGGGAGGGAGGGAGGGAGGGAGGGATGAAGGGATGGAGGAATGCAGATTTGCATTACAGATTGTCCTCTAGACTAAGGGTTGAGGAGGACCATAAAATGGGGGATTTGCAAGGTCTAATAGCATGATATTCAGTCATCTGTACCAATATGCTTGGCTTTCTTCTTATGCTTCACGATTAAGATTCTGCTTAGGTGTTGACCATCCCTCCTTCCATATTTGAAACTTCATCAGTTCGGTGGTATTATCTTTTTCTCGACAGCTACTAAAACATTGTTTACTGTAACTTGCAGCATAAATGAAACTGAGTCTTCTGTTGAAGCAAACTGGAGGTATTACTCTTCAATCTGATCCCTGAAACTCTACCCTTTTTTTTAAACTCCTCAATCAATATCTTGTTTCCTTCCCTCAAATATAATAACTTCCTAGAATGTATTAATCCTAAGCATCTACAGCACAGTGGTTCCCAGTCTTTGGGGCAAATGACTTGAGGCATATGAAGTCCTCATAATGGAATTTCTAACATGCAACAGGATAGAATAGAATAGAATAGAATAGAATAGAATAGAATAGAATAGAGTAGAGTAGAGTAGAGTAGAGTAGAGTAGAGTAGAGTAGAGTAGAGTAGAATAGAATAGAATAGAATAGAATAGAATAGAATAAGAACAGAATAAGAACAGAACAGAACAGAACAGAACAGAACAGAACAGAACAGAACAGAATAGAATAGAATAGAATAGAATAGAATAGAATAGGAAATGAATAGGAAATGAATAGGATAGAGCAGTGGTGGCTAACCTTTTTTGGCTCCCATGCCGATAATTGCATGCGTGTGCCTCTGCGCATGCACATGTGTTTCCTGCGCCCCCTGCGCATGCACACCAGATACACAACAATCAGCTGTTGGGTGGTGGCAGCGTGCTAGCAATGCGCGGTAGGGCTCTTCCAGGTGAGCTCTCACATGCTGGCAGAAGTGGCTCAGCATGACACTTCTGGCATGCGTATCATAGTTTCACCAACACGGGGATAAAGAATAGAGTAGAATAGAATATAAATAGAATAACTTTATTGTCATTTGAATGTACACTAATCGGCAGGGATTAAAACGAAATTTCGTTGCATACAGCTCTCAAAGGATCACCACCTCCAATATACACTACACAATCATGACAGAATAAATAAATAAATTCAAAATTATGTACATACTGACATATATGATACAGAGAAACAACACAGTCTAGTTTGGACAACTTATTGCAGGTTACACTTACAACCTCAATTGAGCTCAAAATTTCTGCTGTTAAGCAAGACATTTGTCAAGGGAGTTTTGCCCCCTTTTACGACTGTGTCTTGGCACAGTTGTTAAGGGAATCACTGCAGTTGATAAGATTAGTAACCTGGTTGTTAAGTGAATCTGGCTTCCCCAATTGTCAGAAGGTCGCAAAAGGTGATCACATGACCCCAGGAGACTGCAACCCTCACAAATATGAGTCAGTTGCCAAGCATCTGAATTTTGATCAAGTGGTCATGGGGATGCTACAAAGGTCTTAACTGTGAAAAACGGTCATAAGTCACTTTTTTCAGTGCCATTGTAACTTTGGACAGTCACTAAATGAACTGTTGTAAGTCAAAGATTACCTGTATGTGGGACTTAGAAAACACTTAGTAGATGTGCAAACTGGCTGTTATCTTTACTCGCATGTATTAATTTGCATATATTGTAATGTCCCTTTCTGGTCATATTAACATCCATTTCCTGAAATGCCTTCGTTTTTATATTTTGGGGTGAAAGAATGTTTGTAATTTCATGTTCACAGGAACCATTGACATTGTGTAAAAAGGGGAAAAAAAATAGAAGACTGAAGGTAGGTAGTCCTTGACTCCCATCTATTAGAAATGGTGTAGAGTCCCCTGCTTGGGCAGGGGGTTGGACTAGATGACCTACAAGGTCCCTTCTAACTCTGATTATCTGTTATCTGACTTACAACGTTCATTTAAGTGACTGTTCAAAGTTACGGCGGCACTGAACAAGGGGACTTATGACTGTTTTTCATACTTCTTACAACCAATGTGGCATTCCCAGGGTCGCATGATCAAAATTCAGATGCTTGACAACTGACTCATAGTTATGACGATGGCCGTGTGCCGTTTCGCGATCTTCTGACAAGCAGAGGCAATGAGGAAGCAGAGATTCAGTCCAATTTTTCCAATGTGTTTTCTTAAGAGACCAGGGTGGAGAATGAAATGTAAAACTGAGCAGAGCTGAAATGAATACCGTTTTATGTCCCACAATTGCAGTGTTCTCGATTCTTTTCCTAAACCAGGAGTCCCCAAACTTGACAACTTTAAGACTTGTAGACTTCAAGAATTCTGGGAGTTGAAGTCCACAAGTCTTTTTTTTTTTCATTAAAGCAGTTGTATTTATTTTTAGGAATGTATGGTCATCATTATACGGATAGAGAAAACCTTTCTAGCTGTTGGCTTTAGTCACAAGAAGTGTCATCATATTCATCCCATTTCCCTGTGCCTTATTTTTACATAGATATTTTTTAGTAATCTTCTTGAACCAATCAGAACTCACAAGTTGTCAGGGAATCTCACTACTGCATCTGCTTTGCAGAATTAACACACTATTACTCACATCTTCATATCCTGGACATAAACTGTTTCAACTCCTACCCTCAAAATGATGCTATAGAGCACTGCAACTAGAACAACTAGACACAAGGACAGTTTTTTCCCAAACGCCATCACTCTGCTAAACAAATAATTCCCCCAACACTGTCAAACTATTTACTAAGTCTGCATTACTATTACTATTTAAGTCCACAAGTCTTCAAGTTGCCAAATTTGGAGACCCCTGTCCTAAACCGTAATGCCTAGAATTTGAACTTCAGCCTTCATACTTTGAAGCAAAAAGCAACATTTTGACATTCAATCTGGATGTCTTAGTGATCTGAATTGAAAGACCACCATTCAGCTTCCTTGGTAGATATAAAGTCAAGCCAAATATTCATGGTTTTTCCAATCTGATGGACATATGGACTCAAGAAACACAAGGTTTCATTTTAGCTCACCTCTCAAATCAGGCAGCTGCTGGGAACCACTGTGTGATCAGATATCCTGGTAATTTAAAAGAAATTAACAATATATGCCTTCCAAACTCCTTACATACGGACTCATTCTGAGACTGCATAAAATTGCTTCTAACCAATGTTTCATGCTGTATATCATGGCACCCATATCTCTTGGAAGACCTGCCAATAACAGTTGCAGAGTAATTTATTGGAGTTTTCGAAATATAAATGTTCATTCAACTTGAATTTGAATACCCACAAATATAGTTTTGTAAGATCTCCATCATCATTTCCCATTTCCATTGCCTATATTTAGTATGAGATTTGTATCAGAACGGAAGAAGGATACAAAGCAAAATGTTTTCAAGGGAAAAAGAATATGTCACGAAAAAAGGAAAGATAAAATAGAGACTGGGTGTTCTTCTAACCTAAGTCTTCTTTCCCCTTAAACCTGGTTTTAACAACTAATCTCCTTTATATGTTCTTTGTGCCTTCCTTGTTCGAATGCACCCTTGTTAAAATATGTAGGGAGCTATTCCCTATCTTCTAATGCATCTAAATTCCCTCTTTCCACTAGGAATCGGTTTTCAGTGGCTTACGCAGCCCAGAAACCCTGGCTCTTGAATGCAACGGTGGAAGAAAACATCACCTTCGGGAGTTCTTTTAATAAACAGAGGTAAAGATTTCACACCTGTCTCTTTCTAACCACCAAAAGTCCCAGAATTTCTGCACTTTTTCTAGATTCAGCTGGGACTTGACATTGCTAACTGGTGTTGTCACACGATGTTTTGCTTAACAACTGTCTTGCTTAAGAATGTCAATTCCAGTCCCATTAGGGTTATTTGGCAAGGACTATTTGTAAAGGTAAATGTCTTCCTGTCAATCATGTCCAACTGTTGGAAGAAATATCCATCTGGTTCAATTCCAAGCCGGGAGAAAGATACTAGAAACGTGGAAGCTGATTGGAAAGATGGCTTAATGAAACAGAACCACAGGGATGGTCCTGGGCAGCTGACCCCATGGAGTTGAGAGTGAGGGATTTTTATAACTTCTCGTGGGCTTTGAACTTGAGCTTCCTGTTCCTGTGTAAGAACATGTATTCTATTGGTTGCTGACAGACTCCCATGGGGCTATGCAGGGGTCATAGCTGAGGTTGTCTGAGCTCTCAGGGTTGGTTGAAGGTTGGCTGATGCAATGTCCTTAGGAGATTGTGCCATGTGGTGAGCTCTGTTGCTAGATGGGTTAATCCTATTATGTCCTGAGGGAACATGTCTTAATCCTATCACCATGGAGCTGGAGGTCTTTTCTCTTATAGATAGGCTGGCCCAGTCTTTTTTAATGGGCACCAAATATCTGCTGTGGGCAGGAGCCGAAGCTCTGAGTTTCTGTCTCCTTTAGGATTTTTATTTCTCTTCTAGGGGAAATATTTTATCGTTTTTTTAAAAAATAAATTTATTTATTCAACATTTCAACATTTAAAAAACAATTTCCACTTTTTACAATGATTCTGTAATGGTGTTCACACTAGTTAATAAAGTCTATAACTATATCAATTACTTCTCCATTCTATTCACTTATACTCTTATTTCTCGATCTAACTTATAACACTATTAACTCACACCAGGGGTGGGATTCTACAGGTTCACACCTATTCGCTAGAACCGGTTGTTAACATTCTAAGCAGTTCAGAGAACTGGTTGTTAGAAGAAATTACTGGCCTAATCCTGTAAGGAAGGCAGGAAGGAAACATTCTGGTGTTGCTTACAGAAACTGCCTTTCCGTTAACCCTTATTACATTCTTGGCAGGACTAGACTTCCATTCTCAGGAACTTCTCTGGAGTTTTTTTCCCCCTCCTTTTCTGGTACTTTGCTTGTGTGGAGTGACCATTCAAAATTACAATGGCACTGAAAAAGGTGACTTATGACCATTTTTCACACTTATGACTGTTGCAGCATCTCCACATTCATGAGAAGCCAGGGGAGGAGATGCGTGCCTCGATGTGAGTGATATTGAGTTGGCCACACCCAGCCAATAACATGACCACCTAAGCCACGCCCACAGAACTGATTGTTAAAAATTTGAATCCCACCCCCAGGCTTCTGTATTGTGTTCGTCTGTGAGTCAGGGCCCCACAGTTGTTTCAGTTTTAAATTTGGGGCAGCCTATTGCTGTGCCAGAATGGTTTTTTCTTCATCCTGACTGGTTGGGAATCTTGGTCTGTGTTTATTGATCTTGGAGTTTGCTGTGTTCTGCTTGATTGGTGTTTCTGATTTCTTCTGTCTGTTTTGTGGCTCTTTTTGTATCTTGATTGGCTGGCAACATTGTGTTCCTTTATTGGAGGCCTTTTGTGAAGCTTGGCTCTGGGTAAATGGATGGCTATCATTTGTTAGGAAGCTAGGTTTCATCTGGGTGCCTGGCTGGGGTGTGTTTGAGCTGGAGGTATCAGGGGGGATCTGTTTGTGCCCAGGTGTTTGCCTGGCTTGTGGTGTGGAGATTTTTTTGTTTGTGAGTGCAGGCTTCCAAATGATTGACAGTCTGGTGGAATCATCTCTTCTATTCATGCTTTCAGGTCTTTTTTCAATCTCTATGGCTTCTCTGATGATTCTGTGGCTGGGGTTTTCTATAGTTGCTAGGGTTTTGATGCCGTTGAAGTTGATGCTATGACCTGTGGCTTCCGTGTGTTGGACTAGTGAGGAAGTGTGTTCCAGCTTTTTGACTGCATTTTTGTGTTCATCCAGGCGGGTACTTATTCTATTGGTCTGTCCAATGTATGTGGCTGGGCATGATGCACAGGGGACTTCGTATATGCCTTGGTTTTCCAGGTCAATTTTATCTTTGGGGTTTCTAAGGATGGCTGCTATTTTTCTGTCTGTTTTGAAGGCAGTCTTGATGTGATGTCTGTGTAGTATCTTACTGATTTTGTCTGTAGTACCTCTTATGTAGGGCAGGACAGCTGTGCCATAGGTCTGTTCATCTTCTGGGCCTCCATTATGTCTCAGTGTGTTTTTGTGGATCAAGCCGGTGATTTTGCTTTCGTGGAAGCCGTTGGCTGTCAGTACTTTAGTCAGGGTACATAGTTCAGTCTTTATGTGTGTCTTGTCTGCCAGGCGTTTGGTTCTGGTGATTAGTGTTTTGGCCACGGAGTTTATCTGTGCTGGGTGGTGGTGGGATTGGGCGTTGAGGTAGTGGTTGGTGTGTGTTTTCTTCTGGTATATGGTGTGTCCTAGTGTGCCATCTGTTTTTTTTGTAGATTAGTACATCTAGGAATGGTAGTTGTTTGTTTGTTTCCGTTTCCATGGTGAACTTGATTTTGGGGTGTGTGCTGTTTAGGTGTGTTAGGAAATTGTTTAGGTTTTCTTTTCCTTGGGGCCAAATCACGAATGTGTCATCGATGTATCTTAACCATAGTTTGGGTTTGTGGATGGCATTAGCCAGGGCTCTGGATTCGAATTCTTCCATGAACAGGTTTGCAATGACGGGTGACAGTGGTGATCCCATAGGGGCTCCTTCGATTTGTTTGTATCTTTGTCCTTTGTATATGAAATATGTGTTTGTATATGAAATATTTGTATATGAAATATTGTATATGAAATATGTATATTTCATATACAAAGGACAAAGATACAAACTAAGATACAAACAAAGATACAAACCCTGGCTATGCCCATACAGCAACCAGACAGCAAACTGGTTGCTGGGATTTTGAGTCCTACCCCTGGTTCTCATCCAGAAGATGAGAAATCATCATACAAGCCAGTCAGTCACTCTTTAAAAAGGGCCATCCTTCCCTGCAAATTTTCTCTTAAGTTATACTCCCCCTTGCCTCGTAAAATGTGAAGCGGTGAGGCAATGCATTTGCTAAGATAACCTTTCCCTGTTTGCAGAGCCTTTCAAAGGCTCTTGTAAACCTCAGTTCCCTCCCTCGCCACATTCTCTGATCCCAGAAAGTGTTTTCCAAAAAAGGAAATAACGAAGTGGGGAATGGGAAAACATCTGTATAGTTCCTAAGAGGAAAACTGCAAAGAGTAGGTTAACATAAGTAGCCCAGTACTATTGACTTAAAACTTAATGCAACTGATCCTTATCAGAGGCACAGTTCTTTATTAATCAGTCATAATAAGGGAGCTGAGGCTGAATTTAAAGTTTATGATATCGGTTCCAAGAGGGGACGACTGGAAAGAGGGGAAGTCATACATTTAAAAATAAAGAATCATTAGAGTACTTCTCAATGAATACTATCTACACAGGAGATGGTTCCCAATTCCCAGACTCTCCTGTTGCACAAAAATCACTTTGCTGCCTGACCGTCCATCCTGTTTTCTTTTATTCCATGTTTATATTTAATTTTGAGGTGGGAGGAAATCAAAAGGAACATTCTTCCCTCAAAACGATGCTATAGAGCTCTGCACACCAGAACAACTAGACACAAGGTCATTCTTATCTTATTATTTAATCTAATAATAAGATTATTTATCTAATTATTTCTTATCATTCTGCTAAACAAATAATTCCCTCAACACTGTTCAACTATTTACAAAGTCTGCACTACTATTACTGTTAATCTCATCATTCCTCATCACCCATCCTCTCCCACTGGTGATTGTATGACTGTAACTTTGTCGCTTGTATCTTTACGATTTATATTGACTGTTTTCTAGTATGATTTGATTGCTTATTGTACCCTGTGACTATCGTTAAGTGTTGGACCTTATGATTCTCTACTCTTGATGAATGTATCTTTTCTTTTATGTACACTGAGAGCATTTGCACCAAGACAAATTGCTTGTGTGTCTAATCGCACTTGGCCAATAAAGAATTCTATTCTATTCTATTCTATTCTATTCTATTCTATTCTATTCCTGTTGTTTAACATTAAGAGATTGGATAACCATTTGTCAGAAATTACAAATGGTTTCCTGTCTAAGCAGGGGGTTGGACTAGAAGACCTCCAAGATCCCTTCCAACAACAAACTCTGATTGCTTAATTCATCCATGTCATGGGTTCAGACAATACATGAAACCATAAGCTCAACATTCAGGCTTCATTAAGCCACCAAAAAAAAGGACGAAGTTGAAACAAATTGAACTTAGCATGTACAAATGTGAAGCTCTTTGTCTGACTTACAGGTAGTCTTCCACTTATAACCATTCATTTAGTGAACATTCAAAGTTGCAGTGGTGCTACAAAAAAGCAATTTATGACCATTTTTCAAAGTTATGACCAGTGGTGGGATTCAAATAATTTAACAACTGGTTCTCTGTCCTAATGATTTCTTCCAACAAGCAGTTCGCCAAATTGCTCAGAAAATTAACAACCGGTTTCCCAAACTGGGGCGAACTGGCTGAATCCCACCACTGGTTACAATTGTTGCAGCATCCCCGTGGTCATGTGATCAAAACTTGGCTACTTGGTAACTGATTCATATTTATGACGGTTGCAGTGTCCCAGGGTCATGTGACTACTTTTGCAAATTATGACAAGCCTAGTCAACGGGGAAACCAGATCCACTTAATGACCATGTTACTAACTTAACAGCTGAGGTGGATGCCATGCCATGGAGTTTTATAAGTCAAAACCATCACCCAGAAGCAGACTGGGAGTTAGTGCAGGTCACAGAGCATTTAAAACAAGGTTTAAATGCTCAACCTTGGCAATTTGGGTGAAGAATTCCCCAGCCAGCATACCTGTTATCTAATACTTGCTTGACAAATAAATAAATAAATAAAAATAAATAAATACATAAACCATAAAAGGCCCATTGTTCCCCACCCTTGTTTTAAAACCTTTCCATCTTTCTGGACCTCATGTTTTATTTTTAATATTTCTTCCACAGGTACAAAGCAGTGACTGATGCGTGTTCTCTACAACCTGATATTGATCTGTTGCCATTTGGAGATCAGACAGAAATCGGGGAAAGGGTAAGTTAAGAAGGACAGATGCCATTGCTATTTTTCAGACCACTCCTGCATTATTGGTAGACCAAGGAGATCTGTAATATTTTTTTTAATCTCCCTCCCCATCAGCACTGAGAGCAAGGTATTGAAAATTATTAATGTGAATTCCGTTATATGTTTATCCCCTCCGTCGCTCAAGCTACCTGTGGAACTCAGGTTGATTTTATGGAGTCCCTCTGCAGGAGATCATTTGAGACCTAGGGTCCAACTGGATTGAGGCAGCGTATATGTTTAGTTACAAATTAAGTTAGATTAAAATTCCCTCTTCCTTGTGGATCGGGGTGGGGAACTATGGCCCTTTTATGACTTGTGGACTTCAAGAATTGGAGTAGATTATAAGAACCTGGCAACCATCAAGGTCATCGCTACAGTTGCTGGAGAAAGAGATGGACTGGTCCATAACAAAAGGACGTCTCATAACTGGAAAGTGTGATCACCCAGAGGTAGGGAGAAAGGGGAAGTACTGTTTCACCAAGCAAAGCTTTGTGTGGGAAAACCAGAGCTGTTTTTGATTCTTCAGTACCAAAATGGTATATCCAATAAAGTTTTACTTTTGGGGAGTTCAAAGCTCCTGTGAGTGTTTACTTATTTTGGGTTCACTAGTCGGATTGTTGACACCTGGACTGTTGGAATGATTCTTTACGAATTCCATCCCTTCCCGGTAAAAAGGCTGTTTCAAACTAACTGTCTCTGATAAGAATGACCCTTGCCAAGAACACTAGATAAAGTTGCCAAGAAATATTTCAAACACAAAAAGTCTCCAAACACAAACTAAGAGAGTCCGAACGTCCCCAAGGCTTGAGTGCAAAAACTTCTTTGCTTCCTGTAAAGAATTCCGGCTTCTCAGCTGGTTTTTATCTCTTAAGGGAGGGGCCATTACCTTGCAGTTTTACTCCCGAGTTGCCCATGCTGCTGCAGCTGCTCTTTCCTTTGAGCAGCCCTGCGCGCACACGCACTGGGCACAGGCTCCTCGGGGGCCTCTTCATCACTGCTGCCAGCCTCCCAATCTCCAAAGGCAGCATTCCACTCCCTGATAGTCTTGGTCCCATCCCTGCCTCACACGCAGGCCCCTCATCTGAGTCCTCGCTCTCCGAGACCTCCGAGATCCAATCAGTCATTCCTAAAGGAAATCAACCCTGAATGTCCTTTGGAAGGAGGGATCCTGAAGCTGAAGCTCAAATACTTTGTCCACCAAATGAGAAGACTTATTGGAGAAGACCCTGATGTTGGGAAAGATGGAAGGCAAAAGGAGAAGGAGGAGAGCAGAGAATGAGATAGTTAGATAGTGTCATCAACACAATGGATATGAATTTGGGCAAACTCTGGAAGGCAGTGGAGGACAGAGGGCCTAGCTAGCTGTGGTCCAAGGGTCAAAAAGTGTTGGACACAACTTAACAACCAAACAACAACAATCCCCGCTTATATGCCAAGATCTTCTTTGTCCTCTTTTAGACTGTTCACACTTTAGGTTTGGTAGCCAACAGCACTGAGATTGAATAAACCAATGTCATATAAATTTAGGAAGAAGTTTAGTTTTAGGATGTTTTTTTAAAAATATTTGTTATTTTTTCAAGGGCCTGTCAGTAAAGATGCTGCAATGTTTGGGCAGCTGACTGAAAATTGTGGTTTATTATACCCTTTAGGGAATTAACTTGAGTGGAGGTCAACGGCAACGCATCTGTGTCGCTCGAGCACTCTACCAAAATGCCAACATCGTCTTCCTGGTAAGTGAAAAGTATTTTAAAGAGGCAGAAGCACTATCAAACTAGAAGTTTTTTTCAGGAGGCAACTGGACTTTCTTGTTTTTTGCTTTTGAAGACGTTTCACTTCTCATCCAAGAAGCTTCTTCAGCTCTGACTGGATGGTGGAGAATGGAAGGATTTATCTTCCTTGCAGACAGTTGGTCATTTGCATCCTTTTAGAGGGTTGTTGAGACCACTTGGAAGTTTATCTGTGTCCTCGGGGTCACCTGAATGGTACTCCTGGTTCCTGTAGTCTGCAATTTTTTCCCCTTGAAATCCATTCCTACTCCCACACCATTCCAAGGGTGTTCATCCCAAATTGTATAGCTAAAAGTCTGCACAATCTTTTAACTGTACAATTCACTTAACAAATCACTTGATTCACTTAACAATGCATAAGTAGATTACCGAAGGAGATCTGTGAAGTTTTTTTTTAATCTCCCTCCCCATCAGCAGTGAGAGTAAGGTATTGGAAATTATTAATGTGAATGCCGTTCTATGTGTAGCAGAAGTAAGGTAATGATAACAGAAGGTTTTGGGGACAGTAAGATGGAGTATAATATCTCTTTTGTAATATTTTAATTTCCTATGTGGAATTCCAGGATGACCCATTTTCTGCCTTGGACATTCACCTCAGTGACCACTTAATGCAAGAAGGTATCCTAAAGTTCCTGAAAGATGATAAAAGGACACTCGTCTTAGTGACTCATAAACTACAGTATTTGCCACATGCTGACTGGGTAAGATTGGACAGATGGATGGATGGATGGATGGATGTAGATAGATGGATAGATGGATAGATGGATAGATAGATAGATGGATAGATGGATAGATGGATGGATGGATGGATGGATGGATGGATAGATGGATAGATGGATAGATGGATAGATGGATAGATGGATAGATGGATGGATGGATGGATGGATGGATGGAGCAACAGAGAAATAGATAGATGATAGATAGATAGATAGATAGATAGATAGATAGATAGATAGATAGATAGATGTAGATAGATGGATAGATGGATGGATGGATGGATGGATGGATGGATGGATGGATGGATGGATGGAGCAACAGAGAAATAGATAGATAGATAGATAGATAGATAGATAGATAGATAGATAGATAGATGGATGGATGGATGGATGGATGGATGGATGGATGGATGATGGATGGAGCAACAGAGAAATAGATAGATGGATGGATGGATGGATGGATGGATGGATGGAGCAACAGAGTAGATAGATAGATAGATAGATAGATAGATAGATAGATAGATAGATAGATAGATAGATAGACAGACAGACAGAGATGTAGATGATGGATGGACAGATAGAGCAACAGAAGGAGAGAGAGAGAGAGAGAGAGAGATCAATAGATGATTCATAGATAGATGGTAGCTAGCTAGGTAGGTAGCTAGGTAGATAGATAGATAGATAGATAGATAGATAGATAGATAGATAGATAGACAGACAGACAGACAGATAGACAATTATGGATGAATGGATGGATGGATAGACAGCTTCCTGATTCTTTTTAATTCTTAGATCATTGCCATGAAAGACGGCACTGTTCTTCGAGAAGGGACCCTGAAGGACATCCAGACTAAAGACGTGGAGCTTTACGACCACTGGAAAACTCTCATGAATCGTCAAGACCAGGAATTGGAAAAGGTAAATGTGAAGAGCGGGAAAATGAAGGCCTGGTTTGATCCATACCTGGTGACATTCCGTGACATTTCTACCCAAATCTCATTTGTTGGAAGTCTCTTGTTTTTAACTCTGATGATTTGTGAAGGTTGTGGTGCTCTCACCAAGAAGCAAATTCAAGTCTATCAATGTCAACTGAAATACATGCGAGCACTAAAGTTGTAAATTGCTGGTACAACAGAAGAGCTGTCCACTACTTTGTCAGAATATATATGCAATCTCTTTTCTCCCTTGGCTGGACATCATCTTCTTCAGACTTTTAACTCAATCACAATGGAGATGGAAGGGACCTTAGAGGTCTTCTAGTTCAGCCCCTTGCTCCAGCAGGAGACCCATTTCAGACAAGTGACTGTCCAGTCTCTTCTGGAAAACCTCCAATGATGGAGTACCCACAACTTCTGATGGCAAGCTATCCCACTGGTTAATTGTCCTCACTGTCAGAAAGTTTTGCCTTAATTCCAGGTTGCTTCTCTCCTTGATTAGTTTCCATCCATTGCTTCTTCTCCTGCCTTCAAGTGCTTTGGAGAATAGATTAACCCCCTCTTTGTATGCTTTAGCCTCCAGTCCCCCAATAATCTTTGTTGCTCTTCTCTCCATGCTTTCTACTGTATTTTCCTGAAAATACAACCTACCCTGAAAGTAAGTTCCAGCTTGATTTTTTACTCATGCGCCCAATACAAGCCCTACCCCCCAAAATAAACCCTAGTTAAGACCCCCACGCACTCCAGGGTGCAGAGGGTGGGGCGAGGTGCACAGGTAAAAATTAAGCTAGGGTGGGGATAGAGGGTGGAGCTGCCCTACTTACTGCATAAGTGCACAATCATGCTTACCATCCCTTTCCTATTGTCCCCAATTATTCATACCGATTTCATGTATTTATACTTATGTTTATTCTTATTTCTATTATATTCCAAGCGCTTGACAAATAAAATAAATAAATAAATAAATAAATACCTATCAGGCCTCGGACACCCGGACACCTGCCTCGCCTTGCAGGCCCACTTCTTCTGTGGCCTCTTGCCACTGCTTTTGCACATCACCCCTGGCCTCCATTTCGTCATCACAGGCCTTCTGGAAAGGCCTCTGCAGCCAAGAAATGGGCTCCGAATTGACACACACGGCACCTTCCCAGCCTTGTTTCACCGTCAGAGGCCTTCTGGAAAGGCCTCTGCATCCGAGAAACGAGCTCTGGATTGATCCCAGGGCCTTTTTTGGTGCCAAATAAAAAATAAAAAAAATAAGACCAGGTCTTATTTTGGGGGAAACACGGTAGAGTCTCAACAACCTTTTTACATGGCGGTAACCCAAATTGGATGCAGTGTGGTCTTACCAAGGCATTGTAAAGTGGTATTAAACAGAAAGAGGGAGGCCTCCAACAGTAAGGGTTGTAAAGTGTGGAGTAGAAACAAAATAGAGGTTAGATCTCCCAATCAATTCTGAGGAGATTTGAGATGACGATTTGAGAGGATTCCTTAGGGATAAACCCAATCCACACCTCAGGTTGAATTGGTGGTCTGTTCTAAAAAGTCTTTGTACTAAATTTTTAATGTCCCTATGCAGAATATGGAAGCCGATCAAACTACTTTAGAAAGAAAAACTCTCCGAAGAGCTATGTACCCAAGAGAATCAAAAACACAACTGGAGGATGAGGATGAAGGTAATGCTGGTGTTATTTTGTATGATTTGTTAAAAAAAAAGTACTTATGAATGAATATACACTTAAGCTATAAACATGAAGCCTTGTAGGTCTCGTACAGGTTTACTAGGAATGACTTTCTAGTAAGTGGCATTTCTTCAACCGTTAAAAGGCTAAATTTTGGAGTTAAGTGGAAACAGGAAAGTGGGATGTAGGGTCCTGTCTCCTTAAGGCTTAGGACTTTGCTGATCTAATTGTGGCTCAAAAGCGAGAAAGATTAGAACTGATTAGTACTTGGATGAAAGATCATTGTAAAATATCTGGGAGAAAAAAACCAGTTTTCCGACTCCATTGCTAGTGAAAGTATATTTTACCAAAGCCGAGTAGCAGCAAAACTGAATCTGATTTTTCGTGCGCAAATCATCTGATTAACTCTTCCTTTCTCACCACTTTTGCCCCTGGATATCTCCCCTTGTCCAATTTCATTCAGACAAATTGTCCCTGGCTTGGCGGGCTGGAGGGTGTTGCGTTCAATGTGACCTTGGACCATCTGGAAGCTCTCATGGGATGGCACAATGAGTGGTTTCAATTCCCCTTATCCCAACCCCTTCCCTCTCTGCAGCTCCCTTCCTCCCCTATTGTGTGTGGCAGACTGGCATCTGGCGAAGAATGGCTGATACAGCAGGACGACAGTCCTGATACTCTCCTTAAAAATCAAACATCTTGTCAGTGACTATCATTGATTACAGATTACAGATTAAAAGAGTTGTAAGGGACCTTGTAGGTCATCTAATTCAACCTCTTGCCCAAGCAAGGGATCCTACTCCATTTCTGACAAATGGCAATCCAATCTCTTCTTGAAAGCCTCCAGTGATGAAGCTCCCACAACTTCCGAAAACAAGCTGTTCCATTGGTTGATTGTTCTCACTATCGGAAAATTTCTCTTATTTCCATGTTGAATCTCTCCTTGGTCAGTTTCCATCAATTATTCCTTGTCTGGCCTTCAAGTGCTTTGGAAAATAGGTTGACTCCAGGGGTGGGACTCAAATATTTAACAACCGGTTCTGTGGGCGTGGCTTAGTTGGTGGGCATGGCTTGGTGGTCATGTGACTGGCTGGACGTGGCTTGGTGGTCATGTTATTGACTGGGCATGGCCAACTCAATATCATTCACATTGAGGCACCATCTCCTCGCCTGGCCTCTCATGACTGTGAGGATGCTGCAACAGTTGTGAAAAATGGTCACAAGTCACTTTTTTCAGTGCCATTTTAACTTTGAATGGTCACTCCACACAAGCAAAGTACCAGCAAAGGAGTGGGGAAAACACTCCAGGGACGTTCCTGAGACAGGAAGTCTAGTCCTGCCAAGAATGTAATAAGGGTTAATGGAGAGGCAGTTTCTGTAAGCAACACCAGAATGTTTCCTTCCTGCCTTCTTACAGGATTAGGCCAGTAATTCCTTCTAACCACTGGTTCTCTGAACTTCTTAGAATGTTAACAACTGGTTCTAGCGAATAGGTGCGAACTGGTAGAATGCCACACCTGGTTGACTCCCTCTTCTCTGTGGCAGCCCCTCAAATATTGGAAGACTGCTCTCATGTCTTCCCTGGTCCTTCTCTTCACTAGACCAGCCATGCCCAGTTCCTGCAACCGTTTATTGGTAGATTTTAGCCTCCAGTCCCCTAATCATCCTGGTTGCTCTTCTCTGTACTTTTTCTAGAGTCTCAACATCTTTTTTATAGTGTGATGAGTAAAGCTGGATGCAGTATTCCAGTTGTGGTCTTACTAATACTTTATAGAGTGGTATTAGTACCTCCTTTGATCTTGATTGTATCCCTCTGTTAATGCAAATTAGGATTGTGTTGGCTTTTTTGGCTGCCACCGCACTCTGCTGGCTCATATTTAACTGATTGTCTACTAAAACTCAAGATCCCTCTCACAGTTACTGCTATTAAACCTGGTTTCACCCAGTCTATATGTGTACTTTTGGGTTTTCTTGCCTAAGTGTAAGACTTTACTTTTCTCTACATTGACTTTCATTTTGTGAGATAGATGGTTTGCTACTAGAACCTGGAGGTGCAATTGTGGGCCATGTGTCCCTATTTGAATGTCTGCCACTACCGAGAATCCCACTATGTCTCTGCTGATCTTGTGAGAGAAACTAAATCGGGGGTCGGCAACTCACGACTCTGGAGCCTCATGTGGCTCTTTTATCCCTCTGCTGCAGCTCCCTGATGCTGGTCAGCTCCACAATTGATAGGGTTTTTGGTTAGGACAGGAAGAGGAAAAAGGATGCCTCACTAGGAGGAGACTCTATGGTGGGGGGACCGGAGTTCCAGTCGGCAGAGGCAAAAGGATGCCGCACTAGGAAGAGACTCTATAGTGGGGGGACCGGAGTTCCAGTCGGCAGAGGCAAAAGGATGCCGCACTAGGAGGAGACTCTATGGTGGGGGGACCGGAGTTCCAGTCGGCAGAGGCAAAAGGACATTGCACTAGGAGGAGACTCTATGGTGGGGGGACTGGACATACAGTCGGCTCCAGAATTGAATGGGGGGCTTCCAGTTAGTATCTTTGTGTCTCTTTGAATGTTTAAGGTTGCTGACCCCTCTACTAAATTGTCTGGGTTAATTGACTCAGTGACATCTATAACTTTTCAGAGGAAGAGGAGGAAGAGGAAGAAGATGACAGCATGTCCTCAGCAATGCCCCTCAGGACGAAGATGCCCTGGAAGACTTGTTGGCTCTATCTCACCTCCGGTGGCTTTCTTCTGCTCTCCTTGATGATCTTCTCCAAACTCTTGAAACACTCGGTCATCGTTGCTATTGACTTTTGGCTGGCTCAGTGGACATCTACGAATCAGACCCAAACACTCTGCTCCGAAAAGGTGAATGTTTCATGGCTAGAGCAGGGTACAATAGGATAGGATAGGATAGGATAGGATAGGGTAGGATAGGATAGGATAGGATAGGATTGAATTCTTATTATTGGCCAAGTGTGATTGGACACACAAGGAATTTGTCTTGGTGCAAATGCTCTCAATATAGATAAAAGAAAAGATACATTCGTCAAGAGTCAAGAATCATCAGGTACAAAACTTAATGATATTCAGAGGGTACAATAAGCAATCAAATCATACTAGGAAACAGTCAATATAAATTGTAAGGATAAAAGCAATACAGTCATGCAGTTGTAAGTGGGAGGAGATGGGTGAAAGGAAGGATGGGAGGATTAATAGTAATAGTAATGCAGGCTTAGTAAATAGTTGGACAGTGTTGAGGGAATTATTTGTTTAGCAGAGTGATGGCGTTGGGACAAAAACTGTCCTTGTGTCTAGTTTTGAGGGTAGGAGTTGAAACAGTTTATGTCCAGGATGAGAGGGGTCTGTCTAGGATCTTAATTTAATTAAAAACCAAAGGCTGGAACCAGACAGGCTGGTTAGTGATATTAAACTCCTTACCAGAAGCAATAATAATGGAAAAGAGGGCAAGCTGAAAAGGTGCCTCTGAAAAAGGTTGTTTAATTTAGGGATTGTTCTTCTGGACCACTGAATGTCTGTGGACGGTTCCCTGTGCAAATCAATCAGTCAGTTTCATATGTTGCCAAGGAAACTACATGAAATATCCATGAAGTTACGAGAAGTGACTTCGAGTAGATGTTACCTAAATTTAACCTTTAAATTAAAACTAAACATCACCTTTTATAATGTATTTAGTCTCGTTCATGTCAGTAAGAACAAATTGCAAACTTTAAAATTAAACTCTGCGGACCGCAGCCAAAGTTTGCCTCAGCTGCCTCAGCAACGCAGAAAGCCGTATTGAATAAACTTTCCTCAGTTTTAAATTAGAAATGATTCCTTGGATATAAATACTTCTGGATAATTCTTCAGGGGGAGAAAAGAAAAGCTGTAATAATAAGCACTCAGTGTTAAATAGCTCCCCTCATCCTCATATTAATTGTGAGCTGCCCAGAGTCATTTGCAGAGATAGGTGGCTATCAAAATCAGATAAATAAATAAACTTATCCTCTAAAATGGCAGACTACATGAAAGGGACATTCTGTATAGATTCAAGGAAATACCCTTTTTTTATCTCCTGCTGAAACTTCTCACAGCTTAGTCAGGGAGTTCTCAGAAGTGAACTCAGGATCCAATGTATGATCTCATTCACCAATTGCAGGAATTTCAAATCCCCTTTGGAGCTTCTGTTTAGCCCCGTGTGAAAAGAGAGTTCAAGGCCTGGGACTCAAAACTAAGAATGGCAGGTTGTTGGTTTGTTTGCAGACCGATTGAACTTCTGCAAATAATGTTTGAGGCTTACTGTGCTCTGCTTAAATAAAACCCGAAAGCAGTTTGCATTTGCAAGTCAGAAAACCAACATGCCTTCCGCCCTTGTTCTATTGTTTTTATATATATATATAAAAACTCGGGGAGACAGGCCTCCAGAGTTGTTGGAGTCAGGCCCACAACAACTGTGGGGGCCTGACTCACAGATGGACACAATACAGAAGCCTGATGATGGCAGATGAGATTCTGCCGAAACGTTGCTACAACTTTAAAAGCACAACTATAATGATGCGGGAAAATACCCGAACAAAGCTGAATGCCAATATATATATATATATATATATATATATATATATATATATATATATATATATATATATATATATACATACATACATATACATATACATATACATATACATATACATATACATATACATATACATACACATACATACATACACACACACACACACACACATATATATATATATCTATATCTGTTTTCTGAGGTTCTGGTATTTATATGTGGATCTTTGGTTGTTCGGGTTTTTCCCGCGTAGATTCAAGTATCTAGGCAACGCTTGATGAAGTCTCATTCATCATCTTCAGGCTTCTGTCTCTCGGCTCTGTGCTTTTCAGAGTAATGTGAGATTGCAGCTGCTTCCTCCTTTAACTGCCAGTGGGGTGGGACTTGATTGGGTGGGGGCTTGGCTGTGTTCTGATTGGGTGGGGTGTGTTCTCATTGGTAGGGGGTTTGGTTGTGTTCTGATTGGTTGGGGGTTAGCCGTGTTCTGATTGGTTGGAGGCGTGTTCTGTTCAGGTGGGGGCTACCAGAAGAAAACACACACTAACCGCTATCTACATGCACTCACACCACCACCCAGCACAGATCAATTCCGTAGCCAAGACACTCATCTCCAGAACAAAATGCTTAGTCGATGAACAACACCAAAAACCGAACTACACACTCTCACCAACGTACTTACAGCCAATGGATTCCAAAGAAAGAAAATTACCCACCTAATCCAAAAAGAAACCCCAACCAAAATCCAAGACAGAGAACAAGAAAACGGCAAAGCCCTCCTCCCATATATATAAAAGGCACTACAGACAAAATCAGCAAGATCCTCCAAAAACACAACATCAAAACAGCATTCTGCACAAACAGAAAAATATCCACCATCCTAAGAAACCCCAAAGACAAAATCGAATTAGAAAACCAAGGAGTATACGAAATCCCCTGCACTGCCTGCCCTACCACATACATTGGACAAACTAACAGAAGAATAAGTGCACGCATTGAAGAACATAAGAACTCAATCAAAAAGAAGAAACGACCTCTTCCCTGGTCCAACACCTCAAAGCCACAGGACATGAAATTGATTTTAAAAATACCAGAACTATCGCCAAAACCGAACACTTCAACAGCAGAATAATCAGAGAAGCCATAGAGATAGAAAAACGCCCACACAGCATGAACAAACGAGATGACACCTCCCGCCTTCCAGCCATTTGGAAACCCGCCCTCATGAACAGACGAGTACCTAACATGAAGAAGGACACCAGACCCACACCCATGAGAGCCACACAAGATGCCACCACCACACTTCCATGTAGAAAACAGACTCCCACTCACTCAGAAGATGAGACACGACCATGGACCAGAAGCTGCACTGCAGCTGCATCACTACCCACTTCAAACCCCTCCGAGCCATACATGAAGCAAACCGACACCCACTATGAAGATGCAACAGGACCACGAACTAGAAGCCAAACAGCAAGATCACAACTCACCAGCTCAAATCCCCAGCAACTAAGACTAACGGAGCACAGCCAAGCCCCCACCTGAACAGAACACGCTCCAACCAATCAGAACACGGCTAACCCCCAACCAATCAGAACACAACCAAACCCCTACCAATGAGAACACACCCCACCCAATCAGAACACAGCCAAGCCCCACCCAATCAAGTCCCACCCCACTGGCAGTTAAAAGGAGGAAGCAGCTGCAATCTCACATTACTCTGAAAAGCACAGAGCCGGAGACAGAAGCCTGAAGATGATGAATGAGACTTCATCGAAACGTTGCCTAGATACTTCGAATCTTACGCTGGAAAAACCCGAACAACCAAAGATCCATATCTATATCTATATCTATATATATCTATATATATATATATAATTTGTTTTCTGAGGTTCTCAATGGTATTAGTATGTGGATCTTTTGTTATTTGGGTTTTCTCTCGCATAAGATTGGAAGTATCTAGGCAACATTTTGATGAAGTCTCATTCATCATCTTCAGGCTTGTGTCTTCGGCTCTGTGCTTCACTCTGTGCTTCTCACTCTGAGAAGCACAGAGCCAAGACACAAGCCTGAAGATGATGAATGAGACTTCATAAACGTTGCCTAGATACTTCGAATCTACGGGAGAAAACCCGAACAACCAAAGATCCATATATATATAT
The DNA here is from genome assembly GCF_049901715.1 of Pseudonaja textilis. Lineage (NCBI taxonomy): Eukaryota > Metazoa > Chordata > Lepidosauria > Squamata > Elapidae > Pseudonaja > Pseudonaja textilis. The sequence goes on from NC_141994.1 coordinate 67,633,591, forward strand.
ATATATATATTGCTACAACTTTAAAAGCACAACTATAATGACATGGGAAAATATCCGAACAAAGCTGAATACCATACATGTAAGTACCCGCGAAAACTTAAGAAAATATATATATATGTGTGTGTGTGTGTGTGTGTGTGTGTGTGTGTATTTCTTATATGTATCCATGTATTCATAACTATGCTTTTACTTATACCTATTATCTTGTAAGCAATTGACAAATAAAAAAAATAAAAATAAAACTCAGCAGCTCTTTGGTTTGGCTGCCAAAACATTTAGTGACAGCCCTTTGCCAGTTCTACTGCTTAATGCAGTGTTTCTGACCCTTGGCAACTTGAAGGTGGTTGGATTTCAGCTCCCAGAATTCCCACAGCCAACATGCATTTTAATCATGCATTTTATTCATAGGTTAAAACAAAAAAGAAAAGGAAACAATTCTCCTGTAAAGGGGCTAGCAGAAGGGTAGAACTTAGCAGGCTTAGGAGAAGAATCATGTTACAGAAAAACAGAGTTGGAAGGGACCTTGGAGGTCTTCTAGTCCAACCCCCTGCTCTGGCAGGAAGCTCTATACCATTTTGGATAAACGGTTGTCCAATCTCTTCTTAAAAACTTCCAGTATTGGAGCATCCACAACTTCTGGAGGCAAGTTCATTAATTGCTCTCACTGTCAGGAAGTTTCTCCTGAGTTTTAGGTTGCTTCTCTCCTTGATTAGTTTCCATCCATTGCTGCTTCTTCTCAATTCAAGTTCTTTGGAGAAAAGGTTGACCCCCTCTTTTTTGTGGCAGCCCCTTAGATATTGTGACACTTTTTTGGATTCTTTTGGGGTTTCTCAGATCACATCAAATACAATTTGGATTCATTCATTCATTCATTCTTTCGTTCATTTCTTTCTACCTTATTCCCTCCCTCCCTTCATTCATATATGCTAGTCTAGTGAAGAGAAAGGACCAGGGGAGACATGATAGCAGTCTTCCAATATTTGAGGGGCTGCCACAGAGAGGAGGAAGGGGTCAAGCTATTTTCTAAAGCACCAGACAAGGAATAATGGATGGAAAATGAACAAGGAGAGATTTAACCTAGAAATAAGGAGAAACTTTCTGACAATGAGAACAATCAACCAATGGAACAGAAGTTGCCCTCAGAAGTTGTGGAGGTGCCATCACTTGAGACTTTCAAGAAGAGATTGGACTGCCATCTGTCAGAAATAGTATATGGTCTCCTGCTTGGGCAGAGGGTTGGACTAGAAGACCTACAAATTACCTTCCAACTCTGATTATTTGTTAAATAGAGGGTTTTCAAATTCTTATTTCTTCATAAATCAGGGGTCAAGCCCAAACCCAGTGATGAGACAGTAAAATCCAATCAAGTTCAATCCTTTATTTACTTACCCCTAATGGACAGAATCTTGCCAAACTGATGCTATAACTTTACTAGATATATCCTAAGAGATGCCAAGGTATAATTACCCTGAAACGGTCATGGATGAATGACCAGATCTTCACATGAAGGTCCAATTCAACTGATTTATTGCTAAAAAGCCTCTGCACAAGAATCTTCTCAACTAAGGATAGCACCTGCTTGAAGTTAGATGAGGGTCCATGCTCTTCAAGGGGGGTTGGACTTAAGTCTACTTATGACTACGTGTGGATTCTAGACTGATCTCTCTTTTAACTCCTCCCCCAGATTCTGCCATCTCTTTCTCCTACAAAAGCACTTCCCTTCTTCCCATCCAGTTGTTGTGGCCTGTCGGCCGTTAGCCCTTCCAGCAACCGGATCAGATGAGGAGGAGGAAAAGGAGGAGGAGGTGGCGTGGGAGTCAGGGTCAGCATCAGGGCAACCTGGGAGCTCTGAGGGGGAAGAGGGAATGGAGCTGGCAGAGAGAGAGATAGAGCCTGGGCTGTCCGTCAGCCCTCAGATAGAAAGTCAACAGCCCCCATGTTTGGAGGTGGTTGATTAAGAAGAGGAGGAACAGCTGAGTCCAGTGCCTGACATGCAGTTGCACAGAAGGCAGAGGAGAGGAGAGCAGTGGAAATCTATGGGCTGATCCTTGGGAAGGAGGAGCCACCGCTGCTGGCGAAGCCCCACCCTAGCTCTGGTGATAAAAGGCATGGGCCAAAGATGAATAGATGTGGTGGACAACTATTCACCTTCCGGCCAGATGGACTTGTTAGCCTTTGAGAGGAACTTTTTGCCTGGGCTGCCGGCATTCCTAATAAGGGAATCTTTTGAGTTCACATCATGTTTGCAGAGCTGGGTCAGAACACCAATTTGGGACCGTGCAGTCTCTTGATCCACATCTCCTTCTAGGAAAGTTCTGAGTTGACTAAATCCTCCCTCCTTTGCTATTGCAAGTGCACATTCCATCACACCAGGAGTTTAAATCGATGCTCCTAATTACCCATTACAGTAGTATAATTTGATGAGTCCTTATAGTTTAGTTGTATATCACGATTCCATTTTACATTCCATGTAAAAATAGTGTCACCTTTGGAAGCCATATTCCACGCTGCCACATAGCCTGAGAGAGTGGGAGGAGGGTGATTTCAATTAAGTAGCTCTAAGTAGACAAAATAAAGTTCTTTTGTTAGTTCAAGGTCATTTAGTATGGCGCAGGATGAAATAAAGATCTTACTTTTGGACGGATCGTGATTGGGCCACATGATGTGATGACGACCAAGTGGGGGATGGATTTATAGTTTGGGAAATTGTGGAAAGCCCGAAAAACTTTAGATTCAGGATTCCACAGCTGTGCCAGGTCCTATTCTAATAAAGGTATTTTTGAGATATTTTTGTCTTGGAGTTACTGATTGGAATGGAGGTTTGCTGGAACGTTGATAAATGGAAACTTTTGTTTTTCTTTTAAAGAACTTTAAAATCCAATTAATCTGGGTAATTAAGCGCACGGGGTACAAAAACAAAGTTATTCATTAGGATGACTACCAAATAACCTGGGTAGATGTTTACGGGATGTTTCAGAACAATGAAAATAAATGGTATTCTTTTCCCAGGGTTTATGGAAGGGGTCCTCAAACTTGGCCAGTTTAAGACTTGTGGAGTTCAACTCCCAGAATTCCTCCTCCAGTCATGTTAGCTTAGGAATTCTGGGAGTTGAAGTCCACAAGTCTTAAACTGGCCAGGTTTGAAGACCCTTGGTTTATAGAACTGTACTCTTGTTTTGGAACAGACATGCCACGTTGCAGTGTTCAGCATTCTCAGTGGGGCAGGCATTGTTCTTTGCCTTGTCACGTCTTTGACCGTTGAATGGATGGGCCTCACCGCTGCGAAGAACCTTTACCACGATCTCCTCAACAAGATCATCCTCGGACCCATCAGGTACAGAAACTTCATCTTCCTTTTGGTAGACAGAATGAGCCACTTAATAGATCTCCTGGGGTCCAGACCTTCAGAACCCAGGAGCAAAGAGGTAGTGTCTAGTGGCCAGGGGCTGGGTCTTTAGGGGATAGACTTCAAACATCTGATCATTGCTGAGACTAGTATTTGGTAGATTAGAGGAGAAGACTGAAACACTTCAAGTAACTGTATTTTGGTAAACTTCAAAGCAAAGAAGTATGATTTGGTGCGTCCATCCATCTACCCATCCACCGGCTGGCCAAAATCACCATGGATTTAAATTTAATAAATAATGTCTGTCTGTCCACCTATCAATCAATCAATCATATTTTATTAAATTTCTATGCCACTTCAATAGTAACCATAGTTTACTTATGGTTTTAGGAAAACAACACCATCTCCAAGGCTGTTCAGCCGTTTCCTCTACAATCCCTCTGCAGATAAACTAGACCAGCATTTAGAATATGGTATCTTATCTGAGGTGCAATAATTCAAAGGACCACTAGATGGCAGCATAAATAGTTTTAATCTCCATTTTTACTGCCATCTCTTGGCCACTAGGATAGTTGCAGCACAGATTTGATTCGTGATACCAATCTAGCTAGGTTCTAATGGTTCCTCAAATCACTTATCCCAGCTGGACTGATGAGACACAGTATTCTTTCTGGCCATCAGTGATGCTGCAGAAGAGTTCTGGTGACTTCAAAGCTGCCCAGGTGTTGAAGGCTCCAGGGCTTGCCTTTAAGCACCAACTGGAATCTTGTAACTATAACTTCATCTGGAAAAATGTAATCTCCCTCCTTCCTCCCCTCCCTTCCCTTTCCTCAATTTTATCACCTGCCCCAACCAGAAGAATCTGGGAAAGATACAACATTCCAAAAATATTAAAAAAAACTATGATAGATCAATTGGCTGAAAGTAACAATCAATAAGGGTTGACATCATGCATCATCACAAAATCTCCAGAACTGTACAGCCTACCAATTTGAAAATTGGTACATATGTTCCTCTTGGCTTCTAGGTGCTCACTAAGAAAGGATTTTACGAAACGACCATCAGAGCGTTAGTATTTCCTATATTATTATTAACACACTCTGATGCTAAGGAGTTCTACTCCCCCTCCCCACCTGAAAAGAAATCTCTTCCAACTGCAGTTCAGCTAAGCCATGCCCAGGCTCCTTGCTGTCTCCTTCTTGCTCACACAGCAAATACTACTTCAGTTTCCAAACAGCCCTCAACTCTCTCACACGCTGACAGGATGCTAGCCAAATGAATACTGATGGCTGCTGGAAGGCAGAGGCAGAAATTTTTTTCCCCTTATTTTCCTCCTCCAAAACTAAACCCAATCAAATAGTTTCATAGCGGTATAGAGCTAGTTATTTATAAAATAAAATAATTGGGAACATTCTTTCCACACTGGACAATCTTTTACTGTTCCTTCCCCCTTTACAGATTCTTCGATATGACCCCTTTGGGGCTAATTCTGAACCGTTTTTCTGCTGATACAAATATTATTGATCAGGTGAGCACCTTGATTTGTTGCATGCTCTGAGTGGGAAAATCTATATTTTATACATGTCTAGGTCAGCCGTGGCCCACTATCGGGCCTTGAGCCTTTCTCAACTGGGCCATGGAAGCTGTGACCTCCCACTCACATTTATCACCTATATTTGTTGCAGCACATTCCACCCACTGTGGAATCCCTCTCGCGTTCAACGTTACTCTGTCTATCTGCTGTCGGGATGATTTCATACACCACCCACTACTTCTTACTTGCTCTCTTGCCTCTTGGAGTAGCGTTTTATTTCATCCAGAAATACTTCAGAGTTGCATCTAAGTAAGTTCTTCACTTTTCTCTCTCTCTCTCTCTCTTGAAAAAAAAAAAAGATACAAATGTTTAATTAATGGATGACCTTAGATTTTTGATGTTTGTTATCACCAGCAGGGAAAGTGTTTGTGGCAGGATTGGGCATTGGGCAATACTAAAGCTGCATGTTTAGAACTCTGGGCTTAATCCTATGCAAGGCTAATTTTAAAATAATAATTAAAACCACTGGCGGAAGCATTCAATCCTTGTTTGATTTGCAAGGAAGCAGATTTTAAAAAAAAGGAGAATGAAAGATGAGGAAGAAAAAGAGAATCTACTGGACAAGACATTAGGCTAAAAACAGGGAGATGGTGAGTTCTAGTCCTGCTTTAGGCATGAAAGTCGGCAGGATGTCTTTGGACCAATCACCAGGAGATTGTGAGTTCTAGTCCCGTCTTAGGCATGAAAGCCGGATGACAACTTTGAACCGGTCATTTTCTTTCAGCCCAATTCAACTCACAGAGTTGTTCTTATGGGAAAAAAAAAATAGGAGAAGAAAGAAAGTACTGTATTAGGTAGGTTTGCTGCCTTGAGTTATTTATTGAAAAAATAAATTAAAGGCAGGATATAAATAAATAAGTAGCAGTATTTCTGTATTTGAGAAGCTGCCACACACACACAAAAAAAAGAACAAAGAAAAAATTATTCTGCAAAGCAACAGAAGGCAAGGCAAGAAACAACGGATGGAAACTTATCAAGGAGAGAAGCAACCTAGAACTAAGGAAAAACTTCGTAACAGTGAGGACAATTAACCAGTGGAGCGGCTTGCCTTCAGAGGTTGTGGGTGCTCCCTCACTGGAGGTTTTTAAGAAGAGACTGGACAGTCACTTGTCTGAGATGGTGTAGGTTCTCCTGCTTGAGCAGGAGGCTGGACTAGAAGACCTCTAAGGTCTCTTTCAGCTCTATTCTATTCTATTCTATAACAAAAATAAATGAGTATCGGAAAGAGGAAAAAAAGGGAAACTCCTGAAACAAAACGGGTAGTTTCCTTCCCTGTCGATGTTTTAAGCTCCTTTTGATAGGTGGCTTCCAATGGATAATTCCCAAGGGAATCTGGGCATGCATAATAACAATAAAAGACCCTCAAGTTTTTGTTTAGGGAGAGCAAGTGATCCAATGGTTTAATAAGGGAAACCAGGCCCTTGTTTACTAGCTGCTGAAATACGGTTTCTTCTTGGCTCGTCTTCTTTCTCTTGGTAACAGGGATCTCCAGGAACTTGACGACAGCACTCAGTTGCCTCTCCTTTGCCACTTTTCGGAGACTACAGAAGGCCTCACGACCATCAGAGCATTCAGGTTTGCAAACCAGAAGCCATTTTGACAGTGTTAGGGCCATTTTCTCCTCCCGCTTTCCCTCAGCAAAAATACACCATTCTTATTTTCGACACATCCTTAGCTGCAGTGGTGGGATTCAAATTTTTTTGCTACCAGTTCTGTGGGCATGGCTTGGTGGGCATGGTGTGGCTTGGTGGGCGTGGCAGGAGAAGGATACTGCAAAATCTCCATTCCCTTTCCCCACCCCACTAACCTGCTTCCCAGCTCCGTTCTCCTGTTCAGGGCAGCAAAAGAAGACCCAGCCGATCAGCTGGGACTCAGGAGGCAGAGAATAGAGGGGATGGGGCCAGTTAGAGGTGGGATTTGCCGGTTCTTCGAACTACTCAAACTTTCAGCTACCGGTTCTCCAGAACTGCTCAGAACCTGCTGAATACCATCCCTGCTTAGTTGTCCTTCTCTCATTTGGAGACCTTGAGTGAGATGGCCTTATCATCCTTAGCTCTAATAGTAGTGTTCTTGTAGAACAGGGATGAAAAACGATGGGTCCTTTATGACCTAAGGCTCAGGAATACTGGAAATCGAAGTCCACAGGTCATAAAGAGGCCGTTGTTCCCCATACCTGATGTAGAATTTCTTCCTTTATTCCAAAAATCACATCAAGGTAGACTCGAAAAGGTGTGTCAAATCTGTTTTGAAGGCAAATATACGTGTCCCAGGATAATGTTTCAGGATCCAAACTGGGTTGGTCACCGAACTTCTCTCTCATCACATTCTGGTGAGAGAGAAGTTCTATGAGGATGGATCTAGCGCGAGTCGGAAAGCTCCAAAGACTAAACCCTTGGTTCCGATAACCGACCCAGATTGGATCCAATCTGTTTTGCCACTTGTTCTTCTGGAGGGGATTGTTATGGCACTGATTGGGAGCAGAGGCAGTTAAGCCAGATGGGGATCCAGCAAGGGAGGCATCAAATCTCTTGCCAATGTAGTTGACTACCGTACCTGTTCAATGTAAGTTGATGAGCACTTCAACTAAGCAGTGGGAAAAGATCATTAATCAGATCGGTTGTAGAAGGAATGAGCTTCATTTGCTCCTGCACCATTGAGGACAACAACCACAACAAAAAACTGTGGTCAGGCTAAAGAGGAGAAAGAACAAAAGCTAGAACAGAGGTGAACTAGAATGTCTAGTTTAATGAAAAGAAGGACTAGGGGTGACGTGAAAGCAGTGTTCCAATATCTAAGGGCCTGCCATGAAGAAGAGGGAGTCAAGCTATTCTCCAAAGCACCTGAAAGCAGGACAAGAAGCAATGGATGGAAAATAATGAGCAAGAGAACCAACCTAGAATGAAGGAGACATTTCCTGACAGAACAATCATTCTGTGAAACATCTTGTCTCCAGAAGATGTGGGTTGCTCCATCACTGGAGGTTTAGGAAGAGTTTGGACAGCCATTTGACAAGGTTGATATGGGGTTTCCTGCCTGGGCAAGGGTTTAGATTAGAAGACCTCCAAGGTTCCTTCCAACTCTGTTAATCTGTTAGTTTCCTTCCTCTCTCCTCATCTTCGCAGCAGTTAAGCCAGGGTTCTTTCTCTTTAGGGTTTTATTCTAAAGCTAAGGTTTACTGGATGAAAACTGGTAATTATTTCCTGAGTTCATTAAGTACGCAACCAGAAGGCATGCATTCCCACCACAAGGCAACCTCTGAACAGCTGAACTAAGCTCTCTTCGAAGGGGATGTAGGTGACCTTTGTAGCTGTCATTTGCACAGGATGAAAAGTGTAGTAATAATAAGCAGAAGAGCCCTATGGAGATGGAATGATGCAGATTGTGTGTGTCAGAGTTTCCATAGAGGGAGAGGGAGGGTAGAAAGGAAGGGGGAAACGTGCAACTGCCAGAGAGGCCAGAGACAGACTGTAGTTATTATCATGTTATTGGAATAATGCATTCTGGTCTTTCATGGTGTGCAGGAAGGGGTATTTATGCCACAACGTTTTGCATGTGCTGTTCTTTGCACATCGGTTTTATCTGGCGACAAACAAGTTGAGTTTGCCCAACATCTCAGACAATGCAAAAATGGAAGTAGATTTCCTGGCTTCTGTATTTTGTGGGAATCTGGTTTTGGGCCTGTATATATAGGTTGGATCAGGCCATCACAACAAAGTATAATAGAGTATGCCTGTTTGGGCATTTCAAGATTATATTAATCTGGATTCAGAGTTAAGCCTAATGTGTGAACTCCAGCCACATCAGAGTTGGTATTCAGCAAGTTCTGACCAGTTCTGGAGAACCAGTAGCAGAAATTTTGAGTAGTTCGGAGAACCAGCAAATACCACCTCTGAGTGGTCCCACTCCCATCTATTTTCTGCCTCCCGAGTTCCAGCTGATCGGCTGGGTCTTCTTTTGTTGCTCTGCATAGGAGAACAGAGCTGGAAAGCAGGTTAGTGGGGTGGGGAGGGAAAGGGGATTTTGCAGTAACCTTCCCCCAGGAGTGGGGTGGAAATGGAGATTTTGCAGTATCCTCCCCCTGCCACATCCACCAAGCCACACCACACCCATCAAGCCATGCCCACTGAACTGATAGTAAAAAATTTTGAATCCCACCACTGAGCCACATCATAATATAAACCTCTTAATCTGATGGGCAAAGTCTATCAGCCAATTAGAGGCACCAGGTTGCCCAAATTTGGTGTCTTCCAAATCTATCCAAATGATCTTGAATGAAGTCTGGTGGATTTGAAAAACTGAATGAAAATTCATCCATATGGAGAACAGGAAAAGATGGTGGTTTCTGAACATTTATACAATTATAGATGAAAATAATCTCCCTACTTGGCTGGGCTTCTATCTCCTTTCCCAGCCTGGGTCATCCAGATGTGGTAGACCAACTCCAGAAATACCTGAGAATTTAAATCTAAGACATTTAAAGGATACCAATTTGGGAAGGGATGAACTGGGAAAGCACCATTACACTGAAGCATCTAATTGATCTCAATGATCTCAAAAGGTTGTATTAAAACTTAAATGAGAAACCATGAAGAATTTCCAAGTCTGTAAGAGAGAAAACGAACTTGAAAAAACATCCTGGGAGAAAAACACTCCATGCTGTTGATAAGAACACCACATGGACATGTTCATGAAATCATCAGAAGTCAACCTTGGCTTGAAGGAAACTTTAGAATTAAGCAGAATGTGAATAATCAGTTTCAACTAGACAGTGGTTATCTTCATGCAACACCCTTAGCCAAATCAGTTATACCTTGTGGTTGATTCACACAACATGCTAAAGTTTTACTGATAGAAGAGAATATTTGCAGCTCAGGGCTGAACAATGGGTTCCCAGTACTCTCTAAGCTGTTCTTGCAGACATTTCATTACCAAACTAGGTAACATCACTAGTGATGTTACCCTAGTTGGGTAAGGAAACACCTGCAAGAAAACAACCAAACTCAGACAGCACAAAGGTCCCCACGGTTGGCTATTTTTTAAAAAAAACCTTGATTTGTAATTTCTTGTTTAGTGTATCATACAAACTAAGTCTATTAGTTGCTTGATGATTCAAAGCATTATGCAAATCCAGGAAATGAGCTGATTTGGTAACCAGGTTAAATATGTTGTGCAAATCCACATGATATGCTAGGCAGAAGGAGAACAATTCCCAGTGTGTGTCTGTAGATGAGGAATTGTGCCAAATGGGGCTCTTTCTTTACTGTCTCAACTCCTGTTAGGGCGCAAGCAATGACAATGATGGACTGAACCAAGAATTAGCAATGCTATCAAATCATTTTTTTAATTTAAAAATGATCAAAATTGTATGAGAAGAATAAGGTTCGGGTTTTCCTCTGTGAAAAATTAGAAGAATAATGTATTAGAAAATCACATGGGAAAATCCTGATATCTTGAAATAGTTCACATGAAGATGCAACAGTTTCCCCAAACACACTGCAACCCTTCAGGATGTCATGCAAGCATGTCATGAGATGCTTGATGAAGTTGTGAGATTTGCGACATTTCTTCTTTAATAAGGACTTGCCTAGGTCCGTGCATGAGATCATTGATGGGATGATCCCATCAAGTGTAAACTTTTATGACCCTGTATTGGAATGTTGCACTGTATTTGTTGAATATGTTCTGGTAATCCCAACCATGTGGAACATCAACAAATAAAGGTTCCGTGTGTCTGAGAAGAAAGCCAGAAAGAAGTGACCACAAATTAGCATCCTCCTAGACAAAAACCAGGCAGAGTGATAGAGAGGAATCAAATAAATCATAATTCTCTGTCTATATTGCCCCCTTGTGGTCCAGAGGTCCTAAGGTGCTGAAGAGTCAATACCTTCAACGCTATTATTAATACACTATAAGGTTCAGGTAAACAATTAGATATAAAATAATATCTTTCTAGAGCAAGGCTGAGAGTAATGCAGTCTTTCCGATATTGCTGGATTACAATATGTTTAATCAACTTTGACCACTGATCATGCTGGTTAATGTTGACAGGAGTGGAGTCCAGTTATATCTGGAGACTAAAGAGTTCAAACGCTGCTGTGGGATTGGATCTCTTTCACTCATTCTGGGCAAATTTATCTGAGAAATTCTAAGTCTATTTCTAAGGAGTAAGCACTGAATCTCTGAATCAACATCTTTCCAAGGCACCTGAAAGGCAGAACAAGAAGTAATGGATAGAAACTAATCAAGGAGAGAACCAACCTAGAACCAAGAAGAAATTTCCTGACAGTTAGAAAAATTAATTAGTGGAACAGTTAGAAAAATTAATCAGTGCCTCCAGAAGTTGTGGCTGCTCTAACACTGGAATATTTTAAGAAGAGATTGGACAACTATTTGTCTGAAATGGTGTAGGGTCTTCTGCCTTAGCAGGGTGTTGAACTAGGAGACTTCCAAGGTCCCTTCCAACTCTGTTATTCTGTTATCATTGATCTGATTGGAAATCCATTCTTTATTTATTGATTAGCTCTTGGGCCATATCAAAGTGCAAAGTTCCAGAAACATTATTACTAAAATTTGACAAACACAATATAGAATGGAATGGAATGGAATGGAATGGAATGGAATAGAATAGAATAGAATAGAATAGAATAGAATAGAATAGAATAGAATAGAATAGAATAGAATAGAATAGAATAGAATAGAATAGAATAACAGTTGGAAAGGACCTTGGAGGTCTTCTAGTCCAGCCCCCTGCCTAGGCAGGAAACCCTGCACCACTTCAGACAAATGATTATCCAATCTCTTCTTTAAAACTTCCAATGTTGGAGCATTCACAACTTCTGGAGGCAAGTTGTTCCACTGGTTAATTGTTCTAACTGTCAGGAAATTTCTCCTTATATCAAGGTTGGTTCTCTCCTTGATTAGTTTCCCCCCATTGCTTCTTGTCCTGCCTTCAGGTCCTTTGGAAAATAGCTTGACTCCCTCTTCTTTGCGGCAGCCCCTGAGATATTATTACATATAATTATTCTTTTCTTTAGACTAGACATACCCAGTTCCCGCAACCGTTCTTCATATGTTTTAGCTTCCAGTCCCCATAATCATCTTTGTTGCTCTTCTCTGCACTCTTTCTAGAGTCTCAACCTCTTTTTTACATTGTCAGAATGGAATAGGAATAAAATACGATTTAAAATGAAACTGGAATAAAATAGTGTCTAAAATGAAATTGGAATAGAATTCAATAATTTAAGATGTAGATAAAATATGATAAAATTATATTTCGGAGTCACCCCTGCAATCTACCCCAATCAGTCCCACATAGGCAGATCTCAACTGAACCGTTTTGCTTAAGTACTGTGCTGTGTTAAATGTTATTTTCAGATTCTGGTGGCAACATGAGGTAAAAACTGTGGGAATTGAATTATGGAGGATGAGAAGAAGCAGTAGAAGATAACAAATGGGGAGATATAAGCAAAGCAAAAACAAAAACAAAAAGCCCCAAAGCCAAAACATTGCACAGCATCACTGCTTTGCTTCCTAAAACGTCTTGGCAAGTTCTCAGACGCACGTTTGCTCCAATTTAGTTTTTCGGTAGCTCCTGCAACTACTCCGTTCCCCTTCCTGGCATTCTGCCATCCTTTCTGCCTGTTGTAGAGCGGCGGCCTCCGACGATTAAGTCACGTATAACGCCAGGATGGTTTTCCCCTTTGCAGGCACGAGCCCAGATTTAAACAACGAATGCTGGAACTGACGGACACCAACAATATCGCATATTTGTTCCTCTCTGCTGCCAACAGATGGCTGGAGGTTAGGACGGTGCGTATAACTTCATCACTGTCATTATTTGGAAATCTTTAAGTCCAGCCGTTGCTTCATTGGATACCAGCAGGCCAGGCAAATATATCTCATTGAGCTACATCCAGGGCTTGGCTGCTGGGGATTCTCAGGGGTTCAGGAGAGCCCCTAGCGAAGATTCTTTTCTCTCTTTTTTTTTTGCAATATTTTTTTTTATTTGTTTACATTTTAAAAACACCTCTATCAATGTGGTTCAACCTGCAATGTGGTTCCAGGTTTTTAACACTTCGATACAAACGTGTTCTTAGTATATATATTTTATCTTTCACATTCAATTCTATATCATACTATTACTTCCATTTTCCCATAAACTTTACCCTTGTTAGCTAAGATTCTCTGCAGTTCGGAGAGTGTTCCCAAATCCCACTCCTGGCTGGCCCCGCCCACCCCTCCCCTTCCCTCCCAGGAGTTCTCACAGGAGTTCTCACGCGGCCTGTTTGGGATACAGGTAAGTGCAGGGCTCATGGGGAGGCTCGGGGAGAGCGAAAAATGGGCCTCCTGGAAGTTCAGGAAGGCCAGAAACAGGCCTCTTTACGACTTCCAAAGAGCCTCTGGAGCCCGGGGAGGCCATTTTTACGCTCCGAAAGGCTTGGGGAAAGCCTCTGGAGCCAGGGAAGGAAAACACACACACCGCCGTGGTGCAGGAGGCTGATTAGGCCACTCCCACCATGGCCACAGCCACCCAGCAACCAGGCAGAGAACCCATTGCTAAAACCTGGCGAAACAAAACAAAACCCAGAAACACCTAAAATAGATCAATGTAGTTTATGCTAAGGGTTTCCTACCCACTTTTCCTTGAGGAGAAAATAAAGTTTGCTACTTTGATAGGATTGAGATGCAGGCGAGATGTTGAGTACTTAATCCTTTTTTCCTGGGCTGCCAAATCAGAGATTATATCATTTCTCTTAAGCTGCCCGTGCACTTGAGTTACAACCATTTGTTCAGTGACCGTTCGAAGTTACAATAGCTCTGAAATATGTAACCATTTTTCACACTTATGACCAATGCAACATCCCCATGGTCATGGGATCAAAATTCGGAGGCTTTCAAAACAGATGTTTCATTTGTATTTCTTTTTGAAAACTCAAATAAAATTTACAAAACTAAAATAAAATTCAGATGCTTGGCCACTGACTCATATGTATGACTGTTCCAGTATCCCGGGGTCATGTGGTCACCTTTTGTGACCTTCTGACAAGCAAAGTCAATGGGGGAAGCCAAATTCACTTAACGACGGTGTTAATAACTTAACAGCTGCAACGATTTGCTTAACAAACGTGGCAAGAATGTCATAAAATGAGGCAAAGTTCACTTAAGACATGTCTCAGCAACAAAAATTTGGGGCTTGGTTGTGATTGAAGGTCAAGGATTATCTGTATTTCTTTGTCCCTGGGCCTTCATATAGGATCACCAGGTTTAAGCATCAGTTACACTTGAGGAATGTAAGATATATAGCTAATTTTGCAGAAATCAGAAAATCTGGAAATGTACTTCTTAGGCACTGGACCTTACTCATGCAATTGTGTTTGGTTTTGAATTAAGCTCATACGTTCCACTGTATATTTCCCAAATAAAATTATTATTGGAGCTATTTCATTTGCTTGACTTCACAACGGTAGGTTGTTTTGAGATTGAAATATGACTTTACAGTAAAATGATTGCATGTTGCTTATATTAGAGGGTACTCCATCACTGGAGGTTTTTCAGAAGAAGATTGGACGATCCTTTGTCCGACGTGGTGTAGGGTATCCTGCTTGTACAGGGGTTGGACTAGAACAATGGTCGCCAACCAGTGGGCCGGGGACCACTGGTGGTCTGCGAGAAAATTTTGGTGGTCCGTAGAGAAATGTCACCCATAAAGCAATTAATCTAGTCTGCACAGGACCACAAGGCTGCGCTGCCCACATGGCCCGCAGGAACACAAAGCTTGCATTGCTTGCATTGCGAACAACACAAGGTAGTGAGGGGAGGGGAAGGGGGGGGGGGAACTTGCCCCATGCGTGCCTCGCCTGGCCACTGGCTGTTCCTCTTCTTTCTTCTTCTGCTTTTGGCTGGATGCAAGGAAAGGAGCAGAAGTCTTTCTTTCTCTCCCCAAACTCTGCCAGAAATGAGTCTTTGGGACCCTGCAAGGCATCCTGCTCCAAGAGGCTGCACCAGCGTGACAAGACTCACAATGACTCATTTATGGCAGAGTTTGAGGGAGAGAAAGAGACTTCTGCTGCTTCTGCTGCTTTCCTTGCATGAAGCCAAAAGTCTCTCTCTCCCTCTCATCCTGAGAACAGAGCTGGAGATGGCATCCTGCAATCCCAAATAAAGATTATCAATCGGTAGGAAAACGGGGTGGGGAATTTTCCTGCAGGCTTTTTTGGGGATTTTCCCAGGGTCTCTGATGCTTTCTGTAGAGACCCTAGGAAAACGCCAGCAAGCCACCATCAGTCAAAATTCATATTAGTAGTCTGCGGGATTTAAAATTATGAGTTTGGTGGTCCCTGAGGTCCAAAAGGTTGGCAACCCCTGGACTAGAAGACCCCTGAGGTCTCTTCCAACTCTGTTATTCTGGCAAATTCTCCCTATCTTCTTCTGCTGGAAACCCTAGAATGAATTTGCTTCAATGAATAGACATTATTCTCAGTGGAATCCCTCTGACCCTTGAAGACCCAAGATTCTTCTTTCAAAAACTGGTTCACAGGACTTACTTCCTGTTTCAAATTAATGTTTAGAAATACCTCCCATGTTTGTTTATAATATCTGAAGGAATACTTCCACACATTTTTGTGTGTGTGACCCAGTTCATATACGCTAGACATATTATTATTTGGAATAATCTCTGTGAAGAAAACTAGCACGCTAGGATTGTATAAGCTGAACCTCTACTTTCCAGTGGAGATTTGCCTGCCCACTTTGTCTGAAAACTGTATTTCTGTATTCGTGTAGATCATGATTGAGGCTCCACATCTATTACTGTGGTCATGGTAGCTCCCAAACTAAAATCTTCCTGGGGTTGTACCCATAAGGCCAGTTCAACATGGAGTGTTTGGGATAATTGAAACACTGGAAAGATCTTCAGACAACTGTTTCTCAGCATTATGAAGGGCTATAATGCCTTTCTCCAACCGAGGTCTTTCCAGATGTTTTTGATTACAACTCCCATTGGAGGATTATGGACCGGAAAAGGTTGCCACGTAAAACCTCTCCAATTTGAAGATTGGAGGGTCATAGATCAAGTGCATGTTTTACAGGGAGGAAGTCCTGTAGGATCCAAAAGTTATGTTTTAACTGACAGAGAAAAAGAGGCAACTGGCTGATCATTGACCGCAGATGGAAGTTGTGGTTGCATACTGATACTGAGTGAAGCAATCAGGGGTCACTAGTCAAGTTCCATCTTCTCTAGAATCTCCCATCCTAGTCTCCTTGACTGGAGGACCTCAAATGGCAAACCAGTTCACCACCGCAGGTTGCCCTGGTTCAAGCCAGAAGATTTCCCTTTTAGAAACTGCCTTCCTCTGCCTGTCAGAACAAAGACTGGTAGAACATCGTTCACCATCAACTCATGATGGAACTTCTTCTCTGAGGTCTCCCTCTTATAACTTGTTTTCTGAGTGGTTCCAAAAGATCCTTTCGCAACCACCCGCTTAATTAAAGACATAGTAGCTACATTTGCTCAATTTGTAAAACTGGGTAGGGTTAATTTTGATTGGTTTGGATGGCTTTTTTTTTTATGGTGTCACGCCTGTTGTACGAACCCAGCTCCTTTGATTAATTTAAAAGCCAAGATAGCATATGAACTCAGAAATGGGCTAGTGAGAAGAATATAATAGCACAACAGAATAACAAAGGTAGAAGAGACCTTGGAGTTCTTCTAATCCAGCCTCCTGCTCAAGAGGAAACCTTATGCCCATGATGGCGAAACTATGGCACGTATGCCACAGGTGACATGCAGAGCCATTTGTGCCAGCATGCGAGCTGCAGGCAAACTTACCTCACTGGGTATGTGCGCACCTCACGGCTGATTTTCGGTGGGTTTGAGGCCTTTTTCAGCCTCCCAAAGGCTTGAGGAAGGCTTCTGCAGGCTTTGCAGGCCGAAAACTAGTCCCATTTCGTCACTTCCTGTTTTTCCGAAAATACCGGAAGTGACGAAACGGGGCTAGTTTTCAGCCTGCAAAGCCTGCAGAAGCCTTCCTCAAGCCTTTGGGAGGCCAAAAAAGGCCTCAAACCCACCGAAAATCAGCTATGAGGCGCAGTACAGGTAAGGAGGCAGCAGGGGTGGGGGTGGGATTGTGCACGCATGCGTAGGGAGTGTGGGGGGGCGCATTGCCTTCTGGGTGCTGGCACACGAACATGAGCGTGCAAGCGCACACACAATTTTTGGCACAGGAGTCAAAAAGATTAGCCACTACTGCCTTATACCATTTCAGACAAATATTCCATTTAAGGCACAAGACAGTTACTATCTCCTTATCGGACAGTCCCTTGTCCCTAAGAAGGAATGGATGGAAGCTCATAAGAAGAAGATCCAACCTGGAAATAAGCAGAAATTTCCTGACGGTGAGAACAATTTATCAGTGGAACAGCTTGCTTCCTGGAGTTGTGGTTGCTCCAACACTGGAGGTTTTCAAGAAAAGATTGGACAATCATTTGTCTAGGATGGAAGAAGGTTTCTTGCCTTGGGCAAGGATTGGACTGGAAGACCTTCCAGTCCCTTCCAGTCCTATGAGTTTGGATGTCACAAACTTGGATTCCTCCTGGTCCAGGAGTGGACAGATTGAAATTATTTTGAATAACCGTCTCCTGCTTGAGACCTTCAGGAGGATGGTGCCAATCAAAGTAGGCCATGCAAGAATAGATGGGAAGCTAGGTCAATATACTGTAAGGCCCTCTCACACCTTGCGTGAAATGTTGCAAAGAATTGTCCCAAAGGTGCTTTTTTTCCCCCTTTTACTTCTCATCCAAGAAGCTTCTTCAGTTCAGTTCCTGATGAGAAGTGAAACGTGGATAAGAAGCAATGGATAGAAACTAATCAAGGAGAGAAGCAACTTGGAATTCAGGAGAAACTTCGTAACAGTAATGACAATTAACCAAGGGGACAGCTTGCCTTCAGACGTAGCGGGTGCTTCATCACTGGAGGTTTTTAAGAAGAGACTGGAGAGTCACTTGTCTGAAATGGTATAGGGTCTCCTGCTTGAGCAAGGGGTTGGACTAGAAGACCTCCAAGGTCCCTTTCAGCTCTATTCTGATTGATTGATTTAAAACAGCAGGAAAATCCATCTTTTCCAAAAGGACCTTTGGAGCAACCATGACCTGGATGATTGAGAACCTCCATATAATTCCAGCATAACAAAGAAGGGGTGATTGGTGACAGCAAACCAACTACGGATCCTCTTAAGGGAAAGCAAGCACCCTTGGTAATGCTTTCTCCTTTTGGTAGCATCTGCATTCAGAAGAAGGCCAACTTGTTGCCTAGCCATGCAAAGAAAAATATCCATAGGGTTGATGGAGCTTTTAATGTTTGCTCAGCTTAGCTTTGCGGTGTAAAATAGTTCCCTTTCTGTCTCTCCTTTCTTTTAGGATTATGTGGGCGCCTTCATTGTCCTCACCGCGGCTGTGGCCTCCATCTCGGACAGCTCCTCCTCTGGCCTCGTAGGTCTGGGTCTCCTCTATGCACTGACGGTACGTAGAGATGGAAAAAGGAATTTCCCTGGTATTTAATGCCAGGAAAGTCCATTATGTAGGCAGCATCAAAACAGGTAAGAATCCTGCAAGATTCAGGATCATTTCGTTTTGACCCAGTGGAGTTATTTTCTTTGCAACCAATTCCTCGGGGTCACAGAGGAATGCTGGGGGTCGGGGTGGAAAATTTTGCAGTCCTGGATTTCATCCAGGGCTGAAAGAATTCAGAACAACTTGGAGCAGCTTCAGCTTTATGTGAGCCAATTAAAAGCATGATGATAATGATAATAATAATAAAGTCACCGAAATTCCCAGGCCCTCCATGCTCCCAAGGAAAGGAAGGGAAAAGTGCATGCAAGGACTTAGAGTAGACTGAATAATGATTGGTCATCGAGGTTTAACTTTCCCAAATTCACAACTTAACTGTCCATTTCTTTTCCTTTCCTTTTCCCTTTCCTTTTCTTTCTTTCTTTCTTTCCTCCCTTCTTTCTTTTCTTTCCTCCCCTCCTCTTTCTTTTCTCCCCTCTCTTCCTTCTCCCCCTACTTTTCCCTTCCTTCCTGTCTATTCTCGCCCCCTTCTCTTTTCTTCTGTTTTTCTTTATTTTCTCCCTTCTTCTTTTTTCCCTTCTCTTCCCTTTTCCTTTCTTTCCTCCCTTCTTCCCTTCCCTTCCTTCCTCTTTCCTTCTCTTCCCTTTTTCTTTCTTTACTTCTTCTCTTTTCTTTTACTTCTTCTCTTCCTTTTCCTTCTTTTCTCTTCCTTCCTTCCTTTCTTCCTTTTTCCCTTTTTTTCTTTATTCCCTTCTCTTTCTTTCCTCCTTTCTCTTTCCCTTCCCTTCCTAGGATGCACTGTAGATGGTCAAACCTCGGAGATTGTTTTCCCTACATGTACAATGAGCACCGTACACTTTCTCCAAAGAAAAAATACCATGACAAATAAAAGCTTTATTCCCGTGGTTCCAACCACGTCAAGATTCTGACCCTTCCCAGATGCCCCTCTTTTCATTTTCACCCCCTCTTTCCTTTTTCCTTATAGATCACCAACTACCTGAACTGGGTGGTGCGAAATTTGGCTGACCTGGAAGTGCAAATGGGGGCCGTGAAGAAAGTGAACAGCTTTCTCAACATGGAGTCTGAGAATTATGAAGGCACCATAGGTGCGGCATTACCGATGTTGTTTTAATGGGCAACATTCAGTAGAGTCGGCTGACCAAATATACGAAATCCATCTCAATAGCTAAAATTGAAGGGCACCCCAAGATCAGAGGTCCCTTTGAGGCTCTCCCTGTACGGGTAGAGCCTTTAGTGAAATGTATCACTGATATTTAGAGGTAGCAAGTCAACCTGATGACTTGGTGACATGTGGACAGTCTTCCAATATTTAACAGATTACAGATAATCAGAGTTGGAAGTGAACTTATAGGTCATCTAGTCCAACCCTCTGCCCAAACAGGAGACCGTACACCATTTCTGACAGATGGCAGTCCAATCTCTTCTTGAAAGTCTCAAGTGATGAAGCTCTCATAACTTCCGAGGGCAACTTCTGTTCCATTGGTTGATTGTTCTCACTGTCAGAAAGTTTCTCCTTATTTCCAGGTTAAATCTTTCCAAAAATCTTTCTGTTACGAAGTCAGTCTTGTTTTCTTTTTACTTCTTTCCTAATTGTGAGCTGCTGAAAGACAATGTGTAGTCAGGCAGCCCCAAAGAGCAATTACAATCAAATCCACCCCTTTTTTGGCTGGAGAACAACCCGTTCATTTGACTTCATTTGCCAGCTATTGAATAAAAGGGAAGAATGATTTGGTCTCCTTGGTCAGCCATGAAGAGGGCTGATGTTAGACTTGAGTCATACTACGAGTTTGAAAAGCAGCCTGATTTGTTTACTTTGCGGTAACCTGCCTTGAGATTTGACCTCAAAGTGAGCCAACTCGTGGAAAGTAAATAAATCTTGCTTTGCTACTGCTCTTTGTGACAAATTGCCATCTTCCAAAATAAATTTGTCATTCCAGATGTTGAATGTTGTCGTTCCAGATGTTGCTCTGTTTGGTCCACATTCCTCATAACTGATGTAAACGGGGGTGGGTGGGAAATCACTTTATCTGGAGATGCAGCCTGGCTGAATCAAAAGGTTCTTCTTAACTGACATTCCCTTCGTATCACATTGTCTACTTTTCTGATGAATTTCCTAATTATGGTTGCTTATTTATTTATATCCCACCTGTGTTAGGTTTACAACTAACTCAAGCCGCTGAACATATCCAACACACCTTCCTCCTATTTTCCCCACAACAGCAATCCTGGCTTGGGCTGAGAGAGAATGACTGGCTCAAAATCACCTAGCCAGCTATCTTGGCTAAAGCGGGATTAGAACTCACTTCTGGTGGTTGGCCCAAAGTCATCCAGCTGGCTTTTGTGGTTAAAGTGGAACCTGAACTCACAATCTCCTGACTTTCTAGCTGGTGCCTTAACCACTAGACCAAATTTGCTTTCCCATCAGAGCATAAGAAAATTTTCTCTTATCTGAAATCGTATAGGGTTTCCTGCCTGAGCAGGGGGTTGGACTAGAAGACCTTCAGGGTCCCATCCATCTCTGTTATTCTAGTTCAGGGTTCCCCAAACTTGGCAGCTTTAAGACTTGTGGACTTCAACCCCCATAATTCTCCAGCCAGCATAGCCACAAGTCTTAAAGTTGCCAAGTTTGAAGACCTCTGTTCTATTCTGTTCTAATTGTATTTATTTATTTAAACTTATATGTCGTCCATTTCAACTAAAGGTGTCTCAAGGCGGCTTGCAATCAGTGAAACGCCCATCTGAAGCCTTAAAACGTTAAAACAATAAATAGCGACATTAAATTTAGTTTCAAAAAGACAAAGGTGGGAAGGAAAGGATCGTACAAATCAGGACGCTTCTGCATTGATCTTTCCCTCAGATATTTCTCAAGTACCCAAAGACTGGCCTCAAGAAGGGGAAATCAAGATCGAAAACCTATGTGTCCGCTACGAGAATAACCTGAAGCCGGTTCTCAAGCACGTGAAAGCATATATTAAACCAGGCCAAAAGGTTCTGCCTTCTTACAATAATTTTATACTTTTTCAAGGGCTTTCTGGCAAAAGAAAAGAAAAGAAAATGAAGGATCTATGGTAGAAGATGATTTGGTATCAAATAGAATAGAATAGAATAGAATAGAATAGAATAGAATAGAATAGAATAGAATAGAATAGAATAGAATAGAATAGAATTCTTTATTGGCCAAGTGTGATTGGACACACAAGGAATTTGTCTTGGTGCAAATGCTCTCAGTGTACATAAAAGAAAAGATACATTCATCAAGAGTCAAGAATCATCAGGTGCAACACTTAATGATAGTCACAGGGTACAATAAGCAATCAAATCATACTAGGAAACAGTCAATATAGTTTGTAAGGATACAAGCGACAAAATTACAGTCATACAATCACAAGTGGGAGGAGATGAGTGATAAGGAGTGATGAGAAGATTAATAGTGAAAGTAGTGCAGACTTTGTAAATAGTAGGACAGTGTTGAGGGAATTATTTGTTTAGCAGAGTGATGGCGTTCGGGAAAAAACCCTCCTTGTGTCTAGTTGTTCTGGTGTGCAGTGCTCTCTTAGCATCGTTTTGAGGGAAGGAGTTGAAACAGTTTATGTTTGGGATGTGAGGGGTCTTTAGATATTTCCACAGCCCTCTTTTTAACTTGTGCAGTATACAGGTCCCCGATTGAAGGCAGATTGGTAGTAATTGTTTTTTCTGCAGTCCTAATTACTCTCTGAAGTCTGTGTCTGTCCTGTTGGGTTGCAGAAGAAGCTAAAATACCTTGCTCACAGAAAGTTTAGCAACAGGTAGACACTAGTTATTTATCCATATCTAGAATTTGTGAGTCAAAAGAGAAATATCCAATTATAGCTGGTCTTCAACATACAACCGTTCACTTCGCAACTGCTTGAAGTTACAACACTGAAAAAAGTGACTTATGGATTTGCTTAATGACCACATGATTTGCTTAACAATTGCAACAACCATGGCAAAAAAGAGGTTGTAAAATTGGGCATGATTCATTTAACAACTGCCTTGTTGTGGACCCAATTGTGGTTGTAAGTTGAGGACTATTTTCATGTTACATTTTGCAGAGAGGGAAAAATAAAAATGTTAGATAAGGGAACTCTTAATATTTCTTTTAAGTTACATCCTATTGTGGAGAAGAGGTCTTCTTTTTAATCATCATTAAGCAATAACTATTGGCAATTACCTCACTAAATGCCACATATATAAAGCAACAATCAATCTTCTCTTTAAGGTTGGGATTTGTGGTCGCACTGGCAGTGGGAAGTCATCTCTTTCCTTGGCTTTCTTCAGGATGGTAGACATATTTGATGGTAAGTACTCTGAATCAGTTGCAGTTCGGGAGGTGTGTAACGTTTGAATTTGCTGTCATTTCAAAATATCCCGTTTGGAGTTCCTAGTGACCACTTAGTCACCACTAAGGGCTACCAGTCCTTAATTTCTTGCACTTTTTGACTCAGCTGAGTTATACTAGAAAAGTCAAAAAGAGAGGGAGAGACAGAGAGGAAAAGTCAAAAAATTACCCACATCTTGTCATGGTCTGAACAATAAAAGCTATTTTTGCCATCTCTTGATAATCCACAAATCACATATCATAGTCACATGTTTTCCTTCCTTCCTTCCTTCCTTCCTTCCTTCCTTCCTTCCTTCCTTCCTTCCTTCCTTCCTTCCTTCCTTCCTTCCTTCCTTCCTTCCTTCCCTTCTGTCTCCTTCATTCCCTTCTGTCTCCTTCCTTCCATCTCATTCCTTCTCTATTGTCTCCTTCCTCCTTCTTCCTTCCTTCCCTTCTCTCTCCTTCCTTCCTTCTTTCCTTCCTTCTTTCCTTCCTTCTTCCTTCCTTCTCCTTCCTTCATTCCCTTCTGTCTCCTTCCTTCCTTCTTCCTTCCATCTCATTCGTTCCATCATTACTGTCTCCTCCTTCTTCTCTTTCCTTCCTTCCTTTTTTTCCTTCCTTCCTTCCTTCCTTCCTTCCTTCCTTCCTTCCTTCCTTCCTTCCTTCCTTCCTTCCTTCCTTCCTACCTTCTTCCTTCCTTCTCCTTCCTTTATTCCCTTCTGTCTCCTTCCTTCCATCTCATTCCTTCTCTATTGTCTCCTTCCTTCCTTCTTCTCCCTTCCTTCCCTTCTGTCTCCTTCCTTCCCTTCTGTCTCCTCTCCCTCCCTCCCTCCCTCCCTCCCTTCCTTCCTTCCTTCCTTCCTTCCTTCCTTCCTTCCTTCCTTCCTTCCTTCCTTCCTTCCTTCCTTCCTTCGTTTCTTCCTTCACTGATTGTCAATGAGTGGGATTCAAATGGACATCATGATATTCTCCACAGTACCATAACCTGCAGCTGTAGGGCACAGACTAAGCCATGGCTTTTTGGGGGAAAATTATTTCCAAAGGATTAAAATATCATGCCATTATTTAATTGCACATTGCAGAATTTCTAGTCTGATGGGGCTGTTTTTATTTCTGACGGTCCCCTTGAACTTTCAGGTGATTTCTTCCAGGGTCACACCCGTGTTTCTGGATGTTGCTGTGTGTTTTTGCTTGTTTTGTAGCTCCATCTCTTTTGTTTTGCTCCAAATGATTTCAAACAGGAAGGATTATCATTGACGGCATCGACATTGCAAAGCTGCCTCTCGATCTGCTGCGTTCCAGGCTCTCTATAATCCTCCAGGATCCCATCTTATTCAGCGGGTCGATTCGGTAAGTTCTTGTAGCTCAGAAAATTAGCTGTTTTTGTGGAATTTGGTAGAGCAGAGTTTCCCCTGGGTCTGGTCCTGCAATAAATTCACCAGATCCTTTTACTATGTGTGTGCTTTTGAATGCTGTCGCTTACAGCTCCAATTGCTAAAAATGGGAAACTTACCAGAAAATTCTGGCATGGACAAACCCTGGTGCGAGCTTGCTCAATTTTGTGTAA
Source organism: Pseudonaja textilis (assembly GCF_049901715.1). Lineage (NCBI taxonomy): Eukaryota > Metazoa > Chordata > Lepidosauria > Squamata > Elapidae > Pseudonaja > Pseudonaja textilis. Next base: position 67,658,021 of record NC_141994.1, read on the forward strand.
CAATGCCTAGAAATGTACCATTCACATGACTCCTCACTGACATTGTCATGATACTAATCCAGTGTTTTCTGTAAATGCAACAGACTCTTCTCATTAGGGTGTACAATAGGTGGGTGTTTGTTTTTTTTTGAGACAGTCGTTGGCACTAGGAGCGCAAAAGTGGACATTTTAGTGCAAAGCTACCTTCAGACTGCAGTGTGATTAATTTTTGGTGCCAGAGGTTGCCCTGGACATTTTGAGATCTTAGTGGATAAGGTGAATGATAATACTGGTAACAAAATATGAGATGGAAAGGACATTGGAAGTTTTCTACTCCAACCCACTGCTCAAGCGTGATGTGATGTAGAAGTTGAGTTTGGGGATTTGGGGGGATAGAGCAATTGATCAGAGGAATGGCTTACCTTCAAAAGTTGTGGATCCTTCACTGTCAAAATGAAGATTAAAAAGAAAAAATAATCCAGGAATTTTATGGAAAACATTATAGTTAAGAAAATATGTCAGAAGATATAATAAAACAATACTTAGAAAAGGCTGCATTACCTCAAATACCAGAAACAGTGAGAGCGATGCTAAATGAAAGAATAACGACGATGGAATTAACAGAAGCAGTTAAAAGACAAAAAAAACTCCAACAATAAAATACTTGGACCAGATGGGCTGCCAGCAGAACTTTATAAACATCTACAAGATACTTTAGATCTGTCAATACCTGAGTCTCTAATGAAGTTTTGTTAAAGACCAGCCTCCCCAAAACCATTTTGAGGCCATTTTCGCCCTCCCAGAGGCTCAAGAGAAGCCTCTGCAGCCTCGGGAGGCCGAAAAATGGGCCTTCTGGAAATACTGAAAGTGCCCGTTTTCAGCCTCCAGAGGGCCTCTGAAGCCCGAGGGAGGCTGTTTTTACCCTCCCAGAGGCTTGTGGGAAGCCTCGGGAGCCTCAGGAGGCTGAAAACGGGCCTGTTTTGGCACTTCTGGTATTTCTGGAAAGCCCGTTTTTCGGCCTCCCAAGGCTACAAAGGCTTCCCTCAAGCCTCTGGGAGGGCAAAAACGGCCTCAAATGGGCTGAAAATCAGCAGGGAGGTGCACGCATGCACAGTGCAGGTAAGTTTGACTGGGGCTTGTATGGCCGCACAAATGGCTCTGCATGCCACCTGTGGCACATGTGCCATAGATTCGCCATCACGGCTCTAGAGAGTCCAGCTTCAAATACAGGTAGCTCTTCAACTGAGCTCAAAATTTATGTCGCCAAGTGAAACATTTGTCAGATGAGTTTTGTCCCCTTTTACAATCTTTCTTGCCACAGTTGTTAAGTCAACCATTGTAGTTGTTAACTTAGCAACATGGTTGATAAGTGAATCTGGCTTTTCCATTGACTTTGCTGGTCAGAAGTTCGCAAAAGGGGATCCCATGACCCCGGAACAGGGCAGCCGTCATAACTGTGAGTCAGTTGCCAAGTGTCTGGATTTTGATCCTGTGACCATGGAGATGCTGCAATGGTCGCAATTATGGAAAAACGGGGGTGTCACTTTTTTCAGTGTCGTTGTAACTCTGAACAATCACTAAACGAACTGTTGTGAGTCGAGGACTACTTGTACATGTAATTGATTTGTCTATTTCAATAGCCAAGACAAACAGATGGGCTAGAGAAAAACAGATATTAAACTCAGTGGCTCATGAATTGACTGAATCAATGGCTTTATCTAGAAAATTGAGGTGTTAATTTGATTTCTAGTTCATAAGTCAAACCTACTGAGGTACGTGGTTTTGTTTTAGCGATAGCAATAGCACTTAGACTTATATAGCGCTTCACGGTGCTTTATAGCCCTCTCTAAGCAGTTTACAGAGTCAGCCTATTGCCCCCAACAATCTGGGTCCTCATTTTACCCACCTCAGAAGGATGGAAAGCTGAGTCAACCTTGAGTCTGGTGAGATTCGAACTGGCAAATTGCAGGCAGCTGGCAGTCAGCAGAAGTAGCCTGCAGTATTGCACTCTAACCACTGCATCACTGAGGTTTTGTTTTGTTTTTTCCATAGTTTTAATCTGGATCCCGAGTGCAAATGTACAGATGATACCCTTTGGGAAGCCTTGGAGATTGCTCAGTTGAAGAACATGGTCAAAGTCCTGCCTGGTGGACTAGGTGTGTATATATCAAAACAACTTTCTATGCTAATTAGATCTGTTCAACCTGTTCGACTGACAGGCACACAGCAACTCTTGGGTTGTTCATCTGAGTTGTAGCAAGCTTGATTTATTACCAAGTGACACCCATGGAAAGGAGTTGCAGTCACTCTTGTTTCTCTGGTGATTGACAGCACAAGGATGAGGTCCTCTTACTCCGGGCTTCAAGCCAACTCGCAAAGCCAGGTTTTAATATTCGTCTGGAAGGCCTAAAGAATGGGAAAAGTTCTCACCTCCAGTGGTAGAGTGTTCCATAGAATGGGACTACCCTGGAAAAGATTCTTCTCCTTGATCCCACCTGGCAGAATTCCTTAGCAGATGGGATCCGTAGCTGGCCTCTTCCACTGGCATAAGTAGAGAAGGTTGATCCCATTGGGGTGAGACAGCTCTTCGAATATCTTGTTTTGATTCTAACTGTCTCATTCCCAGATGCTGTTGTAACTGAAGGTGGAGAGAACTTCAGTGTTGGTCAGAGACAACTCTTCTGTCTGGCTCGGGCTTTTGTGCGTAAGAGCAGTATTCTCATTATGGATGAGGCCACCGCTTCCATCGATATGGCCACAGTAAGTAGGTGTACTTACTTGTGGCCCTTGGTTACTCATATTGTGATGACCCAGGGTGTGGCACAAAGGCAATTCAGTCAAATAATAAGTTGGAGTCTCTTTATTTGCTCCAATTTTGTCCGGGTTACCTTCTGGGCTGGAGAAAAACTCTCCCAGGAACAGCTGTTGGCTGCAGAGAATCAAGTCCAAAACGTTGTCAACAAAAACTGTAACTATAAGTCTAATCAAGGCAAAATGAGGTATTAGTCCAGTAGAGCAAGAGAAGGAATTCCAGACATGAAGGAACGGCCGTAATTCAACACAGTTGGGAGGATGCCAGGAACGCAGATAACCAAAGTCAACACAAGATAAATTCATGTTTGTTCCCAGCAGACACCATACTCAGCTTGTATCTCTTTTAAACTCTCTTCCCAGGTGTGCCTAATGTAGGGAATCAGGGCCCTTTCCTCCCCCATAAGCCATGCAACCCACGTTGCTCTCTTCTCCATTCCTCCCTGCATGCCCTAGGATGAAGAGATGGTGGGCCTGGCTCTTCCTCTGAACTCTCTCTCCCTTGTTCTACCTCTTCCCTGCTCTGCCTAGCTGGACTTTGCCCTTCCCCAGTTTCCTCCACAGCCAGCCGTGCCACACTCCCGCTCCCTGTCAGCTGTTCGTCTTCCTCCTCAGATTCAGACTCCAACAGGGGCATGACACAATTATTTTTTTTTTGCAATTGAATTTTTTTAAAAAAGAGGATTCCTTTGATAGGACACTGACCAGGCTGAGCTTGAGGGCAGAGTCAAATGCATGATTAATTTAGAGTCTCTACATCCCTGGAGGAAATTCAGGACCAAAAGTCCATTGATTCTTATCTGATGCCAATTCACCTTGACTATCAGTAAATTCTTGGTTATGACTAGCATGAAATAAAATTGTATTGAGCTCTATCCTGGTTCCTGACTTCTTGCATCTGACAAACACTGGTTCCAGGTCTGTTTCCTATCTTCCAACTTTACATAGCAGGGCACTGAGGAATCTTCCATTAGTAACCCAAACGGAGATCAATCCATTCAGGTGTCTTTGAGATGAAGTCCCAAGTTTTCCTTGCTCTGAGGCAGAATGAGGCCTTCATTTCAAAGATGATGGGAATGACAACAGAGATAAATTGATGAAGCATAGGAGAATGTGTCATGTTGTCCACCCTGGGTCCTCTCACTTTAATGGATTCACTTGGTCATGATGAAACATGAGTAATAACAAGAACTTTGATGTAAATTCATTGGTCAGTCTGGCCAACTTGTGGACATGGAGTGTGAGGGTAGCCGCAATTTTTCCTTTGCTGTAGACCACAGATGTCCAAGCTTGCTAACTTTAAGACAAAGGTCTTCAAACTTGGCAAGTTTAAGACTTGTGGACTTCAACTCCCAGAATTCCTGAGCTAACATGACTGGAGAAGGAATTCTGGGAGTTGAAGTCCACAAGTCTTAAAGCTGTCAAGTTTGAAGGCCTCGCTAAGACAGCTGGCTAGGGAATTCTGGAAGTTGAAGTTGTCAAGCTTGGACACTCCTGCTGTAGACATTTTTGTGACCCAAAGGTTCTTTTCCAGAAAGCAACTGGACTTCCTTATTTTTTCCCCCTTGAAAACATTTCACCTCTCATCCAAGAAGCTTCTTCAATTCTTCATGACACATTTTCTTTAGAACCGAAGAAGCTTCTTGGATGAGAAGCAAAACATTTTCAAGGGGAAAAAAAAACCAAGAAAGTTTTGGTTGCCTTTTGGAAAAGCACCTTTGAGACAACCATGACTCAACCATGAGCATCTCCTTGACGGCTGTGTAAATCTAAATCATGCAGACCTCCAAATATAGTGACTTGGCCTAATGAAAAAACATTCTCAAAGCTAAAAGACTACTCCTGTTAACATGAATTTCTCACGGATCCCAGAGGTATCTTTGGGTAACTCCTGTTTTTACTTTTTCCAGGAAAACATTTTGCAAAAAGTTGTAATGACTTCCTTTGCGGATCGCACAGTTGTGACAATTGCTGTAAGTAGACATTTTCCTAATGGGCTTCTTTTCCTACACTATCAGATAATGAACCTTCTTCTCTAGAAGAAATTAAGGACATCTAAAATGCAAAAATATTTGTTCACTCCTGTCGATACCTAATTATGTCTTTGTTTGGACATCATTATACAAACTCTATATTTTAAAATGAAGACTCCAATGAGACAGACTCAAATCTTAGCAGCTATATAGATGTTAGCACACACAGAAATATCCTCTTGGCAGAGTTATGGAAGTGGCTTGTCATTACCAGATGAATGTTGACTTCCCAACTTAAGTTACTTTACAGGACCTTGTCTGTTTGGTCACTTGAAAACCATTCTTCTACTGTACTTTACTTTTATTTTCATAATACTTTTGCATACCAGTGAAGTCTGCAGAGTAAAATGTAGTTTCCATTTGTACAAACTAGCCCAGCATGAAGATCAACATAGAGAAAAAAAATGGAAGCGTTTTCTCAGAATCTTTCTTTATTTGTTCTTGACCAAAGTATGCCAAAGGAAAAAAAAAGGAGAAGTGGAGTGGAAGGGAAAGGGCAGAGAGGTTATGGGTTGGGAGGAAGGGGTGGAGAGGGTGTGGGAGGGGAGGGAAGGGAAGGGAAGGGGAGAGAGGAGGGGAGGGAAGAGAAAGGAAGGGGAGAAAGGAGGACAGGAGAGGGAACGGAGAGGGAAGTAGAGAAGGGAAGGAAGGAAGGAAGGAAGGAAGGAAGGAAGGAAGGAAGGAAGGAAGGAAGGAAGGAAGGAAGGAGAAAGAGCTTTCTTGCAGAATGTTCTCTTAATTCTCTAGCCTACAGCCCAAGAATTTCCCGTGCTTCTCCTTCCAAGTGCTAATGAGGCCTGATCCTGCTTCTGAGCCCAAGGAAAGTCAACTAGTTGGCTCTGCTACGGCAGGTTCACTAAAACTAAAGGGTCTAAAACCAGGCAAACCAGAGGTCCAGCCAAACAATCTCACTGCTCAGGCTGCTTCCCCGGTGGACAAAATGGGTTAGCTGGATGAGGAGAATGTGTGAATGAGCATCAGAGGGGGGAATCTGAAGTAGACCACCAGTCAACTTGCTCAACACCACCATAATCATGGCCGTTGGCGTCTTACACTTGCACGTTGGCTTTCTATATTGTCCATTGGACAATTCTTTCTGTATCCTCTTTTTCTGGAATGTGTTCTCTTTCCGTTATTTCTTTTCTTTGCCTTTGCTTTTTTCCTTGCTTTTCCTTCCAGCACCGGGTCTCCAGCATCCTGGATGCTCACCTTGTCTTAGTCCTTTCGGATGGGGTGGTTGCTGAGTATGACTCAGCTGCCAATCTGCTCCTCAAGGAGGGTGGCGTCTTCGCCACTTTGGTCAAGTCCAACAAATAGTTGCTCCAGCTCAGGATTCCTGCAAGATTTCTGGCTTTCTGGTACTGCTGTTTTTCTGTTCTTTCTGCTCCTTGTCTCTGCCCAAGTTCCAGGAGGTTATTCGTGGTCTTGGTTTGGCCTGGCACTTTCTGGGTTTTTCTAACGTTGCCAAGCTCACAGATTGAAAAGGGGAAGGTTTATTTCACCGTACCAAAAACATGCCTGTGTTTACTCTTCCCCAACAACCTTGAACAATTCAGGGAAGCAAGGAATTTTTTAAAAAAAATTCTCCTTCAAGTCTAGCTCAACTCTGGTGATGTCATGGAGACTTTCTTATGATGCCTTCTGGGCAGAAATATGGCAAGGGTTCCCCTCTACATAAATTATGGAGTTTTTATAATTTCCAAATCTACTCTATGCCCTGGTGATCTCTGATTCAAGTACTAAAGGTAAAGGTTCCCCTCACACATACGTGCTAGTCGTTTCCGGCTCTAGGGGGCGGTGCTCATCTCCGTTACAAAGCCAAAGAGCCAGCGCTGTCCGAAGGCGTCTCCGTGGTCATGTGGCCAGCATGACTAAATGACCAAAGGTGTACAGAACACTGCTGTTACATTCCCACCAAAAGGGGTCCCTATTTTCCTACTTGCATTTTTACATGCTTTCGAACTGCTAGGTTGGCAGAAGCTGGGACAGGTAACGGGAGCTCACTCCATTACATGGCGCTAGGGATTCAAACCAAACCTGGTTAGCTCCCAGACAAATGAGACTGAGCTGCCCCATGCTAAGTTGCCATTTTTTTTTTCACTCACCCAGACCTTTGAGATCAGCAAAGAAGGTTTCTTTGCAATTCAGCCTTAATTCTTTTTTATGTTAAGATGGGGTTGAGAGAAACGTAGGCTTTCAAGTTTATTTCAATAGCCAGTTTGGAGTAGTGTTTAAGGTGCTGGCCTGGAAACCAAGAGAAACTCAAGAGACTTTGAGTTCTGGTCCTTCTTTAGGCATGAAAGCCAGCTGGGTGACTCTGGGCCAATCACCAGGAGATGGTGAGTTCTAGTCCTACCTTAAGCACAAGAGCCAAGCTGATGACTTTGGACCAGTCACTCTCAGCCCTATTCACCCCACAGAGTTATTGTGGGGAAAATAGAAGAAGGAATGAATATTAGGAAAGTTTGGTGCCTTGAGTTACGGTACTTATCAAATAATAAAGGCAAAATAAAAATTAACTAAATAAATAAAAAGAATAAAGCAGATTTCCATCGATCTTGATACTATCTGTTTCCTGACTTGCCTACCTCAAACCATGAAAAACTAAATAACCCCCTCCCTTTTTTTTTGTTAATTGCAGCATCGAGTCCACACTATCCTGACTGCAGACATGGTCATTGTGATGAAGCGAGGGGTCATTTTGGAAAATGACACACCTGAGAATCTGCTGGCCCAAGAAGACAGCATCTTTGCCTCTTTTGTTCGGGCTGATAACTGAAAAAGCCACATCACTGGCTTTTTTTCAATGCTGATTTAAAAATACAACAAGAGAAGGGACTTGCCCCTCTCCTTTATATATAATGTATTATCACTGTATTTTTCCATCTGTAATTTTTGTAAAACTCAAGGGCATGATGTAAGTCTCAAAGCAATAAATTCTTCACCCAAGGCCTGAGAAAGCCTTTTGTATGTTCCTTCAACAGATCTTGTAGGACCATGCTGAGTATTTCATATCTCAAGAAAAGAGTCCTTAAAAGCAAGGTTCTCCAACCTTGGCAACTTGTGGGCTTCAACTTGAGCTTCCTGTTCCTGTGCAAGAACATATATTCTATTGACTGTTGTCAGGCTCCCATGGGGCCATCTAGGGGTCATGTTTGTCTGAGCTAAGTTTGGTTGAAGTTTGGACTGCTGATGCAATGAAGGGTCATTGGGCAATTCCTACTGTGTCTAAAGGCTAATCCTACCTTTGTTCAGACCTTACTGCAGGGAATTTTTGCCTATGAATAGAGCTACCTATCCCTTAAGTGTTGACATCTGCTGAGGGCTATTAAGAAAGGTGGGGGCTGCTTTAGGGAAATATAATATTCTGCCTTTTCAATATTTCCTAAAATATTTATTCTTCTAGGAGAGAGGTGGGTGACAATTTTCTACGCCTTATACATATCTAGTTCCCTTAACTGTTCATTGTACAGGTTAGCCTCCAGATTCCTTATCCTTTTTGTTGCTCTTTCCTGCATATTTTCCAAGGTCTCAGCATCCTTTTTGTATTGTGGCAACCATAACCGACTTTAACAACATATGGAGAACCTTAGATGCACATTTCTTTAGTTCACTGTCCAATTATTGTTGTTAGTTGAGAAGTCGTGACCCCATGGACAATGTTCCTCTAGGACTTCCTGTCCTCTAACATCCCCCGGAGTCATTTAAGCTCACACCAACTGCTTCAGTGTCTCCATCCAGCCACCTCATTCTCTGTCATCCCCTTCTTCTTCTTCTTTTGCCTTCAATCTTTCCCAGCATTAAGCTCTTCTCCAGAGAGACCTTCCTTCTCATGAGGTGGCCAAAGTCTTTGAGTTTCATCTTCAGGATCTGGCCTTCTAAAGAGCAGTCAGGGTTGATCTCCTCTAGGACTGACCGTTTCGATCGCCTTGCAGTCCAAGGGACTCTTAGGAGTCTTCTCCAGCACCAGGGTTCAAAGGCCTCCATTCTTTGGCACTCAGCCTGCCTTTCGGTCCAACTTTCACAGCCATACATTGCAACTGGGGAAACCATAGCCTTGACTATATGCACTTTTGTTGGTGGGGGATGTCTCTGCTTTTTAGGATGCTGTCTAGATTTGCCATAGCTTTCCTCCCCAGGAGCAAGCCCCTTTTAATTTCTTGGCTGTAGTCCCCACCTTGGAGCCCAGGAAAATAAAATCCGTCACTACCTCCATTTCTTCCCTATCTATTTGTCAGGAATTGAGAGGGCCGGATGCCATGATCGTAGTTTTCTTAAGGTTGAGTTTCAAGCTAACTTTTGCACTCTTCTCCTTCACCCGCATCAAGGGGCTCTCTTGTTCCTCTTCACTTTCTGCCATTAGAGTTGGTATCATCTGCATATCTGAGCTTGTTGACATTTCTCCTGGCAATCTTAATTCCAACTTAATCTCAATTGTTGCCTTCTGCAATAGAGTACCTGCATTCCAAGCCCTACGCCAGATATTGTCGGTATATTCATGAACCGGAATAGAGCTTGGTAACAAGGTCAGCCAATGAATAGACATTACAACTAAATCAGCCAAGAAGGATCATTTGGAAACTGAAACTAGAAGTGGAAACTAGAAACTGAAACTAAAAGTAGCCTAGGTGTGGCTCTATGTTAAGCTCTGCAACTCTGCAGCTATGCTGAGCTCTGAGTCTGTGTATTGAAGATGAAACTAACTTGCTTGCTTGCTGACTGGAGCTCTGCTCTGAACTTGCAACATGTTTCTGTCTGAGTTTGCTCCACGTTGGAGAAATCTGCAACTGGTTTGTAAAATCTACTTATGTTTATAAAGATGCATCGGCCATCTGTGTTTATGCTTCCGGTGCTGAATTATCGCTGCAAAACTCTCAATAGATATAGCGTCTGAAAAGCAGGTTGGAAAAGATGACATATGCTTCTAAGTCCCAGAGCCCTGCAATATTCACTTGGGAGGAGAGTTTGGACAAAGAACGGTCCTGCTCTGTGGTTTCCAGAGGCTGTGATATAATCTCAAAACCGCAACTGGAAAGCCAACAGTTTATATGTAAAAAGCTGCTCCTCTGGGATGAAGCGAAAGGAGCAGCATTTTTGAGGGTCACCAGCTTTTTGGGAGAACACCAGCTTCCCATCTTAAGTTAAAAACAGGGCTTGCCGATCCTTCCTCCCCAGCTCATCCTTAAACTGACAACGGCGAATTCCTTCTGACTTTTTCCTCCCGGCTAGAGGAGTCTCTTTGCTTTTTGCCCTCATTCTCCTCAGTGCAATCCATTCAGATTAGGGCTAGGAAGAAGGCCTTCCCTTTGACAAACTGAAAACAGGCTGCAGAGCTTAGTCTGAGTCCACGGAAGACCAAAGGAGCAATGTTTCAAGACAAATCCTTGACTGCTCTTACCAAGGCTACATGTTTATCTTCCCAAATATGGCTGGTAAGCTCAGCATGGGCCAAGTGAGGCTTGGTTGAAATCCAAAGACTGCTCTCCTGCACTCCCTTTCCACCCGCTAAGCACTAAGGGGTGGGAGTGAGGAATCAAAATTAGACCTTATGCAACTTGGCAAAAGAGAAGACTTGGTATTGGTAGAAGGTTAGCACCCACGCCTCTCCTAGAAGAATGAAATATTCTTAGGAAATATTAAAAGGGCAGAATATGTTCTTGGAGGGAGAAAGCAGCCCCCCCCTTTTTTTTAGTATCCTGCAGCAAATGTCAGCACTGAAGAGATAAAGAGATAGATAGGTCTATTCACAGGCAAAGCAAATACTGCCGGCAGGAATCCATTCGGGACAGGATATTTTGAAATTCCCTGCAGCAAAGTCTGAACAAAGGCAGAGCGGATAGTATTAGCCCTCACTCAAGATCCAACACAGGAAAAAAGCCATTAAGCCACAATCGGAATTACCCAACACCCTTTCAGAACACAAGCCTTCATTGCCTCACTCTCACAAACTTCAACCAAACCTGGGAGCTCGGACTAACATCTAGGATTTGTATATCTAGGACAATTTGTATATCTCAGACAAACATCTAGGATTTTGCCTATAGAGCCAGCTATGACCCCACTACATGGCCCCATGGGAATCTGTCAGCAGCCAATAGAATACATGCTCTTGCACAGGAACAGGAAGCTCAAGTTCAAAGCCCAAGAGAAGCTATAAAACCCCCTCACTCTCAGCTCCATGTGGTCAGCTGCCGAGAACCACGTGGTTCTGCTTCCTCATTAAACCCTCTTTCCAATCAGATTCCATGTTTCCAGTGTCTTTCTCCTGGCTTGGAACTAAACCAGATGGATATTTCTTCCCACAGTACAATTGCGAGAAGGGATTGATCAAGGCTTTGAATTTGGCTCCTGAATCCACTTCAGTTTTCCAAATAGTTCATTGAAAAACTCATGAACGGTCACAGCTTGCCCTCAGAAGTGGTGGACAGTCCAACACTGGAGGTTATTAAGAAGAGATTGGACAACTATTTATCTGTAATGGTATATAGGGTTTCCTGCTTGAGCAGCAGGTTGGATTAGATGACCTCTAAGGTCCTTTCCAATTCTGTTATTCGGTTGTGTATATTTTTTTTAAATTTAAATTCTTTCACCACGTGTACTGGCCCAAACAGTGTTTTCATAAGACTTTTTCTGAACACCCACGTTTGAGTTGGGAACTGCATTTATAAGACTCAAAAGCATGTCGCTATTGATATGTAACACTCTTAACAATATCTGTATAAGTTCAAAAAATATGAACTGGGTTTTTTATTTCCATATGAATTGCTGAAGGGAGGTTAGACATCTTCCACACAGATTTTAGTTCAGGTAAAACTCTACAGCGGATTCTGACAAAAATGTGGAATTTATTATACTAATTCAGTATGGCTCGTTTGGTAAGTTGTGCCTGAGTCTTTGCGACCCCCTCATTCTTACCAGATTTAACAAGGGCAACTTCATTGTAATTTATGTGTAATTAATATACAAGCCATTTGTGTTGCTGTTGTTCAGTCGCTCCCAGAATCTCCCATATTTTTCCCAAATTCATGTACATTGAATATGACACTATCTAACCAGAGGTGGGTATTCAGCAGGTTCTGACCAGTTCAGGAGAACTGGTAGCGGAAATTTTGAGTAGTTCAGAGAACTGGCAAATCCCACCTCTGATTGGCCCTGCCCCCATCTATTCTCCGCCTCCCGAGTCCCAGCTGATTGGCTGGGTCTTCTTTGGTTGCCCTGCACAGGAGAAGGGAGCTGGAAAGCAGGTTAGTGGGGGGGGGAGGGAATGGGGATTTTGCAGTAACCTTCCCCTGCCACACCCACCAAGCCACACCACGCCCATCAAACCGGTAGTAAAAAAAATAAGTGAATCCCACCATTATATCTAACCATCTTGTCCTCTGCATCCCCTTTTCTTTTTGCTTTCCATTTTTCCCAACATTAATGACATTGTAGTAATGATATACTATGGGATATAATGGTGAATCAGTTATAATATGAATGTAAACTCAATAAGAAATGTATATAAATATTATTATGTGCACAAGATATATGTACCCAGTCGACACACTGTATAACTGAAAGATAGTTTTATTTGTAATAATAATAATAATAATAAACCAGGAGTGTAGCATTTGTCATCTTTACTTTCTAAGGACACTAGTGGGACCTTTGAGACGATCAAGACAACTTCTTGGAAGTGATGAGCAAAACTTGCATTTATGGCTTTGCAGCATCCACCTTCCCTTGTAACCAAAAGTGCCTTATGTAGATGTTAAGAGGGGACAGAAGCACGAGAGGTGTTTAACATCTCCATGGGACCCGTGTGGAGGCTCCATGGATGCCACATTGCAAAATTCAGCCATAAGTGTCATTTTAGGGCAGAAAGTAACATGTATGAAGACCTTGTAGTTGTAAGCCATGACATCTGAGTGATGTATGATCCATGGTGATATGTTCAGTCCCACCTGTATCCACAGATGAAAACTTCAAGTTACAGAGTTCAAATACTTTACGTAAACAAAACCAGAAATGGAAGATTCAATTGCTCTGTTATCATCTTCCTTTGGCAATCCTCCTAGAATCTGTCCGGCAATTCTGTATAGTTCGTAAATCACAACGCAGTAATCAGACGCAAGTCTTTCCAAGGCAAAGTTCACTTTGTTTCCAGCAAAGATTACTAACTCGTATGCTCCCTTATATCCTCTAAGAGAGGGCGTGTCAGTCTCATTAATTAATCCTTTGCTGGACGTCTTTTTTCTAATTGAGATTGATGTCTCAATCTTCTCCTAGTTCTGGCATCCAGCCAGCATCCAGCAGTTTCCGCACCATTTGAAGTCTCTGATACACTTTCCTGATTAACAGTTAACACCTGAGGTGTAATTAGGGAAGTAGATTCAGGGGAGAGAGTGGACTCTGAATCCTCCAATAAATCAGGTTCATCTCTCAGATCCAACTCCTCTCCCTCTACTTGACTCTCCTCTAAGTCACTTAATAATGCAGGCTCGAATCTCAGTGCCAGATCGTCTTCATCGCTCGAACCCACATCTGCTAACTGATCAGGTTCAGGTCTTGGAGTCACAACACTGATATATCTATCTATTATCTGTCTGTCTGTCTGTCTATCTGTCTATCTGTCTATCTATCTATCTATCTATCTTTCTATCATCTATCATCTATCTAGCTCTATATCTATAAATCTATCATCTATCATTATCTATCTATCCATCATCTATCTGTCTGTCTGTCTATCATCTATCTATCTATCTGTCTGTCTGTCTATCATCTATCTATCTTAGCTCTATATCTATATCTATCCATCTGGCTAGCTATCTTTATCTGTTTATCTATCTATCTATCTATCTATCTATCTATCTATCTATCTATCTATCTCTATATCATCTATCTCCCCTCTTTATCTAAGTGTCTGTCTGTCTATCATCTAGCTAGCTAGCTAGCTCTATATCTATCTATCTATCTATCTATCTATCTATCTATCTATCATCTATCATCTATCTATCTTTTATCTCAGTGCGATTCCCACCATGTTAAGGAAGCCCAAGCTGAAACATTAAGTTTCAAAACCATTCAGAAAACACAAGTGCGATGGTGACAAAGATGACAAAGGACTTGAGGACATGCCTCCGAAGACAAGCTGAAGAAACTTGGTTTATTCAGCATAAAAAAAGATGATTGAAAAAGGTTATAAACGACAGTTACCTAGATTGTGTAATGCACAGGCTGTGAGAGTCGGACCATAAGGAAGGCTGAGGGCTGAACAACTGATGCTCTCAGATTGTGGTGTTGTGGAAGACTCCTGAGTGTCCCTTGGACTGCAAGGGATGGTCGATCCTAAAGGAAAGCAACCCTGATTGTTCTTGGGAAGGACAGAGAATGACGCTGACACTCAAATACTTTGGCCACCCATTGAGAAGACTCCTGGGAAAAGACCCCGATGTTGGGAAAGATGGAAGGCAAAAGGAGAAGGAGGACAGCAGAGAATGAGATGGTTAGGTGGTGTCATCAAGGTAATGAATGTTAATTGGGGCAAATTCCGGGGGACAATGGAGGACAGGAAGGCCTGGTGCACTGTCGCCCATGGGGTCACGAAGAGTCAGACATGACTTAGCCACTGGACGATAAATAATAATCTAGATTTTATTTAAATGTAAAGGGAAAAAATCCAGCCAGTAAGATCTATATAACAGTGGTGTAGCATACTTATGGAGGTTGTGAGTTTTCCATCTCTGGAAAGTTTTCAGAAAAGGCTGGATTGCTACTTCTCATGGATGCCTTAATTGGTTTGCTTGAATACTATCGAGGATTGGACTGGAGATCCCTTCCAGTGCCGTAACTTTATGATTCATAACCTTACTCTAACCAGTGGCCAGACTGATGACGGCTTGGCAGATTTCTTCACAAGTTTTGGGTCAATGCAAATATTTTATCTAGATTATTTTTTCTCTCTCTCCCCCCCCTCATCTTTCTCTCTCTATCTCTCTCATCTCTATCTCTCATTCTCTGTCTATGTCTCTCTCTGTCTGTCTGTCTCTTTCTCTCTCTCAATCTATCTATCTATCTATCTATCTATCTATCTATCTATCTATCTATCATTTATCTTTCTATCATGTATTTATCTATCCAACCATCTATTCTATGTATCATCATCTATCCTTCTGCCAAACCCCCAAACTATTAGAATTTCTACCAGGAAGAGTAAACATTGGAATTTAACATAAGACATGTGAGATTTTCTTTTGCATATGATAGATAGATAGATAGATAGATAGATAGATAGATAGATAGATAGATAGATAGATAGATACTGTATGACTGTAACTTTGTAGCTTGTATCCTTACGATCTATATTGACTGTTTCCTAGTATGATTTGATTGCTTATTGTACCCTATGACTCTTACTAAGTGTTGTACCTGATGATTCTTGACTCTTGACGAATGTATCTTTTATGTACACTGAGAGCATTTGCACCAAGACAAATTCCTTGTGTGTCCAATCACACTTGGCCAATAAAAAATTCTATTCAATTTATTCCATTCCAATATTCTATTGTAATCTCTTGTAATCTATTCCATTCCATTATAGATAGATAGATAGATAGATAGATAGATAGATAGATAGATAGATAGATAGATGGATAGATAGATAGATAGATAGATAGATAGATAGATAGATAGATAGATAGATAGAATGAGGAATATTGAAATTAGATTTGCAGATTAGATTTTCCATTAAACAGAAGATGCAGGATGCCAGAATTAAAACACTTTATCCATTCCAGACAGTGGGAAAATATGAAACTTTTGTTAAGTACTGATTAGCTTTGTTTTATTTTCCAGTGATGTCTGGCACGTATACTTCTCCCGTCTCTGACGCATTTTTTTTTCGGGATGTGTTCAGCAGAAAGAAAAGAAACACACACACACACACACACACACTTAGATCAAGGATATACCAAAATATTTTGGTAACTTTCCAACTGTAATGTTGAAAGTGATAAATATTGTTGTTGCTTGATTTGTCACATGGGTTACTTTGAGCAAGTCAGGCACTTCCAAAAGTTGGAGACGGCTTTTGTTACAGATTTCAACTCATCTGCTTTGAGGGTTGGTAATATAAGCTAACTCAATAACCCCAATTCCACACAAGATACTAAAGTATAAGGTAACCATGATGGTTACCATACACTAGACAAAAATGGACTGGCATTCACACAGCACCCTGAAATTGTTTGGCAGTGTCTTTTTTAAGGTTCAGGCAATAGAATGAACTATAAACCAACAAACCAAAATTTTAAATCTTCATTTAAATATTCATTTTTTTAAATTAAAAAGCAATCAAACAGGCTAGGTTCCCATAACACTAAAGGTGGTGATGAATTTAAGTGCCTTCCTAGGGCTCAACCCCACTGAGAGCCAGATCTATGAAATTTGCAAAAAGTCTTCCTTCAATGAAATGAAAACCAATACAGAAAAGGAAAATTCTGATCAAAACCACACAGTCTGTGTACTCACTTCCAACCGGAAACTGATATTCTGAAAAGGTAATTTGAAGAGTGAATTCTAGTCTATTCTATGCTGTTCTACTCTACTCTACTCTACTCTACTCTACTCTACTCTACTCTACTCTACTGCACTCTACTGTACTCTATTCTATTCTATTTTCTATTCTCTTTTCTATTATATTCTACAGGGACATGCTGCTGGACCTTTTCATTATTTAAACACAGACTTTCAAAACAGGTACTACAATGGTTTTCTGAATCCATTCCTTAATATCAATCAAAATCAAGATCACATGAGGTACTAATACCACTCTATAAAGCCTTGGTAAGACCACCCCTAGAATACTGCATCCAGATTTGGTCATTACATTATAAAAAAATTTTTTTTTTTATAATCTCTGGAAACAAACTCTAGAAAAAGTGCAGAGAAGAGCAACCAGGATGATTAGGGGACTGTACACTAAAATATATGAAGAACGGTTGCAGGAAGTGGGCCTGGCAAGTCTAGTGAAGAGAAGGACCAGGGGAGACAGCGGTCTTCCATATTTGAGGGGCTGCCACAGAGAGGAGGAAGGGGTCAAGCTATTTTCCAAAGCATCCAAAGGCCAGACAAGGAACAATGGATGGAAACTGAACAACAAGGAGAGATTCAACTTGGAAATAAGGAGAACTTTTCTGACAGTGAGAGAAAACAACCCATGGAACAGAAGTTGCCTTCAGAAGTTGTGGGAGTTTCATCACTGGAAGCTTTCAAGAAGAGACTGAACTGCCATCTGTCAGAAATGGTGTAGGGTCTCCTGTTTGGGTGGAGGGTTGGACTAGGTCAGTGTCCACCAACCAGTGGGCCAGGGACCACTAGTGGTCCATGAGAAAATTTTAGTGGTCTGCAGAGAAATGTCACCCCCAAAGTAATTAATCCAGGCTGTGCAGCAACACAAGGCTATGCTGCTCAATGGCCCGTGGGAACACAAGGCTTGTGTCACTTGCATTGTGAACAACACGAGGTAGTGAGGGGAGGGGGGAAAGGGCGGAGCGGGGAAACTGCCCCACACGCCTGGCCTGGCCACCGGGCTGCTTCTTTCTGCTTCTGCTTTTTGCTGCACACAAGGAAAGCAGCAGAAGTCTTTCTTTCTCTCCCCCAAACTCCACCAGAAATGAGTCTTTGGGACCCTGCAAGGCCTCCTGCTCCAAGAGGCTGTGCTGCCACAACAAATCTCACAAAGACTCATTTATGGCAGAGTTTGGGGGAGAGAAAGAAAGACTTTTGCTGCTTCTGCTGCTTTCCTTGCATGAAGCCAAAAGTCAGTCTCTCTCTCTCCCTCCCTCCCTCCCTCCCTCCCCTGAGAACGGAGCTGGAGGCGGTATTCTGCAATCCCAAATAAAGAATGACGGATTGGTAGGAAAACGGGGTGGGGATTTTCCTGCAGACTTTTAGGGGATTTTTCCCAGGGTCTCTGGTCCATGGGATTTAAAATTATGAGTTTGGTGGTCCCTGAGGTCCAAAAGATTGGTGACCCCTGAACTTGATGACCTACAAAGTCCCTTCCAACTCTGTTAATCTCTCTCTCTCCTTCCCTCCCCACCACCTTCTGTTAAAGATCTCCATTTCACCTCTGCAGACTAAAATCAGATAATTTTAAAGCTTAGTATATATTGCTTAAACCTTAGTATACATACATACATATACTGATTAAGCCTTCGGACCCAGCCAAGGTCACCAAGATAAACTAGTACTCTCTGTGTAGAACACAGCTGGAATCACCTCTGGTTTGCTGGAACAGGCACTCCCCAAGCAAAGGGAGTGAAAAAAAAACCCAGCTTCCTCATTTCTTAGAGAGACCAGCCGCTAATTCTACCAACTGGCTTTTTAAAAACCCAAGCGCCGATCCCCCGGAGTTTCCTAGGGTTGAAATCTCACCCTGTGCTTTCTGGCTCTCTTTCTCCTCCTGGAGCTCATCTCCCTCCCCAATTCCTCGCCTTTTCGTTGCGTCAGTTGAATTTTGGACCCCGGCCAGTCTCTCCCTTCGCCTTCCCTCCTCCTTCTCCTCCGTCCCATCCCCAAGCTCAAGAAAATGCAGAAAAGTTCCCTTCGCAAGAAGGGGCGCGATCTCGCTCGGCCGAGGCAGCAAGCGTAGGACCCTTTGGCGACCGCTGCTTCGTTCTGCGCCCGGCCAGGCGTCCCAAAGCGGGACAGGAGCCGCTTAGCCTGCCACCCCCGCTACTTCTGCGACCTGGCGCGTCTCCTCTCCACCCTTCTGGATAAAGGGCGACTCTTCCTCGCTCGGAAATCACCGGTCCGGTTGGGAGCCAGAGAGGTTTCCAGCGACTGTCGTCTTCCCTCTCGCCTTGCGATCCTTGTCTCCTTCCTCGCCTTGTTGCGCATCCGAGGATCTCCCCTGCGCCCATGGCAGCGCGCAAGATTTGGCCCAGCTGACTGCAGGCTTTTGCCGCGCTTCTTGGTAAGTGTCCCGTTTCCTTCTTTGGACTTGGAGAGCAACGAAGAGAGTAAAAAATGCGTGGAGGCTCTAACCCAGGGGTGTCCAACCTTGGCAACTTTAAGACTTGTGGACTTCAACTTCCAGAATTCCTCAGCCAGCAAAGCTGGCTGAGGAATTCTGGGAGTTGAAACCACAAGTCTTAAAGTTGCCAAGGTTGGACACCCCTGCTCTAACCTGTACGATGAATGGTTGCAGGTGCCCAAAAAGCAGCTGACAAAAAAAAAAAGCCAACACAGTTCTAGGCTGAATCAAGATCATCTGAAGTGTTAATAGCTCTTTATAAGGCCTTGGTAAGGCCACCCTTGGAATACTCCATCCAGTTTTTTGGTTGCCAGGATGTAAAAAAAGATGTTGAGACTCTAGAAAGAGTGCAGAGAAGAGCAACAAAGAGGATTAGAGGACTGGAGGCTAAAACATACGAAGAAGGGTTGCTGGAACAGGGTATGTCTAGTCTAATGAAAATAAGAACTAGGGGAGACATAAAAGCAGTGTTACAGTATCTCAGGGACTGCCCCAAAGAAGAGGAAGTCAAGCTATTCTTCAAGGCACTTGAGGGTAGGACAAGAAGCAACGGGTGGAAACTAATCAAGGAGAGAAGCAACTTAGAACTAAGGAGAAATTTCTGGACAGTGAGAATAATTAACAGTGGGACAACTTGACTCCAGAAATTGTGGGCACTCCATCCCTGGAGGTTTTTGAGAGTGGACAACCATCTGTTTGAAATGGTATAGGATTTCCTGCCTGTGCAGGTGGCTGGATTTGATGACCTCCAAGGGTCCCTTCCAACTCTGTTAGTCTGTTATTTTGCTCCTAGAAAAACAAAAGGTCCCGGCTTCAGCAAGTGAGTAGAATTTTGCATGCCATGTCTCTGTGGAGATTCTCAGTCCTCCAGATCCTGGTTGTCCCAAAGGTGCTTTTTTTTCAAGAGGCAACTGGGCTTTCTGTTTTTTTTTTCTTTTTGAAGACATTTCGCTTCTCATCCAAGAAATTTCTTCAGATGAGAAGCGAAACGCCTTCAAAGAAAAACCAGAAAGTCCAGTTGCCTTTTGAAAAAAGCACCTTTGGGGTTTGCATACTTGCTTTTCCAGACAGTTCTTCCCTTCGCCAGAGGGGGTTGGGCTAGAAGACCTCTAAGGTCCCTTCCAAAGCTATGATTTTATGTTCTTTAGATTCCCTGTCTCAATTTCATGTTTTTGCAATCCTTGTGCAGTTGCTCCAGCAGGTCTCAAAATTCTTCTTCTTCTTCTTCTTCTTCTTCTTCTTCTTCTTCTTCTTCTTCTTCTTCTTCTTCTTCTTCTTCTTCTTCTTCTTCTTCTTCTTCTTCTTCTTCTTCTTCTTCTTCTTCTTCTTCTTCTTCTTTTCTCTCTCTCTCTTTCTCTCTCTCTCTTTCTTTCTCTCCCTCCTCCCACCTCCCCTCCTCTCTGTGGGTCTGTGTGTGTCTGTGTCTGTGTGTCTGTGTATCTTTGGCCTGGAAGGATCTCTCCTAAATCTCAGATCTGGGTTTGAGCTGCTGTAATAAATTAAGGAATTAAAGCAATGCACTTGGGACATGCTGGGAAAACACGCTCTTGCTCCGTTTCAGGAGTTATCGTTGAAGGAAACTTTCTCTCAGCCTTCCCAGGTTCTAAGGCTAAGCCCCATCTCCAATTAAATCCTGTTTAATTCTGAGAAGTGTTTGTAATATTGCCAACGTGGAGGGATTTCTTTTTTAAAAAGTTCCTTAGGGCAATAGATGTCAAATGTTTTATGAATACTTGGATTTATTTCAAATTTCAATGTTTTTGTATATATAAATATTACCCCCTTCATGTGAGACATCAGCAATGGAGGAATTTTTTTGATTTGGAAATAGTGCCTTTCAAAGGCTGCAAACAAGTGCCCAGATCAAGCAGGACTTCTTGTTTCCAAATGTGAACAGAACGGAACAGAACTGAACAGAATAGAAAATGAATGGAACATAATGGAATGGAATACAGTACAGTACAATACAACACAACACAACACAATTAATACTTTATTTTGGCCAAGTGTGATTAGACTCACAAGGAATTTGTCTCCGGCGCAGAAGTATTAATGTACATGCAAAGCACCAGGGTAATAGTAATCATAATAAGATGCCAATAAGAAGGGGCAGTAAGGAAAATGGGAAGGTTAATAATAATACTAGCCATACAATATGGGTGAATATACTTAGAGTTACGGTGAGGATTAGATGTTCAGTAGAATGATGGCATGAGCGGGAGGAAAACGCCTATACCTGGGTCTAGTTGTTTTGGGATACAATGCCCTATAGCAGCATCCGGAGGGGAGGAACTGAAACAGTTTGTTTCAATGAGGGCTGCCAAACTTGCGGCGCACGGGCTGGATCACGCATCGTGTGCTGGCCACGCCCACCGCCTTTTTAGCGAAGGGGGATAAAAAGTTGTGATATGTCATGTGACAACACCTGTTTAAACCTGTTTAAGTATGTTTAAACTGTGGAAGGAAGGAAGGAAGGAAGGAAGGAGGGAGGGAAGGAAGGAAGGAAGGAAGGAGGGAGGGAAGGAAGGAAGGAAGGAAGGAAGGAAGGAAGGAAGGAAAAAGGGAGGGCAGCAGATATGGATTCTGGAGCTATTCAAGAAAGCTTAATTCAGCTCAGGGGACTTTGGGTGAGGGATCTATGCAATAGCATCACAAAACTTAAGATATAGGTTCTCCTGCTTGAGCAGGGGGCTGGACTAGAAGACCTCCAAGGTCCCTTCCAGCCTATTCTATTCTATTCTATTCTATTCTATTCTATTCTATTCTATTCTATTCTCTGCCATAAGATATTCCCTCTCCATTGCTGCCTCCTCCCATATCAACTGGGTTCATGGGAGGACTAGTCAAAAGACTCAAAATGGCAGCCGCAACCACATGGTCAAAGCCCCCCCCCTTTTTTTTACATGTAGATGGCCCTCCCCTTTTCCTAGGGCAGAGGCCCCCAAACTTGGCAACTTTAAAACTTGTGGACTTCAACTCCCAGAATAAGTGGCTGAGGAATTCTGGGAGGTGAAGTCCACATGTTTTAAAGTTGCCAAGTTTGAGGACTCCTGGCCTAGGGTGATTCTTTCTATGCCTTCTCTTCCTCTCTCCCCTTGACACTTTCTCCCACGTTGCCAAGTTTTGTTTCATTTTTGCTCTTCTTCTCCAAGCAGCCTTCTGTGCCGTCGCTTGCTTCCTCCCACCACGGATTGTGGGAAAGCCTTCAAAAGCACCCTAAAGTCTTGTCTGACCCTGCAGTTTCTCCAAACATATTGAAAAAAAAAAGAGGAGGAAGGAATAAAAATATCCCATGTTGAACTGTAGGGCACAGTCAAACATCAGCTCAGGAAATGTTTCATGACAATTTGTATCAGGTCATAGTTTTATGATCCTACACAATACAGAATAACAGAGTTGGAAGGGAACTTGTAGGTCATCTAGTCCAACCCCCCAACCCGCCACCCAAGCAGACCCTACACCATTTCTGACAGATGGCAGTCCAGTCTCTTCTTGAAAGTCTCAAGTGATGAAGCTCCCACAACTTCTGAAGGCAACTTCTG
Source organism: Pseudonaja textilis (assembly GCF_049901715.1). Lineage (NCBI taxonomy): Eukaryota > Metazoa > Chordata > Lepidosauria > Squamata > Elapidae > Pseudonaja > Pseudonaja textilis. Next base: position 67,680,406 of record NC_141994.1, read on the forward strand.
TTCCATTGGTTGATTGTTCTCATTCTCAGAAAGTTTCTCCTTATTTCCAGGTTGAATCTCTCCTTGATCAGTTTCCATCCATTGTTCCTTGTCTGGCCTTTGGGTGCTTTGGAAAATAGCTTGACCCCTTCTTCCTCTCTGTGGCAGCCCCTCAAATATTGGAAGACTGCTCTCCTGTCTCCCCTGGTCCTTCTCTTCACTAGACTAGCCAAGCCCGGTTCCTGTAATCGTTCTTCATATGTTTTAGTCTCCAGTCCCCTCATCATCCTGGTTGCTCTTCTCTGCACTCTTTCTAGAGGCTCAGTACAGTGGTGGGATTCAAAAAATTTTTACTACAGGTTCTGTTGGCGTGGCTTTGTGGACATGGCAGGGGACGGATACTGTAAAATCTCCAGTCAGAGGTGGTATTTGCCAGTTCTCGGAACTACTCAAAATTTCCGCTACCGGTTTTCCAGAACTGGTCAGAACCTGCTGAATACCCACCTCTGTCTCAACACCATTTTGATAGTGTGGTGACCAAAACAGGATGCAGTATTTTAGGTGTGATCTTACTAACGCTTTTTAGAGTGGTATTAATACCTCATTTGATCTTGACTCAATCCCTCAGTTAACGCAATTTAGGATTGCATTTGCTTTTTTGGTTGCTGCTGCACACTGCTGACTCGTTATTTAATACCATGTTTATGTCATAAACTGTTTTATAACATTTGCCAAATTTCAGTTCCATGTGAGTTGTGAATTGAAATTTTGAATGCATTCTGTAAGTTAGGCCACTTTGAGTTATCTCAGTTCAAAAATGTGGACTTTATAATGCACCTTTTCACCTGGTTAAAGGTTTCAAGAACAAGAGTTTTAGTAGTATATATATTTTTATGATGTCATTAACATCCATTTTAAATGATAACTCACCCTGGAATGAAATTCACAGCACAGAATAAAAACATCTGCAAAGAAAGATGAGTCAATTAAAAAAGTAAGGGAAGTCCTGTAGTCTATATTTAAGAAAAGGATACAGCAAAATCACAGCCCAGAACTGGAAATATTTGTATAGATGAGCATTTCTCAACCTTGGGAACTTTAAGATGTTTGGACTTCAACTCCCAGAATTCCCCAGCCAGCATAGCCTAGGTGGTGAGGGAATTCTGGGAGTTGAAGTCCACACAGCTTAAATTTGCTAAGGTTGAAAAAAAATACTGCCATAAAGGTTATAATTATTCTCAAGCAGGAATTAACTATGATATCTTTGGAATCTACTTCTTAGCTTTGTCATCTTAGCTTGCAGCAGAAAAAAGGAAGAAAAAGATGAAAATATATCTTTTTTTTCTCATTGCAGGATTTCAGAAAAGTAAAAGGAGTCTTTTGTATGCCAGTTGTTGGGCAATGGTGGCAGGAAGATGTTGGCCAGGAAAAGTATTATCCCAGAAGAATATGTTCTTGCCCGCATTGCAGCTGAGAATTTGGGCAAGCCACGCATTCGAGACTGCCAACGCAAAGCCCGCTTCATCGCCAAAAATGGGGCTTGCAACCTAGCCCACAAGAACATCCGTGAGCAGGGACGTTTCCTGCAAGACATCTTCACCACCTTGGTAGACCTGAAATGGCGCCACACTCTGGTGATCTTCACCATGTCCTTCCTCTGCAGCTGGTTGTTCTTCGCCATGATGTGGTGGCTGGTGGCTTTCTCCCATGGAGACATGGACAAGCCTTGCACCACTGAAGACCTCAGCAAATGGAAACCGTGCATCACCTGCGTCAGGTAAGGGGACACACCTTGAAAAGAAGACACTGGAGGCCATGACTGCAGGCTGTCAACTCTGAAGTGAACCTGGCTGAAGCCATCTTGGGCTACCTCATGGTTGCCATGAAATCCTGAGAGGGGGAAGGGAGGGAGAAAGTAGGCAGACCGGCTAACAGTCAAAGCAAAAAGTTTTCTTGTGGGAACCAAGGTCATCTCAACAGGTGTCAGTTTGAAGGAGAGGAGTGACCAAGCAGCCTGCCAGCCACTTTCATTGGATAATGTGACCAGTGACACCTGGGAGGAGGAGAAATGTGCTGTTTTAATTAGGGGAAAACAATGGGAATTTTTAGAGTTGGTTTTCACCGATATGATGTATCCAACAAACATGTTCTTTGAGGAATCTACCTGTCTGGGAGTTCTGCTTTTGGTGGATGCATTACTCAGAACACTGACACAGACATGCGAACAAATCCAGAACTTCATAAATACAGATAGTCCTCGACATACGACCACAATTGAGGCCAACATTTCTCTTCCTAAGCAAGGGAGGTTCCTAAGTGAACTTCTGCCCCATTTTATGACTTTTCTTTCCACAGTTGTTAAGTGAATCACTGCAGATGTTAAGTTTGGAACACGGTTGTTAAGAGAATTTGGCTTCCCTGTTGACTTCGCTCGTCAGAAGTTTGCAAAAGGGGATCACACGATCCTGGGACATTGCAACTGTCGAAAATATGAATCGGTTGCCAAGCATCCAAACTTTGATCAAGTGACCATGAGGATGCTCCATTGGTCGTAAGCATGAAAAACAGTCATAAGTCACTGTTTTTCAGTGCTATTGTAACTTCAACTAATGGTTGGAGGTTGAGGACTACCTATATACTAGTTTATTCACATAAAATGTTAAGGTCATGACCCATAAATTACTAGCCTAATCTTGGCTTGATCTGATGTGTTGTGTGAACCCATGTATACAATGCAGAATCAGAGTTTTCAGTTGATCTGACCAACCTTATTGTCAGCTTTGGAAGCCATATTGAGATCAGACGCTCCCACGCTGCCACATCTGAGTCTGGGAAAGTGGAATATATTGGAGTATATCTAGTTAGACATAATAACATTCTTTTCCTGATTCAAAATCAGGTTGTGTTGCGCATAACTGAGAGGAAGTCTTACCTGGGGATGGATGGTGATTGGGCCATGTGATGGATGATGGGTGCAGGGGACGGATTTTGTAGTTTTTACTTACTGTAGGGAAGCCTGGAGCTTTCAGATTTGGGATTCCACAGTTGAGCCGGTTACTATCCAAATAAAAGGAGCTATTGAGAAATGTCTGTCTCGGAGTTATAGGGTGGAATGGAGGTTTTCTGGAACGCTGACACTTATATGCATGCTTTCACAATGGAAAATAACTGATTTATTTCTGTATTTGATGACCGTATTCCACTTTTTTCTGCCTTTCTGTCAGGTCCTTCATCTCTGCTTTCCTCTTCTCCATTGAGGTCCAGGTGACCATTGGTTTTGGTGGAAGGATGATGACCGAGGAATGTCCCATAGCCATCAGTGTTTTGATCCTCCAAAACATTGTGGGCTTGATCATCAACGCGGTCATGTTGGGTTGCATCTTTATGAAAACCGCCCAGGCCCACCGGAGAGCAGAAACTTTGATCTTTAGCCGGAATGCAGTCATCACTGTCCGTAATGGCCACCTGTGTTTCATGTTCCGCGTAGGGGACCTGAGGAAAAGCATGATCATTAGCGCCTCGGTACGAATCCAGGTTGTCAGGAAGACCACCACTCCAGAAGGAGAAGTCATCCCAATCCACCAGCTCGACATTCCGGTAGACAATCCTCTTGAAAGCAACAACATTTTCCTGGTGGCTCCGTTGATCATTTGCCACGTCATTGATAAGCGGAGCCCACTTTATGACATCTCCGCCAACGACCTGGCCAACCAAGACCTAGAAATCATTGTCATACTTGAAGGTGTCGTAGAAACCACTGGAATCACCACCCAAGCCAGAACATCCTACATATCAGAAGAGATCCTCTGGGGCCATCGCTTTGTGCCCATCGTCACGGAAGAAGAAGGGACTTATGCTGTCGACTACTCCAAATTTGGCAACACCAGCAAAGTTGCAGCACCCCGTTGCAGTGCCAAGGAGCTGGATGAGAAGCCTTCCATTCTCATCCAGACCCTCCAGAAAAGTGAGCTGTCCCACCAGAACTCCTTGAGGAAGCGTAACTCCATGCGGAGGAATAACTCCATGCGGAGGAATAATTCCATCAGGAGGAATAACTCTTCCTTCATTGTGCCTAAAGTCCAGTTCATCACGCCTGAAGGCAACCAGAACACCATGGAAACATGACAGAACCAAGCAGTCATGTGCAGAGTGTCAAGACTCTGACAATACCCCCCATTAGAATCATAAGTCTCTAGCTGCATGTCTCAGAGTAAAAAAAAAAAAAGATTTATTAGGAGTGACCATGTCGGCATTACCTGGTTGCAGCCGACTCTAAGACACATCATTCATTTCACTCTTGACCCTGGTCTTGCCCCCACCCCCTGGATGTATATTCTCCAATGGGACACATCCATAGCCAAGAGCCATCAATGATGCTCACCAGTAATAATCTTGCGTGCCAACAGCTTCGGCTGCCTAGCAATTACCTGAAGCATTTCAGGAATGCGCTACTTTCCCCTACTCCCTTTCTGTTGGCAACTAAAAAGGTCAAAGAAGTATTGTTTGTTTTTTAGTTGACACAGAGGTCCTGCAAAAACAGGGCTTTCCCTTTGTTATAATATTAGTATTAATTTGGTATCAACATTTAATAGATATTAAGGGTTATTTATTATATGCAGACATCAGATCAAACCAGAGATAGGTTGTAGTTGAGTCCATTATCAGTATGTGTGCCAACGTTTGCATGATTTGAGGTTGAGAGGCTACAGCTACTCCTCAACTTACAACCACAACTGAGGCCAAACTTTCTGTTTTTAAGCAAGACCGTTATTAAATATTGCCCCATTTTATGAGCTTTCTTGCCACAGTTGGTAAGTGAGTCACGGTAGTTGCTAAGTGGATGATACTTTCATTAAGTGACTCTGGCCACTGATTTTGTTTGTCGGAAGCCAATTAGGAAGGTTAGAGGTGGTGATCCCATGACCCCGGGACAGTGCAACCATCATAAATATATGTCAGTTGCCTAAGCATCTGAATTTTGATCATGTGACTGTGGGGCTGCTGTGATGGTCGTAAGTGTAAAAAATGATCATAAGTCACATTTTTTCAGTGCCATTGTAACTTTGGTCACTGAACGAATGTGTCAAGCTCAAAGCGTGCTTATTCTGTTACAACCATTATCGCTTCTCAACTTGCCAAAGGATTAGGGGGAGGGGAAGGGGGAGATCAGTGGTGGGATTCAAATATTTTTACCATCGGTTCGGTGGGTGTGGCTTGGTGGGTGCACTTTGTATGCGTGCAAACACTTTGCGTGCGCACGTGCACCAATCGTGCACTTTGCGCAGGCGCAGAGGCGTTCTAACTCACCTCCTGCGAGCCTGCACAATCCCGGTCGCTTCAGCAGCTGTTGCACGACATTCATCTATGCTGCGCAAAGCAGCGGCCCTTCAAATTCAGAAGATAATGGTGGTTATGGGAGCCCGGGTGGGTGGGTGGGCCCAACAGCAGAGTGGCAGAGAGAACCGGTTTGATCTCTGCTGCTCATCGCTGCTACCGGCTTGGCAGAACCAGGCTGAACCGGTAGAATAACACCACTGGGTGAGATGGAACACAGGCTCTAGATTTCAAGAAAGAGAGCCATGAGAACCAAGGACACATCTGCAGGTATTAGCCAAGACCAGACACTCTTTCTCATAACAATACAATGACATTCACTTGGATAATGTAACTTACACTACTAGGGGGGCAGGGAGAATTCTATATTGTACCTATGTGGGTTTGCGTGGGAATTAGGGGTAGAGCTGGTTTTGTCTTCAATAGTACCAAAATGATGCACTCAATAAAGTTTTGTGTTAAGACATTGGCAGGTCTCAAGTCTGCTTGCGTTACTTGGGTTTGTCAGTTGGGACATTGACAGAATGCCTGTAAGTTGAGGACTCTCTGTAATTTGCTGGCTACTCATACTTTTGGAAAAACTATAGACATCAAATGACCTCTTTTGTTTACATCAGGGGTGTCAAACTCTAGGCCCAGGAGCCGGATCCAGCCTGGGGGAATTCTTAAATCTGGCCCACAGGGCTGCCCTGGAAACAGTGAAGGACTGGCCCAGGGTGCTTCTGCCCCAAAAAACAGAGCTCGCGAGGCTGCACACAGCCTCTCGCATTCCGTTTTTGCTGGCAGAGGGTTGTAGGAGGTCATCGAGGCCAAAAATGGAACTCAGGAGCCCGTTTTAACTGGTAGAGCACTCAGGCCATCACAGGCACCCTCTGACATGAGTGACGTCATACTGGCCATGCCCCCCTGCCCTGTCCCCACCAAGGTCAAACACAATCCTGATGCGACCCTCAATGAAATCGAGTTTGACATCCTTGGTTTACATGAAGGTTGGGTCAATTGTCATTTGAATCTATCTTTCATGCTCTCTTTATTTACTATTTAACTTCTTGCCCTCCCTCCCTCTCTCTCTTTCTCTCTCTCTCCATCTCCTTCTCTCTCTCTCCATCTCTCTCTTTCTCTCTCTCTCTCCATCTCTTTCTTTCTCTCTCCATCTCTCCCTCTCTCTCTCTCTCCACTTCTTTCTCTCTCTCCATCTCTCTCTCTCTCTCTCTCCATCTCCTTCTCTCTCTCTCTCCATTTCTCTCTTTCTCTCTCCATTTCTCTCTTTCTCTCTCTCTCCATCTCTTTCTTTCTCCATCTCTCCCTCTCTCCCTCTCTCTCCACTTCTTTCTCTCTCTCATCTCTCTTTCTCTCTCCATCTCTCTTTCTCTCTCTCCATCTCCTTCTCTCTCTCTCCATTTCTCTTTCTCTCTCTCTCTCCATCTCTTTCTTTCTCTCTCCATCTCTCTCCTCTCTCTCTCTCTCTCCACTTCTTTCTCTCTCTCCATCTCTCTCTCTCTCTCTCCATCTCTCTTTCTCTCTCTCCATCTCCTTCTCTCTCTCTCCATCTCTTTCTTTCTCTCTCCATCTCTCTCTCTCTCTCTCCATCTCTCTTTCTCTCTCTCCATCTCCTTCTCTCTCTCTCCATTTCTCTCTTTCTCTCTCCATTTCTCTTTCTCTCTCTCTCTCCATCTCTCTCTTTCTCTCTCTCCACCTCTCTCTCTCCATCTCTCTCTCTCTCTCCCTCCACCTCTCTCTCTCTCTTTCTCTCTCTCCATCTCTCCCCCCTCTCTCCACCTCTCTCTCTCTCTCTCTCCATCTCTCTCTCTCTCTCCACCTCTCCCTCTCCCTCTCTCCCTCCCTCCCTCTGTATCAAAGTCTCTATCACGGGGGTGTCAAACTGAATTTCTTTTGAGGGCCAGACCAGCATTGTAGTTCTCTTCCACAGGCCAGCTGGGTGGGGGGGGGGAGATGAGACAGGTGCCTCCTGCAGCACCCTGCCAGCCAAAATGGGGCATGGGGCGAGGCACAACCCATTTGGCTGCCAGAGGCACCGTGAGCCGGTCCTTTGCTATTTCCAGGCCGGCCCCATGGGCCAGATTTAAGCACCCTGCAGGCTGCGTCCAGCCCACAGGCCTTGATAAATGTTTGAACTGTCTTTCTAAAACAAGGCTCTTCAAACTTGGCAAGTTTAACACTTGTGGACTTCAACTCAAAGCTGGCTGAGGAATTCTGGGAGTTGAAGTCCACAAATCTTAAAGTTGCCAAGGTTGGAGAGCCCTGGCTTAAAATTTTCTGAAGTTGAGAAACCCTGTTTTAGGCAATTGAAGAGATGGCTGTGCGACACCAGACTTTTTAAATCAAAATAAGTGCTAGAATCCCTTCGCTTTGCCGGCCAGAATCTCCTCTTTTTTTCCCTGACAGAAGAAATCCCCTTGCCTTAAATTGAGTGAGAACTAGAAGTTAAAAACAGGACATTTTCTCTGAATGTGCTAGATTTGCTCTCATGACCATAATAAAAATTCAGCAACAGAAGAAAGGAGCTGAAAGCAAACACTTTCCATTGCAGAGATGCCCAGCTTACAGTGGTGGAATTCAATATTTTTTTTTACCACCGGGTCTGTGGGTGTGGCTTAGTGGGCGTGGCTTGGTGGGCATGGCAGGGGAAGGATACTGTAAAATCCCCATTTCCTCCCCCCTCCTGGAGGAAGGTTACTGCAAAATCCCCATTCCCTCCCTACCCCACTAACCTGCTTTCCAGCTCCATTCTCCTGTTCAGGGCAACAAAAGAAGACCCAGCCAATCAGCTGGGACTCGGGAGGCAGAGAATAGATGGGGGGGCGGGGCCAGACAGAAGTGGGATTTGCCGGTTCTCCAAACTACCCAAAATTTCCGCTACCGGTTCTCCAGAACTGGTCAGAACCTGCTGAATACCCACCTCTGCCGCCTTCCCAACAGTCTCTTAGTTTCAAGGTCAGGACGCAAAGAACGTGTCGAAATATGGGGAATAAAAGCAGCGAGTTTAAACTGGGTGTAAAAGAGAAGTTACACCACCATGTCGACCAAGGAAAAATCAGGCGTTCAATGAGGATTCTTTCTAGCCTGCAGTAACAACAGATACCTAGCCATGTCATGCCATGTCACACAACAGACCTGCGCCAAACCCTGGTTAGGCAGCCAAATTAAGCTATGTGAAATTGAGGGAGTAAGTTTTACTCCAGGAAATGTAATAATCCTACTTCCCCCCCCCCCCGCCCCATGTAAGGTTATTTCAATAAGTATAGATAGTCCTCAACCTATGACTAAATTTGAACCAGAATTTCTGCCGCTAAGCAAGGGGTGTCAGGGTTCCAACGGATGTTCTGAATTAATTCATGGGCCTCGAGCCAAGTTTCAAAAGAAATCCAACTATTTATTAGGAGCAACATGTCGGCACTTTTTCCAAGTGCAGTTGGCTCTGCCCCGGGTAATTTACTGTTCACCTATGACCCTATTTCCCCCCTCCTCCTCCCAGGGTGTGTCATAAATCACATTCTCCAACAAAGTACTTTCCCTGGCTGTGGAGGACACTCCTCTCCAGTTGGGCTTGGTAACTTGAGACACAATCTGGAGAAAGATATGCATGGAATCAATGGTATTCAGCAGGTTCTGACCAGTTCTGGAGAACCGGTAGCGGAAATTTTGAGTAGTTCGGAGAACCAGCAAATACCACCTCTGACTGGAGATTTTACAGTATCTTTCCCCTCCCAAGCCCACCAAGACACGCCCACAGAACCAGTAGTAAAAAAAATTGAATCCCACCACTGGGATGGAACGGAATGATCATAGCAACTAATGGCTCTATCAGATCTCCGTCTCCCTTTCTTATGGCAACTCAAGAGCAAGTCAGTGATGCTTTACGAGTTGACAAGGTGATTGTTAAGAGAGGCACAGTTAATTTTAGGACCCTTTTGCCATGGTTGTTAAGCGAATCGCTGCAGTTGCTCAGTTAATCATGCGGTCATTAAACAAACCCAGCTTCCCCCGTTATCTTTGTTGGAAGCTTGCTGAAAAGATCACAAATAGTGATCACATGACCCCAGGAGGCGAAACGTAAATACATGCCAGGTACCAAGCACTCAAATTTCGATCACATGATCATGGGGGTGGTGCTGTGACCATCATAAGTGTGAGGACTAGTTAGAAATCACTTTTTCAAATGGTCACTAAATGAATGGTTGTAAGTCAAGTATTACTTGTATGTGCACAGAATTGTTTCCTCTCAGACATAGAACAGGGATGCTATTCAGCCGGTTGGTAGCAAGAATTTGGCGTGATCGCCGAACCAGTAGTAACTTCTGGCTGGCCACACTCGCTCGCTTGCCCCACCCGCCCAATGCATCCACCCAATGCTTGCCCCACCCAGCCACTCCTTAAGGTATTTCTTTTTTTTTTTTTAACCTCCCGACAAAAAAAAAAAAAATGAATCCCACCACTGACATAGACGATGTGTCACTTATTGGTGATAGCTCTACTTTTCCCCCCGCCTTCCATCAGTTTATTAACAAACACTTGGATACAATTCTACTCACTTCAGAATAATTTTATTAAATCCCACTAGTGTTCAGAAGCTAAATGGAAGAGATAATATTTGCTTCACTGTACAGTAAGCTGTGGACAACTATATCCGATCTACACATCTGTTCATTTATCAGCAAATTACGCACCTTCAAGAACCTTGTTAAGAATCCTGACATATTTTAAATGTAGCTGTCCAGCTTCACAAAAAAAGATTTCTTCAATAAAGTTTTTCCATTTTCTAACTTTGCTCTGATGTACTTATGTTTGAGGTGAAGCGTATAAAACTGGGTTGTGGGATTATAATTATTCAAGGAGGTTGTAGATCCTTGACATTTTCCATCCTTGAATCCATGGGATGCCTTGTTCAAAATCATTTGTGTTGCTGAACATTGGCCTTACATTAATCCAGGGGCAGGATTCAGCCAGTTCGCACCAGTTTGGGAGAACCGGTTGTTAACTTTCTGAGCAGTTTTTATTTTTATGTATTTATTTATTTGATCTGTCAATCGCTTACAAGGTAATAGGTATAAGGATAAACATAGTTATGAATACAAGAAATGAGTACATATAAGAAAAATAAAAGAAACAATAGGACAGGGAAGGTAGGCAGTTTGGTGAACTGGATGTTGGAAGAAATGATCAGAGCAGAGAACTAGTTGTTAAATTATTTGAATCCCACCATTGCATTAATCCCACAACTGTTAGCGCTCTGTCTGTGGTCTGTATCAGAAATCACTGATAAAATTCCCTCAAGGGGGAATGAGCAGGTAATGAGATCACTCATCCAATCAGTAGCCACTTTATTTCTCTTACCAACTATCAATTCTTCAACCTTTTGAGGAAGACTACAGAACTGCATACTTGAATCATTGGTCCTCCCTTCTTCAAAAAAGAAGGAAACAAAAAATATTTCTAAATCCCGCAATGCGTATTTCATGAATATGAGATTTTCATTTATACTATTTATTGATTTTTAAACTATTCCCCAAGAGAGCAAAATGCACTTTCTCTGTGAAAACTCTTTTAAAAATGCTGCGAAATCTGTTGCGTTCTGTTCAGCATAGCAGGGTTTCAGCAAGCCTAAGTGAGTTAGTTAATCTAGTACAAATGTTAATTATTCCAGTACATATTTATCAATATGGCACATTTGATTAATATGTACTGCAGTAACTATTAAATATGCCGATAGATAGATAGATAGATAGATAGATAGATAGATAGATAGATAGATAGATAGATTCATTTCAGTACATTCAAAGTATTGTCTTGACTAAGCAGTTTAAGAGACATCCATTTATGAACTATTTATTTATTTATTTATTTATTTTGTCAAGCAATTATAAGATAACAGGTATAAATATAAACATAGTTATGGATACATGAAATGGGTACATATAAGAAAAATAAAAAGAAACAATAGGACAGGGACGGTAGGCACGTTGGTGCGCTTATGCACGCCCCCTACAAACCTCTTAGGAAAGGGGTGAGGTCAATAGTAGACAGTCTAAGGTTAAAGTTTTTGGGGTTTGGGGAAGAAACCACAGTCAGGTAGAGTATTCCAAACATTTACCATACTGTTGCTGAAGTCATATTTCCCCCAATCAAGTTTGGTGCCGTTAACCTTGAGTTTGTATCTATTGTGTGCTCTTGTATTGTTATGGTTGAAGCTGAAGTATTCATTGACAGGTAGGATATTGTATGACAACCTGTCATACAATATCCCAAAGCATATTTTTTGAGCCCTCTCCCTTTGTATGGCATGGCTGCTATAAAATAGTATTGGGGAACACAATAATGTAGGGTTCCCAGACTTGTAAAGATATGAGAAACCATTATGTAAATAACTAACTGCAATATGAACCACTAGACATTTGGGGTGGGGTGTAACTTAGGAAGACAGTTGATCTAATAAAAAAGCAAACACAGAAAACATTACAAGAACAGATAAAGCAAGAAAGGGGTGGGGAAACCTTCATTTTCAAAAGATATGGAGGAAAATGGAACCTTTAAGATTTTATAGGGCATTATGAGGGCTTTGTGAAATGCAGGATATAAGCCTTTTAAAAAAAGGCCCCAAGTATTCAGATACCGACTTAAATCATCACCATGTCAGGGCATCTTCTGTAAAATTCTTTTTTATATCTTTTGTTTAAGTTACTGCTAACTCTCTCTAGTTAGCTCTGTATACTCAAGCATGAGAGCCTTTCTTAAGTTCTTCCATTAGTACATCGGAGCGACCGAATGTTGACAGAAACACAATCCAGATAAGGCTATTAAGATAAAAGGAGGAGGCACAGATATATGCCTGAGGGAAATAATTGGGCCTGAACTCACAAAAATGGCAGAGAAGGCTGAGGAAGAGGAGGAGGAGGAGGAAGAAAAGAAGGAAGAAGAATAATGAAGGGGAAGGGGAAGAAACAGAGTGGTATATAAAAAAAACTCCTGGGTTCTTATTATGTACTAGTTTAGATTTAAATGAAATTGTCCAGTGTACTGTGAACAAGCTGGTAATATCTCTAAGCATTTTGTATGTGAACAAGCCAATATATTAACCTGTAACAAGATGTATTTATTTGATCAGGTAAAGTTACATGATCATAGGATTTGTGTTTTCTTAGCCAAGTTTCAAAGTTTAGAGTCAGGTGAGAACTGCTGCAGTGGTGAGAATTCTTTTATTTTACTTTATATGCTGTTTTTGTAGCACAAACTCATTCTGTCCCATTTTATTCATCTGTGTTTATGGTTTTTTTTACAATTGCACGCACTGCATATTTGTGGGAAAGTTTTGTGAGCGTGAGAATTCATAAATCTTTTTCCAAGCACAATCTCATTGTTGCCCAAAGCTTTTTTCAATATGCAAATGTCCCTAATTTATGCATTTTCAGATGCAATTAACCGTAACACTGCGTCACAGACATTACCCCTCTGATGAGTCAAGTTGGCAAAAATCCTTGAACTGATGGAAAATTATAGTGGGATTACATTTACTGCATAGAGGTCATCTTGAATCCCACAATGCTGTAGGATTATCATCCTTCTCCATCCTTCTCCATCCTTCTCTTCCTAGAAAGGAAGAAAGTAATTGAGAAGGTGGTCAGATTTCAGTTGTGGAAAATCCTGGACAAAGCATATTGAGTAGGACGATTTCAGGTGATTTAGTATGGTGAAAGCGTTAGCCACATTGGTCCGTGAACTTCAATAGATCTGGGTTGAGAGTGGTCCATTCATTCTTGTGCTTCTTGATTTCTCAATGGCCTTCTCAATGCCAATGATCATTCCATCCTTCAGAACTGGGTGACAAGTTTGGGAACAGACATCATTTTGTGGTGGTTCTCCCTCCTTCCTTTGCCAATGGTTCTAGTGTCACTGTTAGTGTCAGTGTCCCCTAACCAGTGGTGGGATTCAAATTTTTTTAGTACCAGTTCTATAGGCGTGGCTTGGTGGGCATGGGAGGAGAAGGATACTGCAAAATCTCCATTCCTTCCCCACTCCTCGGAGAAGGTTACTGCAAAAATCCCATTCCCTCCTCACCCCACTAACCTGCTTTCCAGCTCCGATCTCCTGTGCAGGGCAACAAAAGAAGACCCAGCCAATCAGCTGGGACTCAATGGGAGGCAGAGAATAGATGGGGGTGAGGCCAGTCAGAGGTGGTATTTGTGGGTTCTCCGAACTATTCAAAATTTCCACTACCGGTTCTCCAGAACTGGTCAGAACCTGCTGAATACCCACCTCTGCTCCTAACCCTTGGGACCTTCCTTTATGGGGTGCCACAGGGCTTGCCAATTTCTCACTTCCTGTTTAACATGTACAGAAAACTGTTGGGTTATCCATCTGCTGGTTTAATTATATCTCTTGTGGATCTTGTGGATATTAGACACCCCCAAACCTAGTGATTTTCTATGTCGAATGTAGGATGGGGTTATTCCTCAATCAAGATAGATGCATAATCTTGAGGGCACATTGGACTCACCGTTCTTATTTGAACTGTAAGTGATAACGGTGATAAAAAAATGTCTCCACCCAGCCTCATTTTTCTAAAATAGAAGAGCCTTCAGACGAATGCCTTAGTTATGGCTTGGCTGCTACAGTTCAGTCTATGTTGGTCTACTCTTGGAGACCATTTGGAGCCTTTCACTTCTGTGGAATGCCTGAATATAGTGCCTTCAACACTTCCTGCCGTCAGTTAGATGTCCCATCTCCTTTACCCATAACAATAAATATTGCAGATATTTGGAGAGAAAATGTCTAGATAGAAGAAGGAACATCAGTTTCTATGAACTTTTGCAAACCTGATTACAACTGGGCCTGCTTCCTTTCTCCTCTTCGAAATAATAGAATTTCATAAGGTATTTTGAAGGAAGCATTCAAACCTGCTCATTCATTGCAGGATCCAGCCATTTTAAAATGATAGCCACTGGGAAGCATTTCAATGTTGCTAAAATCTGTCTAATAAACAAACAAACAATAGACTCCAGCCAATGTATCTTTAAATTAATGCCTATTAAATGATTTCAGAACAAAGCATTCAAGATTTGCATGGACAGTATAAAAGTATGGTGTCTGGCAAAATAACATAGAGAAAAGCATAGAAAGGTCTATTATCCTCATGATATCACTCCATTTCATAAAATGGACTTTTTTTTTTAAAAAAAGAAAGAAACCAGATACTAATAGATACAGTTTTTCTCTGCTTGCTCATAATCAACTGAATCTTTGTAAATTTCAGATGTTCTGTAACAACATAGAATAGCAAGAATTTTCATACTTCCAAATGAGTCTGCTATTAAAATGTATATCTTCAGATACTTTATGATGATGGAATAGTTGTAAGCGGAAGAAAAATGAGAATAAAGACTTCATCAGGCTTTGTCTGTATTATCTACAAGAAAAGTTTTATTTCAGTTCTGCTAGTGAAAAACTTCGGCTCAAGATTATGAATAAACTCTGCAAATAAAAAGTTTCAGATTCAAGTCTTCATACTGACAGCCAGTGTGATGTAATAGGGACAAGGTGACAGTGGGCTGGTCATTCTCTAAGCCCAATGTCTTGAAGAAAGTGTAGGGTAAAATTAATAAACCTATTGGGAGCTACTGTTCAGCTATGGCAGGGGTGTCAAAGTCAAGGCCCGGGGGCCGGATCTGGCCCAGGGGGTGTTCAGATCTGGCCTGCAGGGCCACCTGGAAACAGCAAAGGACTGGCCCACGGTGCCTCTGCCAGCGAAAAGAAGCTTGGGAGGGCTGCATGCGCTCCTCCCAAGCTCGGTTTTCACCGGCAGAGGGTTGCAGGAGGCAGTCACAACCTAAAACGGAGCTCGGGGGGCCATTTTCACTGACAGAGTGCTCAGGCCTCCACAGGCACCCCCAACACAAGCGACGTCAAAGCTGACCACATCCACCCTGGCCCCCCAAGATCAAACACAACCCTGATGCAGCCCTCAATAAAATCAAATTGGACAACCCTAAGCTATGGTATCTATTTTCTGTACTACATGTGTCAACTAATCACCACTAGATTGGTCCCGAGCATGATTGATTGATTGTCTCCTAGTATGACTTGATTGCTTATTTGTACTCTATGACTATCATTAAATGTTGTACCTTATGATTCTTGATGAATGTATCTTTTCTTTTTACGTACACCAAGAGCATATGCATCAAAAACAAATTTCTTGTGTGTCCAGTCACACTTGGCCAATAAAGAATTCTATTCTATTCTATTCTATTCTATTCTATTCTATTCTATTCTATTCTATTCTATTCTATTCTATTCTATTCTATTCTACCGCATTGCATTGCATTCTACTCTACTCTACTCTACTCTACTCTACTCTACTCTATACTTACTCTTATTCTATTTTATTCCACTGCATTGCATTCTACTCTACTCTACTCTACTCTTACTCTTATTCTATTCTATGTGTATTTCCTCATTCTTGCTGAAAACCTGCAGACCACTGTCACTCATACCTGAAAAGGGTTGCTTTAAATTTAAAGCAACAAGAGTTGTGCTTGACATATAGGTAATCCTTGACTTACAACCATCAATCAAGGTTGACTTAAGCCTTCCATCCTTCTGAGTTCAGTAAAATGAGGACCCAGATTGTTGGGGGCAACATGCTGACTCTGTCAACTGCTTGGAGAGGGCTGTAAAAGCACTGTGAAGTGGTATATGAGTGTAAGTGCTAGTGCTACTTGTTCAAAGTTACAACAGCACTGAAAAAATGCCCATTTTTCACCCAACTGTTGCAGTGTTGCGGTATCCCTGTGATCAGGTGATCAAAATTTGGGAATTTAGCCACAGGTTCATATTTATCATGATTGCAGTGTCTCAGGGTCACATGATCTCCTTTTGCAACCGTCTGACAAATAAAGTCAATGGGGAAGTCAGATTCACTTTAGAATTGTGTTACTAACTTAGCAACTGCAGTGATTCACTTAACAACTATGGCCAGAAAGGTCATAAAGGGGGCAAAATTCATTTATCAACTGCCTCACTTAGCAACAAAAAATTAGAACTCAATTGTGGTCATAAGTTGAGGACTACCAATATGCTTTTGGCAGAAAATAAGCATCCCTTAAAAGCAAGCAAAAGGAAGGAAGAAAGGAAGGATGGATGGATGGATGGTAGGAAGGAGGAAGGAAGGAAGGAAGGAGGAAGGAAGGAGGGAGGGAGGAAGGAAGGAAGGAAGGAATCCAGGCAAAAAGAAATTAATCCCAGTTTAATAATTTCTTGCAAACTGTGAAATACACACACACACACACACACACACACACAAATGCTCCATTTTCTGGGCTGGGCTGATCTTCTTTTCATGTCAGTGATGTTCGTTTATAAAATAATGGTTTAATTTTTCCAATGCCACCCGCTTGTATATATTAAAACATTCTTTCCTAGCCCACTTTCAACGCAGACCGGTTTGTGCAGCAGTAACCTCTTTAATCTTCATTAGGCTGAGTGTATATTTTTAAATCAACAAAATAAGCCTATTGCTCCCAACTGGTGTAAACTGAAGAAGAATGTTCTATATATAGCTGACATTAGCTGAAAAAAAAAAGCTTCAGTAGCCTTGACTTTCGTCCAAAAACTCAACCAGAAGATAACAGCCTAATAGAAAAGAATATTTGTAGTTCAGGATTGATCTATTGTTCATGCTCTCTGAGCTTGGTTGTTTTCTTGTAGGCTTTTAATCACCCAACTAGGTTACTTCATCAGTGCTAGAAGGGGATGAGGTTGCTCTCTGTTTACATACAAGGGGCTTGTCCTGTTGTTTATAAACAGAGAGCAAACCTCACTCCATTCTAGCACTAGTTGGATAATGAAACATCTGCAAGAAAACAACCAAGCTCAGAGAACACCAAGAACCCCACAGATTATGGTCTCTCTATACCTGAATATCTACAGATGCTTCCAAGCTGTGTGGAGAACTGAGACATCAAAAGAAGTAAAGCCTATTTATAGGAAGGGAGGAAGGGAAGGGAATGATGGAAAGAAGGAAGGAAGGAAAGAAGGAAAGAAGGCAGGCAGGCAGGCAGGAAGGAAAAATAAAAGAAACTAAGTTATGACTTCCATCTTCTTTTGAGGAGATAAACCTTACAATCTGTCCTCCCTCTTAGATATTATACAAGTCTCTTCAGTCCTTCATTCGATCCACATCCTTTTTAATTTTCAAATCCACAAATCATGTCATTTTTTTCCTTCTACACTTAAAACACAAAAAAATTGAGGCTTATGGTTTACTGCAGGTAAAGCAGACATCCAAAGAAGAAAAACAGGGATTAAATAAATAAAATAAATAAATCAAGCCAAAAAAAAAAATGCTAGTCAAGGTTTGCAAAGAAAATAGACCACAGCAGAAGCAAAATATGACTGTCAAACTGAATGGTGGGAGCAGCACGTGGAATATTAGAAAATCAACAATCACACGATCAATATATTAAAAAGAACCACAAATGAAATGGACAAGGGCTGGTTACAAGATGGCACAAAGGAACAGAAAGATTCATTTTTGCAGCTCAGGAATGAGCATTGCAAACAAAAGGGATGAAAACAAGGATTCAACCAGTATCAAACAGCAGCAAGTGTCAAATTTCTAAAGAAAAAGATGATGACATGATAGCAATGTTCCAATATTTTGAGGGGCTGCCAGAGAGGAAAGATTCAAGCTATTTTCCAAAGCACCCGAAGGCCAGATAAAGAATAATGGTTGGAAACTGAACAAGGAGAGATTCAACTTGGAAATAAGGAGAAATTTTCTGACAGTGAGAGCAATCAACCCATGGAACAGCTTTGCCTTCAGAAGTTGTGGGAGCTTCATCACTGGAGACTTTCAAGAGACTGGACTGCCATCTGTCAAAAATGGTGTAGGGTCCTCTGCTTGGGCAGGGGGAGGGGTTGGACAAGATGACCTACAGTACAAGGTCCCTTCTAACTCTGTTAATCTGTTAAGGTATGGATTGGATATGCTTTGGAATTGTGGTACTGGAGAAGACTCTTGAGAAGTCCCTTGGACTGCAAGGAGATCCATTCAGTCGATCCTAAAGGAAATAAACCCTGACTGTTTTTTGGAGGGAGTGATCCTGAAGCTGAAGCTCAAACACTTTGGCCACCAAATGAGAAGAGAGGACTCCTTGGGAAAGGCCCTGATGTTGGGAAAGATGGCAGGCAGAAGGATAAGAACATGGCAGAGGATGAGATGGTTAGCGTCATCAACACAATGAACATGAATTTGGTAAACTCTGGGAGACAGTGGAGGACAGGAAGGAGCTGGTATGCTGTGGTCCATGAAGTCACGAAGAGTTGGACATGACTTAGCAAGTGAACAACCACCCCAATAACATGGATATATAACTAGTGGGTGCAACAGAATTGGTCAGACTAATAAGAAACACGATCATGACAGGACACCTACTGTGATCCTTTGGCATCTAGGCAAAAACCTATAATTTCCGAGTTTCCCAAATATGGGATAGCATGATCTGAACATTGAGAAAATTGTTGAAATAATGATGATTAAATTTTATGGGACTTTTGCATATAAACTGATTGTCCTCCATCTAGAATCCAACCCCTATGATATAACAATAATTGAAAAGAGCCATTGGGGTGGATGTGGCGGTATCCAGAAGCACCACGATCAAAGAAAATGAATTGAGAAAAAAAATATACAAAATATAGAGATCCAAAAATCAAAATACTGTGGTGGGTTTATGGTCCTGAAAGATTTTTCAAAGACTATGCTTAGAGGTTCAGCCATGGCAGTGGGTAGCTTTTTAAAGAAGTAGGCACATATTCCGTCCGGTCCAGTAGATAGAGATGGTTTTAGATTGCGCAGTGTTTTTTCAAAAATGTCTTCTGTAAAATCGATACGTATTAGATCATTGTAGTCGTCTGTGGTCCGACTAGGAAATACTGGGCATGATCCATTGCTGTTTACAAATACTAAGCCAAATAATGTGTTAAAGAGGTTGGCTTTAATAGTGTCGTCGTTGCAGTCTTTACCATTAAGTCTTTTCAGGGGTGGGATGGACCTTGAGTCTTTTAGTTCGCTGTTTATAAAATTATAGAAAGCGTGGATGGAATTGGTGCGTAGAAGATTTTCTTCTTGTTTAATGTGATAATTGGTGCATTCAGTTTTTATCTGGTGGCATAAATTTTTGTATCGGCTTTTGAAGTTGGCAATGTGACTAGATTTGTTTTTCCGCCAAAGTGATTTCTTTTGGATTGAAGCTTCCTTATTGCTTTGGGTAATTTGTTTTTTTCTGGTTTTGGGAGTTGTTAATGGTACATATACAGTAGTTTGATGACTCTTTTGACTTCAAGTAAAAATATGTTGTAATGGTCTTCTACAGTATTGCATCCAGAGAATAGAAATTGCCAATCAAGGGAAAAGAGATCATTGTTTATAAGATGATAGTTGCCTTTTTTGAAGTTATAATTGGGGATTCCGTCGTGATGATTTTTGTGTGGACATATGTTGAGACAAAAGTCAATCATGTTGTGGTCACTGTTGGAAAAGGGTTCTTTAATTTGTATTCCATAAATTGAATTCAAACTATTGCAGAAGATGAGATCGAGGCAGTTGTTAAGTCTAGTGTTATTGGTTACTAGTTGTTCTAGTCCCAGATTTGTTACTGCATTGTAGAAGGTTGCATGTATGGGTTCAGTTGTACATTCATTAAGGGTTCAATTAATATGAGGTAGACTGAAGTCACCAAGAAAGATAAAAGCATGTGGGCAGGATGCTGCACATGTCAGTAGTGTATTTAGCTTGTTTGCATGTTAGATGTCATAATCAGGGGCTCTGTAACATAGCAAGAACTGAAATGTGATATTTAAGGACAGTTCACAGATGATGGTCTCAGGAATAGTAAGCTCCTGGGTTACTTGGATGTTTTTTACCTGTAGCAACTTTTTATAGAAGATAGCAACACCACCTCCTCTACGGATTTCAAGACCTGATCGGTAAACATGATAGTCTCTTACTGTCGTAATGAAGTCAGGGAAGAGATGCGTTGAGCCATGTTTCACAGACAAATATAATGTTGAATTTAGCCGTATTTAGTAAGAGGAGAAATTCAGGTATTTTATTTACAAGGCTTCTTGCATTGAGTAGCTTGCATTTAAGGCCAGTTGTGGTTGGAATAGAGGTAGTTAGGGGCGTGCATGCCTAGTTTTGAGTGATGTTGGATTGGATGGGGTGGGGTTGGATGCGGAGTTGTGGGTTGTGTGGCTTTCTTTTGATACAATGTAGTCAATGTATAGGTCCTTTTCTCCATTGTCTAGACGGTTTTTGACTTCTGCACGGAGTTCATGGGAGCGGATTCTTTGCAGTATGGATAAGTCTAGCCTTGAACGAAGTTTTTTGTGGTTGGGGTTGGTTTTTGCAATGGCATTTATTGTATGAATGAACATGCGTTTGCTGGACTCATTTTTGCATACAACTCTACAAAATCTTGGGGCCACAGAGCCGTCATTGTCTTTGTACCCATGGCCATCTCTGGTTATTTCAGTGATATCTTCAGGAGAGATGTTTGTTGTATTAGAGTTGCTTATGATATCACAAACTTTGGTGATGTCATCTGATTCATTGGTGTCTTCGAGACCAAATAAGATTGCATTTGGACATTTCTGTTCACATTCCATGGTGTCTCTGATGCGTAAGGAGATATTATTTGTGGAATTATTTGAAGGGATAGTAACTGTTTGTGGCTGTGGTTTGGCGGTGATTTTTGGTTGTAGTTGTGATTATAGTTGAGGTAGTGGTTGTGGTTGTTGTGGGATTTGATTTTGAGCTGATAGGTACTCACTTATCTGTGCTGTATTTTTTTTTCAAGAGAAATTAGGCTTGCTTGTTTCAAAACGTGTTGCTAAGCATTCTTCTGTTGAGTGAATGAGTGATTTTTTATGCTTTCAACTCTGTCAGGTAGGGTGCTCAGTTTGTTTAGCTTAGGAGAACATGATGGACATAGAAAAAAGAATGTATCTGAATTTTTAACCATATCAGCTAGGTTTTTGTTTGCGTTTAAGCAGGTAAGGTGGGCTAGATTATCGCATAGGCAGCATTTGATGTAATTTCACTTTCATTGATGGTTTCAAGACATTTGAAACATGTGCAGAAGTCTGGGAGGTCATTGGTAGGGATATTTTTCTTTTGTTTTGGTTTGGAGTTTTTGGCTGGCATGGTCAACGGCAATAGTACACTAATCAATTACAATAGCTAATTAATGTGATAGGTAGACAGTTACTTAATGAATGTTGGTAATTAATAAATGTTAATTGATACGTTAGAGAACAAATCAAAAGATTGCTTATTACTAAAAATCAATCAATCAATCAATTGGTTATTCAAATCACTCTAATCAAATTTTGCTAAGCAACAAACAGCCTAATTTATTACAGTAATTAATAAACACACCGGTCAATTAAATTCACTAAATCACTGATTTTACTAATCAGATATTCAGTAATTACACTACATGCACTAAACATTCAATCATACTAAGAAAAAAAACAATAAATCAATTGATCATTTGATAAAAATTAATTATTTTAAAGAAATTGATTTTTTTGAGATAATGAAAGTAAGTAGTATGAAGTAGTATTGAGAGTTGGTAAGTAAAGGGTTAATGCTTCGCTTTGTTTTGCTTATCTGTTGCTGATATCTGAGAATAGGTTTATAACTCTTTATAAAATGGCAGGAGGTCTCTTTTCCTGGGCTGTTTGAAAACAATCAATGAGCAAGGGTTTACACTCTCTTTCTTGTTTTGTAGATTGAGTTTTTGAGATAGTAAAGATGCAAAGATGTTGAAGAGGGGGTCTCTGGCCCCTCACTGGGAGGCAACAGGAAACTTTTTGTTTTGTTTTCCCTTGATGAATGGGATTTCTGTCCCCCTCCTAGTTAATTTAAATACACTTTCAAAGTTTGTTGCTTTTAAGAGAAAGAGGAAGAAAGATAGTCTTGCACTGGCAATTTGAACAGTTTATATTTTTACTATGTAGACTCAGATTTTTATTGAGCATTCGCTCCTGGCTTCAATATACTTCTGCTTATATCACAGGAAATAAAATTGCTTCCAATCTTCACAGGAGTTAGGTTATAACAATACTTCCCTGCTTATTGAAAGTCCAAAGTTACTGTCTTTTTAAAGAGAAAGTCTGGATTTGCAATTTGGTGAAAAGGGAAGAGGGAAGGAGGGGCGGCGGGGGGAAGCGGTCTGTTTCACACCCTGGTTGCAAACGTCTGAAGACTGACTCACAGCTAATTTAACAAATTAAATTTAACAGCTAATTTAACAAAGGCAGTAATTCACTTAACAACCATGGCAAGAAAGATCATAAAATGGGAGCAAAACTCATTTAACAACTGCCTTGCTTAGCAACAGAAAACTGGAGCTCAATTGTGAACTACCTGTATTAGGCATCCTGCGTTTAGCTTGACCTTCCTCTTGAAAGTCACTATTTGGCAGTTCAAATCCCACCAGGCTAAAGGTTGGCTCAGCCTTCTATCCTACCAAGGTAGGTAAAATGAGGACCCAAAATTGTTGGGGACAATATGCTGACTCTGTAAAACTGCTTAGAGAGGGCTGTAAAGCACTGTGAAGCGGTTTATAAGTCTAAGTCAGGGTTCTGCAACCTTAAACACTCAAAGAGCCATTTGGACCCATTTCCCACAGAAAACACCAGGAGCCACAAAACCTGGATGGGCGTGGCCAACTCAACATCACTCCCACCCAGTCACATGACATCCCCGCCACGCCTACCCAGGTTTTGTGGCTCCCTGTGTTTTCTGTGGAAAATGGATCTCTTTCTCTATCCTTATTTCTGTTTTTTTTGTGTTTTATCTTCTCAGGCCAGGCAAGGAGTGACTGGGAGGGGAGGACGAGGTGCGAGGCCAGCCAGTGCTGGGATCACCCACCAGGGAATCACAGCAGAGGCCCCAAAGAGCCACATGCGGCTCCAGAGCTGCAGGTTGCTGACACCCGGTCTAAGTGCTATCGCTATTATGTCTTTTTGGCCACTGCATTACGGTAGCTATCATACAGAGATCAGGTTATATTTTTGTGATTTCTTGAAATCTGGAAAAGATCAATGTGTGCAAGGATGAGAAAGTCTGTTGTGGAATGAAACCCGTCCCTCAGCGTAAAAGCCATCTGCCTTTTCAAGAGAGCCAATGCTAATCTCTTTCCTTTTGTTGATAAACAGTATGACTTTAAGCAAACAGTTTCTCTTACATCCCAAAAGTAGTGTGAGCCATTCCATTTTTTTTAGTGTCACTGACCTGTTGCTTTGGAGAGTTTGTTTGCCTCTGGATCAAACCACAGAGGGCCATGACAGAAAATGTTCTCACTCACTAAGGAAGACAAAGAGGCCTTCAAGTCCCTGGAAAAAAATTGCAGTGGGACCTCTGTGGAGCAAATGTCTCCAGGAACAAACACTAATGTTTAATTCCTATGAGATACGGAGGGAGCCATTTGATGCCAGCAAGCTGTACGATTGGCCTTGATTGTTCCAGCCGGGCTGCTCCTTATGGGACTGCTTACATTCAGGAAGATAAGTTTTCCCATGACCTACAGCAGGATCTACGAGGGGAGTTCACAGATGTTTTGCATTAGAAAAGTTGGACAACAGAAATCTTCAGCGATCCCTACTTGACATTCAGTAACACACTACATGACAGAAGGGTTCCTGCAAAGTTGAGGTTAAGGAGACTGAGAAAGGTAACCTTTCCAAGCAGTGTTTATTATGAAAGAGGTCAAAAACGTTTTAAACAGAGATTTTTGCCTTCCTGTTTCCCAGTGGAAAATAGAAGCCAAAATTGCTACTGTATAATTAAAAATGGTTGGAGATTTTTCTGTTGATTCAAACAGTTTATCAGCAGTGGAACTTCCCTGGCACATTAGATCAAAGATTTGTGTAGTTCAGCTTATGTCAATCAATCAGAATAGAGCTGGAAGGGACCTTGGAGGTCTTCTAGTCCAGCCCCTGCTCAAGCAGGAGACCCTATACTCTGTCAGACAAGTGACTGTCTGAAAGACCTCCAGTGATGAAGCACCCACAACTTCTGAAAGCAGGCTGTTCCACTTGTCAACTGTCTTCACTGTTAGGAAATTTCTCCTTAATCCCTGGTGCTTCCTCCTTGATTAGTTTCCATCCATTGTTTCTTGTCCTGATTTCTGTTGCTTTGGAAAATAAGTTGACCCCCTCTTCTTCGTGGCAGCCCCTCAAATACTAGAATACTGCTATCTTGTCACCCCTAGTCCTTCTTTTATGTAGACTAGCCAAACCCAATGTTGCAACTGTTCTTCATATGTCTAAGTCTTTAATCATCTTAGTTGCTCTTTGTACTTTTTCCAAAGTCTTAACTTTTTTTTTTTTTGTAATGTGGTCACAAAGGGGCCAGTGAGATGCTTCTGAAAATGCACAGACTGATCACAATAGAATTTCTAGTTCAATCCTCTGCCCACGACAGGAGAACTTATACCATCCTGGTTCAATCTTTTCTTGAAAACCTCCAGCGATGGATCATCCACGACTTCCGGAGGCAAACTGCCCCACTGATTGTTTCATTAATTGTAATTGATTCTTTGTGAATGTATCCAACAAGTAATGGAACCATGAACTGACCTGGAAATGTCTCTGATACTCTGCTTACTTTAGGGCCCCAATGAGTGGAGGGGAAGCTAATTTTTAGCAAGGACCATTGAAGTAAGGGACGATGGGTGGTGGAATCAGACCAACTCAGTGCAAGCCAACAACAATATGGCAAAGGTAGCAGGAGTATATATTTCCTCACCGCCAAATCAAGTTATTCCTAAAGAAAAGGACTTGGTAGGGTTATCCATTAAATGTTTGTTTGCTTGTGTTTAACTCCCAAAGATGTATTTTCCCCAAAAAAAGACAAGAGGACTTTCTTGGGTTTTTTCCTTTGAAACAATTTTGTTTCTCATACAAAAAGCTTCTTGGATGAGAAGTAAAACGTTTTCAAAAGAAAAAACCAAGAAAGTCCAGCTGGGTTTTTTGGAGGAAAAGTATGTTTGGAACAACATGACCTGAATGATTGAGAATCTCCATAGATATTGTTTGTATCTCATTTTTATTATTTTATGAGTAACTTATTTTATTTAATAAATAATTTATTATTTTTATAAATAACTCATATGTACTTTTCTCTTATTTTCCTCACAACAGCCTTGTGAAGTGGGTTGGGGTAAGAGAATGACTGATTATCCAGCTGGCTTGGTTTTTAAACTTTCCTGCTTAGTTAGCATAATATAACAGTTTATATGCCTTCTTTCTTTAGTCAGAGAAGGACTTCAAACCACTCTCCATTCCATTCTTGGCAGTGTTTTAACATTTATATTTTTGTTTTCATTCTGCTCTCTATCAGATTGTTTTACTTCTGTTTTCATTATTGTTATTGGCTCTCTGATCACCCAGTCTTTGTGGGAATCCATTAAGTAAGCAAATAAATAAACAAAATATTTATTCTTAGTTGCTAGATCAATCTCAGTTCTATCTAATCTAGCATTCTGTTCCCATGGTGACCAGGCAGACATTTCTAGAATGTTCAAAATTGGCACATTAATGGATTAGCTTTCTTTTAGTTATTATACCCAGAAATTGATATTCATATTATCATTACTACTGGAAAAAATGCATTGGCATAGAATTCTGTAATCCGTTTTTTTCAAAATGATCAACCATCTTTGTTACCTCTCACTTGCAAAATGCATATTTTAACTGCGATGGATGGAAGATTTTCTTTTTATCTGGCTTTCCTATAGTTTAGTTCCATTGAAGGAGTCCCAATCCGAAAATTCATTGGTTAACTAGATTTATATCCCAACTTTATTTCATGCAACTCAAGCAGCAGTATATAATATTACGAATAGGTAGTCCTCAACTTACAATCACAATGAGCCCAACATTTCCACTGCTAAGTGAGACAGCTGTTAAGTCAGCTTTTGATCATGCGACCATAGGGATGCTGCAGCAGTCGTGTGAAAAATAGTCATAAACCACTTTTTTCAGTGTTAAGTTTGAATGGTCATTAAACAAAAGGTTATACATTCAAGGATTACCTGTAGTTCTTATTTCCCCACAGCAGAGAGGGAGGGAGGGAGAGAGAGAGAGAGAGAGAGAATCATAGATATATGAAAGAGAAAGAGAGGAGCGAGAAAAAAAAAGGAGAATCACAGACATATGAGAAAAAGAGAAAGAGAAAGTGAGGAGAAAGAAAGAGGGAGAATCACAGACATATGAGAAAAAAAGAGAGAGAAAAAGAGGAGAAAGAAAGAGAAAGGGAGAATCAGGCATATATCAATGCATTAAAATCTGCTTTAATGGCCCAGTTTTTTTCTGATGAACAGAAAAGTCCCAAAATACAAATATTCCCCTCCTAAAAAGATATTTGGCCCTAATAATCATTCTGCCATGTTTAATAAACCTTTGCAGGGTTCTAGCATTCCCATATTCCCATTAGACGCATAAAGATGGTGCTATTGTTTACATTGTGATGTCATCATGGGAACACATCTATAAATGGCTGCCTTGATTTGCTGGGATATTTTTTCCCCTGCTGGCTGATATGAGGGAGATGTGTAGGAGCTGCCAAAAGAGCCCCCAGGGAGTACAATTTAGAGAGGCATTTTTGTAAACTGTGTGCCCAGATTTCAAAACACACGAAGTGAGTAGCTGTGGACAAATTATCCATACGCCGGCCTTAAAAACTCAGAATAGCAACTGATCTGCAAATACCTATAGCAAAGAGGTACTCCTTAACATAACACCACCACTGAGTCCAAAATGTCTGTGGCTAAGCAAGACAGTTGCTCAGTGAGTCTTGCCCCATCTTTTTTTCCTCAAATTCAGTCAAAAACCTGCCTTTTTGTAACTTAAAATCCATTATTCTCTGTCTTTTATTCTAAAACAGTATGAATCAACCTTGGCCACCTGAAGATATGTGAACTTCAACTCCCAGAATTCCCCAGTCAGCCAGGCCTTTCCCCATTTTACGACCTTTCTTGCCACAGTTGTTAAGTGAATCACTGCAGTTGCTAAGTTAGTCACACATGGTTGTTAAGTAAATCTGGCTTCCCCATTGATTTTGCTTGTCAAAAGGTCTTAGTGATGACCTTGGGACACAGCAAGGGTCATAAGTATGAACCGGTTGCCAAGCATCCAAATTTTGGTCACATGATCACGGGGCAAAAGGTCATAAGTATGAGAAACGGTCATAAGTCACTTTTTCCAGTGCCGTTGTAACTTGGAACCATCACTAAATGAACTGTTGCAAGCCGAGACCTACCTGTATTATACCAAAATCTGTTTCACAAGTCACGTTTAGCAGGGCCTGCCATGAGAGGAGGAGAAGGGAGAGAAAAATGAGAGTAAAGAATTGCAAACCAACTAATTTAACATTGGTATTTAGAAAGATTCCAAAGCAGATGAGAGATTAATCCATAAAAAATGAAAACGTCAAATAATTGCCAAGAGTTCGCATGGATTTCCCTAGAACTTATCTCATGTTTTGATCAATGACGTTCCTCGATAATGCGTGGGAATCATGTACGTTGACATATGTCCCATACCACTGTAATTAACCATCTTGATAAGAGTTGGCTGGACGTAAATTGGAATCAGAGAGCACCATGATGGCTTGCTGTGAAATTAGAAGGCAGAAATAAGTTTTTAAAGTGTTAAAAAAAAAAGTTATGGACCCTTTTGGCAACACACCACCGATTTGGCAGCAAGAACATGGTTCTCCTTCTCGGAAAACATAAGGAAAAGTTCCTGGCAAAATTACAATAGCTCAACTATAAACCTCATAATTTCCAGTAAAATAAATAGGGAAAGATAATGAACACTGCAAATGGAGCTGAGCTGGGTGTCCTGGAGTGAGGAGGAGTGCCGGAGCAGTAATACCACCTTAAAAAACCTTGGTCCAGCTAACCTGGCTGGTAGCACCTTGTAACTGTTGACCATCTTTTCCTGTAACCCTGGGTTACAGAAGAAGATGGTTACAGGAGAAAACGGTCAACAGTTTTGAAGGCGGAAAAGGGCTTTATGCCCCAACGGCAGATAAAACAGTAGAACCGGGAGAAGGGAAACTCTGATTTCAAACCTCCACTGCCTCATAATAAAATCTAGAATATCTTGTATAAATGATGGAATAAATAGTGTAGTCATGACTGATTAATAACTGATAAATATATAAGCATGTTAGATTAACAATGTAAGAATTTACATAAATTTGTGATGACTATGAAAGGATAGCACAAAAGATTTGTAATCAACTGACACGCTGTATCAGCGTATATAAAATGGAAGATGGTTTTATGTTTTTTATGTTTTGTCTGTACATGCTTGTCTTAAAAAATAAAAATCTTTAAAAAACAAAAAAAAACTTCCGCTACCTTGTGGCTATATCTATTCTCAGAAGTCAACCTCGAGGCGAAATCCAGAGCCGGAAT
Source organism: Pseudonaja textilis (assembly GCF_049901715.1). Lineage (NCBI taxonomy): Eukaryota > Metazoa > Chordata > Lepidosauria > Squamata > Elapidae > Pseudonaja > Pseudonaja textilis. Next base: position 67,709,232 of record NC_141994.1, read on the forward strand.
CCCGGAAACAGTTCATGACCGTGTACAATCACGTTCTGTTAACTCCTGTGATGCAGCTAGAACTCACCGTATCGGCTCTGCCGTTCCTCCATTAGACTGTTTCAGTGACATGAGAAGGGGGAATCTGCTGCTCGGGTAACAATTTATCCTCCATATTAAATTACCCAGGCCTCGTGCTCTGGGGAGAACAGTCCAGCTTTGCATACAGCATTGAAACAACACCGGAAGTGGCAGTGACCGGTTTCATAGCACGATACCATCGTTTCTTGAGACTGAAGGATGCTAGTTCCAATTCAGATAGGGAAAATTATCTAACTGGAATTAAGACAAGATGTATGGGTTGCTCTTCCCATTAGCAGGAGAATCTTCTGTATTTTTACACTTTGGTCTACTTTGCCAAGGTAACACTTCCCCTGGCCCTTAAAGGAGGGAGAGATAACATAGGTAGTTCCTTGGCTTGCAATGATTCGTTTAGTGACTGTTCGAAGTTGCAGCGGCACTGAAAAAAGTGACTTGTGACCGTTTTTCATGCTTATGACCGTTGCAGGCCATGAGATCAAAATTCAGATGCTTGGCAACTGACTCATGGTTATGACGGTTGAAGTGTCCCGGGATCACGTGATCTCCTTTTGCGACCCTTTGTTGTGGTTAGCCAGCAGCAGGAGCGAGGACTCAGATGAGGGGCCAGGACCGTTAGGGAGTGGACTGCTGCCTTCAGAGATTGTGGAGGCTGGCAGCAGCGATGAGGAGGTTCACGAGGAGCCTGTGCCAAGTGCGCGTGTGCACAGGATTGTTCGCAGGAAAGAGTAGCTGCAACAGCATTGGCGACTCAGGAGTAAGGCTGCAAGGTATCTCCAAGAAGATAAAAGGCAGCTGTGAAGCGAACGTTCTTTGCAGGAAGTAAAGACATTTTGAAACTCAGCCTCGTGGACATTGCAGTATCTTAAGTTGGTACTTGAAGACTCTCATGTTGCGAAATATTTCTAGGTAACCTTATTTATTATTCTTGGCAGCCTTGCACAGTTTTGGTGAGGCTCATGCTTATCAAAGTTAATTAGTTTGCAGCAGCCTTTTAACCAGGGATTTTGTAAGTATCATTAAAAGGTTTCTGTTCCCTTTGGTTCATGTTTGTTTTATTGGACAAGGGTTTGGGTCGGAACACTCTCTGACAATCAAAGTCAAAGCGGGAAGCCAGATTCACTTAACCACCATGTGACTAACTTAGCAACTGCAGTGATTCACTTAACAATTCTGGCAAGAAAGGTTGAAAAATGGGGCAAAATTCACTTAACAAATGTCTCCCTCTCACATCCACACATACAGGTAGTCCTCGACTTAAGACCACAATTGAGGTCCAAATTTCTGTTGTTAAGTGAGACATTTGTTAAGTGAATTTTGCCCTCTTTTACGACCTTTCTTGTCACCATTGTGAAGTGAATCACCGCAGTTGATAAGTTAGTCAAATGGTTGTTAAGTGAATCTGGCTTCCCCATTGGCTTGGCTTGTTAGGAAGGTCGCAAAAGGGGATCACATGACCTCTAGGACACAGCAACGGTCATAAGTGTGAACCAGTTACCAAGCTCCTGAATTTTGATCACATGATCATGGGGATTGCTGCAAAGGTCGAATAACTGTGAAGAACGGTCATAAGTCACGTTTTTCAGCGCCATTGTAACTTTGAATGGTCACTAAATGAACTGTTGTACCTGTATACACACAGACATACAAGCCCAGCCGCCTCTCTGCTCAGCTCCTGTAGCACTGGCTGCTGGGCTCAGTTTTTGCAGACAGCCTGTTCTCTCACACCAATGCTAATTTCTTTCTCTCTTCCCCCTTTCTTTTTCCCTTCTTCCTACTAAGTTTGCTAGTCAATAACATCTTTTTTTAGGGTTTTCTGCTAAAAAGCTCAAAGTGGAATCACACCCCAAAACAGCAGCTGCCTAAAACTGAAAGTTATAATTTTATGAAGAGGATTCTGGTTTTACAATTTTAACATTGAGTGTATGGTTTTTGCTAATTGTATTACTGTGAACCTTTCGGTGACTTTTTGCTTGCTTCTGCATAAATATTGAAACAGGAAAATTAGCAGACAAAAGAAGCTACTTTTGCAGATATTCTTTTGAGCCATTTGCAGATCTGTAGTGGCTTTATCACGTAAAGACCTTGCAGAACATTTTTTAATCATCCCCCACTACAATTCAGAAGGAATTCATAGCTCACTTTTGTTGAATCCTGCTATTTCTTTCCCCACAGAGTAGGAAATAGGATATTGTATATATCTACTGCCACCAAGTGGCAACCTGTAAATCACTTTTAATTACCATTGGTATTTTTATAAACACAAAGATAACTTTGCAATTAACTTTGCAAATAACTTTGCAAAGATAACTTTGCAAGATAACTCTGATTTCGTAGCAAAATTTATGTTCCACTTTTTCTTTCTATTCTTCTTCTTTTCCCCCCCTAAAACTGTTCTTTTGGAAAGTAGCTTATGTACATGTAGTCCTCAAATTATGGCCAGTTGTTTACAACCATTCAAAGTTATGATGGAATTTAAGTTTTTCAATAGAAACTGGCATTTCTGGTTTCCAGCAAAAAAAACAACAGCAATCTATTGCAGACACAGAGTTCGCTTAGGGAATGAGTTGTTCACCTAACAACTGAAGCATTCATTTTATTTATTTTAATATATTTTTATTAGTTTATAAATTATATAAATTATATTTATATAATAATAAATAATAATATAAATTATATTAATTTATACATACAGAAAAAATACAAAAATAAATATTAGGGAAATTGGGGAAGGAAAAAGGGAAGTGAACAGTGGGGAAAAGGAAAGGAAAAAGAAGAAGAAGAAAAAGCATTCATTTTACACACACACACCCCAAAAAAAGATCCTAAAAACATGATGACCTGCTTAAAGACTGGCAAAACTTGCAACCGTAATTCCAGGTTCAATTTCAGTCATAAGTCACAGACCATCTGCATACAAATTCAGCTTACTGCTCTCTGAGCTTGGCTGTTTTCTTGTAGACATTTCATTATCCAGCTAGGTAACATCATCAGTGCACTGAGGATAGTTATCTAACTCGGTAATGAAATGTCTGCGAGAGCATCAAGGACTCCACAATTCAGCCCTCAGCTATATTATTTATCTTCTATTTAAATTTAGCTTAGCCTGATGGTGTTTTTAATTGGAATGAACCAATAAAAGAGAAGATGAATGAACCACTAATGGCTAACATTAATTACTGACCACAACTGTTTAGTCGCAGTTATTGTGTGACTACCTTACCTGGGAATCCACCCCCCGTATTGTGCAGCTAATAATTTATTGGCATGTCAAATATCAATTCAAAATAAAGGTAAAGGTTCTCCTCACACATACGTGCTAGTCATTTCTGGCTCTAGGGGGCGGTACTCATCTCCATTACAAAGCTGAAGAGCCAGCGTTGTCTGAAGACGTCTCCGTGGTCATGCAGCCAGCATGACTAAACACCGAAGGTGCGCGGAACACTGTTACCTTCCCATTAAAGGTGGTCCCTATTTTTCTATTTGTATTTTTACATGCTTCCAAACTGGCAGAAGCTGGGACAAGTAACGGGAGCTCACTCCGTTACATGGTGCTAGGGATTCGAACCGTCAACTGCTGACCTTTCCAATCGACAAGCTCAGTGTCTTAGCCACTGAGCCACCACATCCCTTCAATTCAGTTCAAAATACTTCCAAAAAACAAACAAACAACCAAACGCCTTGGAAGCACAAACAGGCAGGAACAGGTGGTGTTGAAGGTGCTGGACTAGGAGGATGAACCTTCACATTCTGGTCCTCCTAGCATAGAAGCTTCCTAAGTGACTCTGAGTCCATCACTGTGATCAGGTGATGAGGATGTTAGGCTATGAGTGGGAGGATCAAGGTTCTGGTTGACCTCCCCCACAGAAGCTATCTGAGGCCCGAGTTCAAGTTTCCCTCCATCAAAGAAGCCATCTGAAACCCAGATTCTACTTGTCCTCCACCATAGAAGCTATCTGAGATCAGGTTCTATTCTTTCTCCACCATATATGCCATCTAAAATTGTACTAGTCATCCTTTACCACAAAAATCAACTGGGATGCAGGTTCTAATCCCCCTCCATCACCAAAGCCTTCTGAGATCCAGGTTCTAGTTGCCATCCAAAGAAACCTTCCTAGACCCAGGTTCTCCTCTCCCTCCACCACAGAAGTCATCCAGAGAACTTCGGGCCTGTTCTTTTCTCACAGACCAACCTATTTCACACAGAAATTAATGGAGGATAAAATTGGAACAATACAAATTATTCCTTGAACTCAGTGAAGAACTGTCAAAAGAATTAGAGGATGGAAGAAGTAACACAAATCATTGCCACATAAGAGATTTGTTATCTGCCTTAATCACTAATACATGACACAAGATTTGAGATCTTTCTTAACATGAGTACCATTTAGATTTATGTCTGGGTCTTCAGGTTATTCTTTTCTGAGGAAATGTCACTTATTTCACCACTCTCTCAAAACTGAGCTGGATGAAAGACTTATAAAGAACTAGCTCTATACCAGTGCTTCACTACAGAACTATGTGGTCAGGCTTAGTTTTGGGGGAGGAAAATAAGGGGGAAATTCTGCCTCTGTCTACCAGCATCCATCGGTATTCATCTGGCTAGCATCCTGTCACTGTGTGAGAGACTTGACGGTTGTTTGAAAACTAAAACAGTATTAGCTGTGTGAGCAAGAAAGAGACAGCAAGGAGCCTGGGCGTGGCTTAGCTCAACTGTTCTGTACTAAAGCTGATTGCTGCTGTGAAACTAATATTGAAACTGAAATTCCTCTCCTCTGCTTGTGTTTTGCATTTGGAACAGATTTCTTTTCAGGTGGGGAGGGGGAGTAGAACTCCTTAGCATCAGAGCATGTTAATAATAATATAGGTCATTTCAAAAAATCCTTTCTTAGAAGCCAAGAGGAACATAGGTGCCAGATTTCAAGTTTGTAGGCTTTACAGTTCTGGAGATTTTGTGATGATGCATGAGTGATATTTCACTTTTATATAGAGAGATTATAAATACAAATACTTAATGATCACCACTAGAGGGTATGATTGTGCGAACATCTCTAAGCGCAATCACCTCTACTGTATAACAGAAATTTCTCTTTAAGAAAAAAATTACCTGTTGCCGTTGTTTTTTATACACTGCGGTTGTTATTACTATTGAATATTATTTTATACTGGTATAAAAGATAGACTCATTTGCAAAATGAATTTGATGCAAAGTGTATATCTGATCAGACATTTTTGAGGGGTATCTTCTAGGCAATGCATGGATTAGTCCATGCAATTTTCTTGTTAAAATTTTCAGAAGTGATTTGCTATTGACAGATTCTTAAGGCTGAGAAAAAAGGATCCTGGCTCATCCAGCTGGCTTTATGTCTAAACTAGGACTAGAATTCAGTCTCCCAGTTTCTAGCATCGGTACCTTAACTGCTACACCAATCTGGCTCTGTGACAATATGTTGCACTTACTGGTATTCTTATGAAAAAAAAAAAGGTGACAAAGTACGTAAATAATAAGTAATGGAATTTAGCATTAGACAATCTTTGATAGATAATATCCAAAGCACTTTAGCCTATGGCAACATATCTGAAGTCCCCCAAAATCAAGAATTTGCTTAATCATTTTTAGGTATGTGTATTAAAAATATATTACAAAACTTACAGAGCTAAGAGGCCCGAGATAACAGTTAAGCTATAATTATTGCATACATAAGCAGTATTCTATTGTATTTAAAGCAAGGTTTCAGCAATCTAAATCCTGGAGAAATATGCTGGTTTTCCTCTGATGTCTAAAAGAGTTTAACAAAAACAAAACAGTTTCTACTTGTCAGAAGATAAAAGACAAACATATATGCCAGGCAGGCATCAAACAGTGACCAAAATTGAAAATATTAAAAGTGGAATCTTTCCATTAAGTTTCAAAATTCAAATTAAATGGGAGAACTTCTCATTGAAACTGAAAAAAAAAAACCTACCCTATTTCAAATCTGGGGTGAGGTCCTAAAAACTCCAAGAGCAGAAAGTGTGATGGATCATCCCATCATTCATCAATGTTTGACCTCTCGTAAATGTTTCCATTGTTCCTCCAGATTGTTTTCCACATAAAAGATGGTTTAAGATGATTCATCTAGGATTGTTTGTGGCCCTTTCTTTAGACTCTCCTTTTCTGCAATGGCTTGATTAGAGAGAATAATTGTCCTAAGAAAACAATGGCCAGTGACCAAAGCGACATAAAATCCCAACTACTACGCAGGATTATCTATGTCATGATGAGGTAGACATCTCACTCTTTACTAGGCAACTTCACTAGATGACACACAAAATGTTATCACCATCCCATATGTCTACTGTCCATTTCTGGATTGCTTACGTAAGTTCTGTACATGAGGCAACCTCAAAAACACCCATAACCACACACACGCACCCTCCCTACCACAACCTCAAACCTCAGGACAAGTCAAGAATCCATTCAGACATTGAAGATGGGGTATGGGCTTTTTTAAAAACAAATATTTAAATCAAACAAATTGGTCCCAACGTTCATCCAAGCGGTAGTAGAACTACATAAAAACAAGAAATCCAAGAAGAAACCAGCATGGCTGCACAAAGATTTATCTGGCAAATTGAAAGGAAAAAAAAAGGACAAGTATGAAAAATGGAAAGAAGGACATACTACTAAGGGAGAACATCAACAGATAGCCAGAATCTGCAAAGATGAAGTCAGGATAGCAAAGGCTCAGAACAAACAAAGACTTGCAACAAAAGTCAAAGATAATTTAAAAAGTAAATAACAAGAAAAAAAATCAAGGAAACAGTCAGTCCACTAAAGAGAGAAGACGGCAAGGAAGCAACAGGCAACTGAGAGAAAGCAGAACTGCTTAACTCATTCTCTACATCGGTCTCCACACAAAAAAGAAACTATAGCTCAACCCACCCAAAACATAATTGTAAAAGACAGACCAGAAATAAAAGTTAAAATAAGCAAAAAAAAAAAATAGTAAGAGAATACCTGTCTGATCTTGATGAACACAAATCACTGGGGCCTGATGGATTACATCCCAGAGTTTTAAAGGAGCTAGCAGAGGTAATCTCAGAACCACTGCACCATATCTTTCAAAAATCCTGGAGCACTGGAGAACTACCAGAGGAAGGAAAAGGGAAAAAGGAAAAAAACAGACCCAGGAAACTATAGACCAATCATCCTAATATCAATACCCGGGAAGATACTGGAAAAGATAAAAAAAACAAAACAGATCTGCCAACATCTAGAAACAAGTAAAGTAATAACTAGCAGTCAGTATGGGTTTGTTAAGAACGGATCCTGTCAAACCAATCTTATTTCATTCTTGAACAAAGTAACTAAATTAGTAGACCAGTCCAATACTGTGGACATAATATATTTAGATTTCAGCAAGGCATTCAACAATGTAGACCACAACCTACTTCTTAGTAAGCTAGAAAAAAGTGGAATAGATAGCACCACCACTAGATGGACTCACAACTGGCTGGCAAACCGTACTCAACGAGTAGTCCTTAATGGGTCTAAGTCTACATGGAGGGAAGTAAGCAGTGGGGTGCCACAAGGTTCTGTCTTTGGCCCAGTATTCTTTAATATCTTCATTAACAACTTAGATGAGGGAATAGAAGGGGAACTTACCAAATTTGCAGATGATACTAAGCTGGCAGGAATAGCTAACACCCAAGAAGATAGGCTCAAGATCCAGATGGATCTTGACAGACTAGAACACTGGACCGTATCTAACAAAATTAAATTCAATGTAGAGAAAAGTAAGGTCCTACACTTGGGCAAGAAAAACCCAAAGGACACATATAGACTGGGTGAAGCCAGGCTCAATAGCAGTAACTGTGAGAAGGATCTTGGAGTCTTAGTGGACAACCAGCTAAATATGAGCCACCAATCTGCAGCAGCAGCCAAAAAAGCTCATGCAATCCTAAACTGTATTAACAGAGGGACACAATCAAGATCCAGGGAAGTACTAATACCACTCTATAAAGCCTTAGTAAGACCACACCTAGAGTACTGCATCCAGTTTTGGTCACCACATTATAAAAAAGATGTTGAGATTCTCGAAAAAGTGCAGAGAAGAGCAACCAGGATGATGAGGGGACTGGAGACTAAAACATACAAAGAATGATTACAGGAACTGGGCTTGGCTAGTCTAGTGAAGAGAAGGACCAGGAGAGACATGATAGCAGTCTTCCAATATTTGAGGACCTGCCACAGAGAGGAAGGGGTCAAGCTATTTTCTAAAGCTCCTGTAGGCAAGGAATAATGGATGGAAACTGAACAAGGAAATAAGGAGAAAATTCCTGACAGTGAGAACAATCAACCAATGGAACAGAAGTTGCCCTCAGAAGTTGTGGGAGTGCCATCACTTGAGACTTTCAAGAAGAGATTGGACTCCCATCTATCAGAAATGGTGTAGAGTCTCCTGTTTGGGCGGGGGTGGTGGACTAGATGACCTACAAGGTCCTTTCCAACCCTGATTATCTGTTATCTTAACTATATCTTTATGGTCTGCATACTTCTTGGCTCTAACCACAAATAGCTCCAAATAGGGACCTCCGAAAATACAATATAGATTTCACTTTTCTTGCAACTGGGAGCGATGGGCTGATAGGCAGTGCATGGGGAAGATGTTTGGTTGAAGAAAGATGTACTCATTAATTGGTTCCAGAAGGCGTGATGAGTACCAAAAACAACGAATACCGAACATTTTTTTCCCAGTAGGAATAATACACAAGGCAGCTAGTTAGTGCATTGAGTACCAAACAAATGAGTACGGGGACAAAATTTTCACATCGAAATGCGTTGAGTACTATATTCAAGGTTGAGTACTTTCAAAGCAGTTGAGCACCAAGGTAGCATTGTAATAGTATATCTGACAGAAAACTTCATATGGTGAAAATTGGGCATGGTTTGATTCTATGTTCAGTGTAGTAGACATAGTGTAGAACTCTTGATGCAGTAAGATCTTCTGATTGCTTCCTGTGTTTATAAGCTATGATTCCCTTCTTGGTAAGGTTACTCCATTACCATCAGAAAAGGCACATGTTAGAATGTAGTTGCATGCAAAACAGGTCAGGATATATGTTTCAATGACTGGACTTCAGCTCCCAGAATTCTCCAGCCAACCATGCTGGCTGAGGAATTCTGAGAATTGAAGGTTCATATCTCAAATCTGTCCAGACAGTGTAGTGTTTCTCAACTTTGACAACTTCACATGACCACTGGTACATGACCACTGAAGTAAAGACAAGGACAGAGAAAGTTCAAACAGCATTCTTCAAAATGAAAAAGGTCTTCTGCAATCACGACATAAGTCTAAGATTGAAAATCAGGCTTGTCAGATATTACATCTTTTCTATCCTGCTCTACGGAGTAGAGAATTGGTCTCTGACAGAAAGCCACTTGAAGAGACTATAGAAGCATTTGAAATGTGGATTTAGAGGCAGCTATCAAGTATATGTTGTGTTGATAAAATCAGAAATGAGGAGGTGAGAAGCCACCTGGGAAAGCCAAGGGAAATCATTAAAACCATTAAAAAGCAAATGTCAGAATATTTTGGACATGTGATGCAACACTCAGAAAAATACTGCATTCTTCACTTAATCATCCAAGGAAAGACTGAAGGCAAACGACTCCAGCCAGTACAACATCATGGCTTCAAAATCTAAGGGACTGGTTTGGACAAAACTCAGCAGCACTTTTTCATGTGGCTGTTGATAAAAATAGGATCGCCAACATGATCACCAACGTCCGATGGCGGATATGGCACAAGAAGAAAAAGACAACTCACAAAGATGTGTAGTCCTCAGCATGTTGTCTGGAGAATTCTGGGAGTTAAAGTCCCCACATCTTAAAGTTACCAAGAAACAAATTAGAGAAACACAGGCCTTACTACAAATTTAACGTGTACAGTAGTAAATCCTCAGTTATCTTAAAAGTAACTGAACTAATAATGATGGCTAGAGAAATTTCTGTAGTGCCATGGATGAATTAATAGAGGCTTGACAAAAAACACGAATACTTCTGAATGGCTCTGAGTGAACCTATTTAATGAGCCTAATCATTCTTGGGACAGGGACACTGAATCAGAGCAAATAACCAGAAAAAGTGTCATTTAGGGGACTAATGTAGCCCTCCTGATGTATATAAAAAGGTAAAAACTGTAGTTATAACATTACGGACATGGAAAATATTAATAGAGACAAGTTGGCTCTCCCTCTTTTTTTCTAGTGTCAGAACTCAGGGTTAACTAGTGGAGCTTAAAAGCAGGGAAAATCAGAGCACTATGCTCAAGACTGAAATTCACTATAACCAGACTTAGTAATATTCACCAATTTAGAGGATTTTAAGAGAGTCTAGACAGCATGTGCAGAATAGAGCTATTAACAACCATTAGTTTTGATGGTGGAATCGGCCTCGGAAGCCCTCCATACTGACTGGAGATGAGTAACTATGTCCTTACACACCTTCTTAGATACTGGCTGATCCAGAAAGGTGGACTGGATGAGGCCTTGGCTGACTCCAGTAAAAGCTCATCCTAAAGTTTCCTTTTTACGAATGTGCAGTTGGAAGAAAAAGAAAACCTTTTATATACAAGATGCCCTAAATAGCTCCCTTGCTGTTTATTATGTACTTAACTACTCAAGATGTAGTTTCAATGACTTCTTGGTGAGCAGAGGTTGGCCCAGCCTCTACTTCAATGTTTCTTGAGCATGGCAATTTTAAGACATGTGGACTTCAGTTCCCAGAATTCCCCAGAACAGCAATGCTGGCTGGGGAATTCTGGGTGTTGAAGTCCACACACCTTAAACTTGTCAACATAGAGCAGTGTTATTCAAACAGTAGTCAGTGTTATGTCCCTGGAACTTGCAAGAGTTCCCACCCAGGTCCGCTCACGCTGCGGGGGCGTTTGCTGTCCCTCATTGGCTGGTTTCCCCCAGCAGCCGGCTATAAAAGCAGGCTGCGGGGTTCAACCAGTCGCTGATCGCTGCGAGCCAGTTCCAGGCTTGGCAAGCACGTTCAGTCCTTTATTATTCTAATAAAGTATTGTTGCATCCATGCCCTGGTTCAGCCTCTCATTGCTCAACCACAACACTGGCGACGAAGGTGGGATGGCTACCAGAGGCAAACCGCAACAGCTGAATCACTAACCCGCTGATCCGCAGCCGTGCAGTCAGAGAGCTCGGTCGGCAGACAAGCGAAAGTGAGAAGCGTCTGTAGCCGCTTTTGGTAGCAAGCTACAGGGAAAGTGTAGCGCTGCGGAGCCGCAGCCGCTCAAAACAAAGGCGCGAAATTCAAAGCGGCTGTTGTTTGAATTTCTTTACAGAACACAGCGCGGTGCTGTGTTTCTTTTGAAATCACTGACGCCTACGCAGGCGCCAAATTCAAAGCGCTGCCAAACAGCCATTGCCGCTTACCGCGTGTAAACCCAGAGAGAGAACGGGAGGCGCGGAGCCTCCCCAGAGCTGTAATCACTTGCCTGCCTAGGCACAAGAGTTTTTTTTTTCCTCCATTGTTGTCCCAGAGAGATTCCATAGCAGTTAGCCACTAGATTCTCAACATGAACTCCAACCCAGCCTTCCCATCGTTCAAGCCGGATGAGGAGAAATGGGAGTCATACAAGAATCGTTTTAACCACTACATCGACGCCATTGGGCTGGCTGATGCAGGGAGCACCGAAAAAAATCATATTTCCTGATCTACTGCGGAGCCATCGTCTTTGATACTGCCACAGCACTCGTGGCTCCACGTGAGTTAAAAAACGTCACCTGGACAGAACTGTTAGAAATCCTTACTAACCACTATTCTCCTAGACCCTCACAGATTGCCAGACGGTTCACCTTCCGAATGAGGAAGCAATCAGACAAAGAGACTATCAACCAGTACATGGCTGCCCTCAGGACTGCAGCACTCCATTGTGGGTTTGGGAGCTACCTGGATGACATGCTCCTCGATCAGCTAGTCTGCGGGGTCAAGGATCTTCACCTCCAAAGGCGCCTACTTGCTAGGAAGGACCTCAACCTCGCTCAAGCCGTCGAGGAAGCCCTGGCAGCGGAGCTGGCAGCACACTCAGCCACCGAGATCCAAGGTCCTGTTTCCAAACAAATTGCAGTTTCCGTCCACTCTGAAGAGGTGGTCATCGAGGAGGACCCCAGTGATACGGCCGACATCCACCACCTCGCCCACACCAGAAACCCGCAGGTAGGAGCCAAGCAAGAAAGCATCAGTCCACCCAAGCACATCACCCTGTGCCTATCCTGTGGTGGATCTCACCTGAGGGCCACCTGCAAATTCAAGGGAGCCACCTGCAACAATTGCCACAAAAAGGGGCACATCGCCAGAGTCTGTCAAGCCGCTCACAACTCGGCACAAAGGGTCCCTTCCTTTTCACATTCTGGACCCCAAAGGCAAGTATTGAACTGTCGCACTCGCCACCATGCTAGCACGCTTGCCATGCCATTAGTAAAATCTCTCTCTCCGTTTTATTAGAAGGTAAACCTTGTCGCATGGAGGTTGACACGGGGTCAGCGCTCTCAATTATCTCTTGGAGCACCCTCAAGAAACTACAGCCCAGTCTATCCAGAAACCGGCTCCAGAAGTGCCAGCTTAGCCTGAAGGACTACCAGGGGAAGGACATTCCTGTAATCGGCAGAGGCAAGTTTCTTGTTAATTTTAAAACTTTCAAAGGCCATCTACCTCTAGTGGTAGTTAACGGCAACCTCCCTACACTCTTGGGGCTTGATTGGTTCCCCCACCTCGGCCTAGGGTTAACAGGAGTCCATGCTGTCTCAACCTCTGACACTGACTCCTTATTCGCTGACTACTCAGACGTATTCAGCAATGAGCTGGGGTGTTATAACGGTACCCCTATCTCATTCTCAGTCGACCCCCAAGCAGTCCCAATCCAGTTGAAACCTCGTAGAGTTCCATTCGCTATTCGGCCTAAATTGGATGCGGAACTGGATAAATTATTAAAACAAGGGGTCATTGAGCCAACAGATTTCGCCAAATGGGAGACGCCCATTGTCACACCCCTCAAAAAAGACGGTAGCCTGAGAATTTGTTCAGACTACAAAACTACAATTAACCGTTTTTTACAAGTTAGCGCTTACCCAGTACCCGTCATTCAACATTTATTGCACACTTTTGAACCTGGCAACATTTTTGCCAAATTGGACATGTCACAAGCGTATCAACAGTTCCCTGTTGACAATCAAACAGCCGAACTTCAAACCATTGTCACCCACAGGGGTGCTTTCCAGTGCAAGCGTCTCCAATTTGGCGTAAGTGTTGCTCCAGGCATTTTCCAATCCCTCATGGAGCGGATACTGCAGGGCCTCCCTGGTGTAGTACCCTACTTCGACGACATTTTGGTCTCGGCCAGGGACAGACCCCAACTCTTCCAGAGAGTTCAAGCAGTGCTAGAGAGGTTCAGACAGCATGGCCTCAAGTTAAAAAGGGAAAAATGTGCCATTGCCACTAGACAGGTGGACTTTCTGGGTTATAAAATTGACGCCTCAGGCATTCACCCCCTGGAGTCCAAGGTTAAGGCAATTCACGAGGCACCCACACCAACCTCCAAAGCAGAACTGCAGGCCTTTTTGGGATTATTGAATTTTTACGCATCATTTCTGCCCCACAAAGCATCAGTGGCAGAACCCCTGCACAGACTTTTGGATAAAAAATCATCTTGGCACTGGGGACACAAGGAAGACACCGCTTTTCGCGCAGTCAAGTCACTACTCACTTCAGATGCAGTCCTTATTCAATTTGACCCTAACCTTCCATTAGTACTGGCAGCTGACGCATCCCCTTTTGGAATTGGGGCAGTGTTAAGCCACAGGCTCCCCAATGGCTCCGAGGCCCCCATCGCCTTCTTTTCCAGGACGCTCTCTGCAACAGAGCGCAAGTACAGTCAAATCGATAAGGAAGCTTTAGCAGCTGTCGCAGCAGTGAAGAAATTTCATGAATTTCTTTTTGGCCACTTTTTCGAGCTAGTCACGGATCACAAGCCTCTCCTGGGTCTCCTAGCAGGAGACAAACAGACTCCCCAAGTGCTGTCTCCCAGGATGACGAGGTGGACCCTTTTCCTAGCAGCGTACTCGTATAAACTCATACACCGTCCAGGAAAAACATTATCCCACGCAGACGCCCTCAGCCGCTGCCCCCTGCCTGCTCCAGCTGAAGACCCTGCCCCGGTCCACGCTATCTTCGAGGTCACCCAGCTTGACCTTCCCATCACTGCCCTTGACATCGCCTCCAAATCCAAGGCAGACAAAACGATCGCCCAGGTACTGGACTGGGTGGGGAGGGGGTGGCCGGGAAATAACATTGAAACCAAATTCACGCCTTTTAAGACCCGTCAACAGGAGTTATCGAGCTTGCAGGGCTGTTTGCTGTGGGGCACCCGAGTGGTCATCCCGACCTCACTTCGCACCCGAGTCTTGGAGGCATTACACGAGGGCCACCCTGGCATCGTCAGGATGAAGGCGTTGGCACGCAGCTACGTCTGGTGGCCAGGCCTCGACGATGACATCATCAGATGGGTAAGCTCTTGCCGTCCCTGCCAAGAATCCCGACCATCCCCTCCAATCGCCTCCCCCACAAAGTGGGAAAGCGCCAGCGCACCTTGGTCCAGGATTCACATTGACTTGGCGGGCCCGATTCACGGCAAAATGTTCTTGGTGGTCGTGGATTCTTACTCAAAGTGGATTGATGTGGCCCAACTATCCACGACCACCACACAAGCAGTTACTAAGGTGTTGACCTGCCTGTTCGTAACACACGGGTTACCAGACTCTATTGTTTCCGACAATGGCCCCCAGTTTGCCTCAGCCGAGTTCAGTCATTTCGCCGCTAACCTGGGCATCCGCCACATCTTCACGGCTCCCTTTCATCCTGCCAGCAACGGTTTGGCAGAGAGAGCCGTTAGGACCACTAAAGAAGCATTAGCAAGGTTCAGCAAGGAAGACTGGCACCACAGACTCTCCCGTTTCTTGCTGAGCCAGCACTCAACCCCGTGCACAGTCACCAATAAATCACTGGCTGAACTCCTGATGGGTAGACGCCTGCGAACAGTGCTGGACAGGCTTCACCCTAATTACTGCCCTGACTCTCCCCTCGCTTCAACGTCGGGGGTTAGACATTTTGTCTTACAGGAACCTGTGTTCGCAAGGAACTACGCTGGAGACCCCTTGTGGATCCCAGGAGAGGTCGTGGCCATCACTGGCCCCAGGTCGTACCGAGTCAGACTGGAGGATGGCCGCATCTGGAAAAGGCACCTGGACCAGCTACGGAGGCACCACGGTACCTACGCCAACGTTGACGCTTGGGCGCAGATCAGTCAAGGCCGATGCATCAACCATACATCAACACCAGCACCGGTGACCCGTCACCACCTCCAGCCGAGCGGGAGTCTGGACATGGACCGTGACCGTCTGATGACCGACCAACCCGAATCAGCAGACGAAGACGCATCTCCATCGACCAGCTCTACGACTCCCGAACCAACGCAGACCGAGGAGCAAGTTCGCGATTCCCCACCGGTCCAACCTTCCGCTACAGACTCTGAGTTACTTGACAACCCACCTGAATTGCGCCGTTCAGGGCGCCAGCACAGACCACCCGCTTATTTAAATGACTATGCGTGTTCGCATCTGGGGGGAAGGGGTGTTATGTCCCTGGAACTTGCAAGAGTTCCCACCCAGGTCCGTTCGCGCTGCGGGGGCGTTTGCTGTCCCTCATTGGCTGGTTTTCCCCCAGCAGCCGGCTATAAAAGCAGGCTGCGGGGTTCAACCAGTCGCTGATCGCTGCGAGCCAGTTCCAGGCTTGGCAAGCACGTTCAGTCCTTTATTATTCTAATAAAGTATTGTTGCATCCATGCCCTGGTTCAGCCTCTCATTGCTCAACCACAACAGTCAGCAAGATGTGTTCTTCAATTCATGCTGACTGGGGAATTCTGGGAGTTGAAGTCCACGCCTCTTAAAGTTACCGAGTACTCTGATATAGAGGAAAGCTGTATGTACTTCAGAAGAAGATGTTCATGCTCTTTTTGAAGATTTCAAAAAACTTCAGTCCTGCAAGCAGAAAAGTTAATTGCTGAAAGATTTTTAACCTTCAGTCTGCAAGAAGGGATCCATATTACCTTTGAAAGGGGAATGTTCAGGCCTGGTGATCATTCTGGAACCCGTGGTAAGTCTGGATAGGATTTGAGTAGGATGCTACAAGTTGTTCATGTGAAAACAACATGACCCAAATCCATAATTCTCTCTTACATTCCCAGTTTGCTGTAGTGGTTAAGATCTGGTGAGGAAACCAGGAGACTGTGAGTTCTAGTCCGGCCTTAGGCATATGAAAGCCAGCTGGGTGACTTTGAGCCAATCACCAGGAGACAATGAGTTCAAGTCCCGCCTTAGGCATGAAAGCCGGCTGGGTGACTTTGAGCCAATCACCAGGAGATCGTGAGTTCTAGTCCCGCCTTAGGTATGAAAGCTGATTGGGTGAGTTTGGATCATTCACCAGGACATCATGAATTCTAGTCCTGCTTTTGGCATGAAAGTCAATTGGGTGACTTTGAGCCAATCACTCTCCGTCAGCCCCATTTCACAGGGTTGTTATTGTGGGGAAAATAAGAGGAGGAAGGAGTAATACAGATGTTCATTGCCTTGAGTTACTTATAAAGGAAAAAAGGCCAAGACAAAAATCTGATACATAAATAAATTAATATGACTATTCATCTCACAAGGACAAATTCTCTGGTGTCTTCCAGGGAATTTCCTCTCACACTGCAGTTGGATAAGGCTGCAAAGGAAAGGTTGCTGCTATGGCTTAGTGGAAGGTACATAATTGTCCTGTAGAATATCATCGTTTCTATTCTTTCCGTATTGAAGAGGGTCATGGAGGAAGTGTTGCTAGAGTTGATGCAAGCTAGTTTGGCAAGACCAAGCAATCGGTTTCCCTGAAACCACAATCAGCAGCCATTTGTCAATCATTCTAGATTTCTTCTGCAGGAAATATATGAGATTTATTTCTACATACTTTAAGTTATGGCAGTTGTTCAGCTCAAGGATGCCTATAAGCCGTCAAAGTAATCCAATGTTTGCAGAACACTTGAAGAGTCCCCAAAATTGCACATTAAAGCTATAAATGGCTTTTCAATGGACAACCTAATGGCACGACAACGAAGTAGGAAAACTCATCTGTCCTCTCTTAACACAATAATCCCTCTAAACGAAGACCATAGCACCAGAAAGCTTGTTTGAGCAACCTGCCAGGGCAGTGGAGCATGTCAAGAACAGCTGCTAGACTCAGGAGAGAATCCCTATGAACAAAAAAAATTTTTTTTCCTCAGATCAAATCAGATCGACTAGGAAAAGAGATGATGGAACACAGCTGCATAATGCAGGGGTCTTCAAACTTGACAGCTTTAAGACTTGTGGACCCCCAGAATTCCTCCTCTTGTCTTGTTAGCTCAGGAATTCTGGGAGCTGAAATCCACATGTCTTAAACTTGCCATAATGGATGGACGTAGGGCTGAAAGGATCTTGGAGGTCCTCCAGTCCAATTTCTTGCCCAAGGCCAGAGTCCTTATACCATCCTGGTCAAACAGCTGACCTATGTTTAAAAAAAAACCTTCAGGGATGAAGTACCCACAACACCAAGAATAAATTGATGCCCTAAGTATTGGAAGATGGCTATCGTGTCTCCCTTAAGCCTTCTCTTCTTTAGGCTAGACATACCTAGTTCCCTTAGCCGTTCACCTGGTCTGGTCTAACAAGGGGAAGGATTAGGGGTGACGTGATAGCAGTCTTCCAGTACTCAAGGGGCTGTCACAGAGAAGAGGGGGGGGACAATAGATTGTCCAAAGCACCTGGTTGCAAGAAATAATGGGTAGATCGTTAAAGAGAGAACTAACCTAGAACTAAGGAGAAACTTTCTGGCAGTGAGAACAATTAATCCGTAGAATGGCTTACCTCCAGATGTTGCAGGTGCTCCATCACTGAGGCTTTTAAAAAGAGACTGGACAGCCATTTGTCCAGAATGTATAGGGTCTCCTGCTTGAGCAGAGAGTTGGACTACACCTCCAAGATCCCTTCCAATCTTCTTATTCTATGTTCTGTGTTCAAGAATCTTTTAAGGAAAAGTGGAGATTGGGACTCAGCTCCTTCATATTCCAGTCTCTGATTTATTTTACCTTAAGTCGGGTTTGGATAAAATACAAAGGAAAAATACAGAAAAGGAGTCCAGAGATGAAGTCCTGGTGCCATACCTACCTCATTCCCATTGTAAGTCCATGTTTGGTGGATGTTTTTCATATTATTAGTGGTGTTCAAAGGTTAGCAGAACCAGAGGAATCAACTAGTCAATCTGCTTATTGGTTGCTGCACATAACAAAATCATGGATTTGGAAGTGAGAAAGAACATAAGCAATACAGGTGGGATAAGGACTACAAATGAGGACAGAAAATTTCACGGAGATGGATTTTTCTGCCAACTCAGGAATGGGTGAGATTGGACAACCAACTTGTCTGAAATGGTATAGGGTTTCCTGCTTGGGCAAGAGGTTGGACTAGAAGACCTCCAAGGTCCCTTCCAACTCTATTCTGTTCTATTCTGTTCTGTGGACAAATCAAGTTTGTGTTTTCATCCTCCCCAGGCATTTACTCTCTCTCTCCTTCAGGCAGTAACAGGCACTTACCCCCCTGCCTTCTTTTTAACTTTTATAGGCAGGGGTGAGGTTATCTGAAGTCACATCTGGCAACTTTTGTTTCTCTCCACGAGGCCTCCAGTGTCACAGAAGAGGATAAAAGGAGCTAAATTACAATTTAAAAGGAAAAAGACATAGTGCTTACACTAATTTAGTGGAACCGTGGACTGGCCTAAGGGACTCTGCAGACACATATATTGTTTTGTTTTGTTTGTCATTAAAATCAGAGAGGAGAAGGTTAGGTAGAACCTTAACAACTAGACTGGAAAGGAAGTGTATTACTATTGTCCTTTCCTATTCATCCATTGGGAAACCCTCCCAACTCTTAGGAATAAAAGAATAGCATAGGTCACTCTTGCATCTTGAATCCTAATCTAGTTACCTCCGACCGCGTGTTAAAATTGAAAGAAACATTGGATGTAACCTGACATCATTCAATTGAAAGTTGTTGTTCTTTTTACTTCTATCAGTTACTTAATTTTGGCCTCACATATCTCCAAAATATTTAATAGACTATCCTGCCTTGTGGGTCTCGTTCAGGTAAAATGTCACTGTGGCAAACACACATCAAACCTTAATGACGCATCTTCTAATCTCATAATGACTTGTTGACATTATAAAGGTACACTGCATTAGCGGCCTGCATTAAATCTGAAATTCTCACTTGGAGGGGCCTGCCTGTGTGACCTGAATTGGATGGAAAGCTATTATGATCAATAAAATATTATGTTGACTATGTTGAAAAGTTCGGTAACATCAAAAAATAGAGAGCAAACAGAAGCATCTTCTGTGAGGGAATTTCTGATGAAAAAGTTGGAGGTACTTGCAAAAAACAAAAAACCACTAAGTTTGGAGAGAAATTATTCTATTCTATTCTATTCTATTCTATTCCATTCCATTCATTTCTGTAACTATTCTATTCTATTCTATTCTATTCTATTCTATTCTATTCTATTCTATTCTATTCTATTCTATTCATTTTTGTTATTATTCTATTATTCTGTTCTATTCTTGTCCTATTTGTATTTTTATTGTACTCTACTCATTTTCTATTCTACTCTATTCCTAATTTAATTCTTCTTCCAATTTATACAGTTGCACATATGCATAATCTCTCAGAAAATAGTCCATGAATGTACCTGGGGTGGACTCAAAGGAGGCTTTAGCTTTTAGCGTTGCAGGTAATCCACAATTTGCAACCACAGTGGAGCCCAACATTTCTGTTGCTAAACGAGACAGTGGTTAGATGAATTTTGTGACTGTTCCTGCCACAGCTATTAAGTGAATCACTGCGGTTAAGTTAGTTAACACAGTTGCTAAATGAGTCTGGTTTCCCCATGGACTTTACGACTTTTCTTGCCACAGTTGTTAAGCGAATCACTGCAGATGGTAAGTTAGCAACCCGTTTGCTAAGTGAATTTGGCTTCCCCGTTGACTTTGCTTGTCAGAAGTAAGACCACACCTAGAGTACTGCATCCAGTTTTGGTCACCACATTATAAAAAAGATGTTGAGCCTCTAGAAAGAGTGCAGAGAAGAGCATCCAGGCTGATTAGGGGCCTGGAGATTAAAACATACTGTTAGGAATATGAGTCACCCAACAGCTATTTGGGTTAGAAATATATAAACCAGGATAAACATTTTAGTACTATATCTTTAAGGGAATGCAAGAGCATGCAATTGGGTGTGGTTTCTCAAACAGCCATAAGATGGAGCCAGAAACCTGGGTTGTCTTAGTCTTAATCTCAGAAGAGAGTGTGACTCTATCTCTGTTTCCTTCTGTTGGAAAGTATTGCCGTTGTTCCATTTTTTCTAATTGACTGATATTACTGGATTTAATGTAAGTCTGATACTGAACTGTTTTCGACACTGGACTTTGATATTTGGATTATCCCTGGATTGAAAACTGACAGATTTACCTGTGAATGACTTTGGACTGCCTATTTTGGACTTAAACCTTGAACCTTTCTGGAAGTAAAAACCTACATTTACTGTACAGTGTATCTGTGTGCTCTGTGTGTATTATTCCAACACTACTCTCTATACGTCTCCCTGTATGCGCTCATTCTCCTAACAGGGAATTTACCTCAACACATACAATGAATGGTTGCAGGAACTGGGCCTGGCTAGTCTAGTGAAGAGAAGAACCAGGGAAGACAGAATAGCAGTCTTCCAATATTTGAGGGGCTGCCACAGAGAGGAGGGGGTCCAGCTGTTTTCTAAAACACCTGAGGGAATAAGGAACAATGGATGAAAATTGAACAAGGAGAGAGTCAATCTGGAAATAAGGAGAAACTTTCTGACAGTGAGAACAATCAACCAATGGAACAGAAGTTGCCTTCAGAAGTTGTGGGAGCTTCATCACTAGAAGCTTTCAAGAAGAGATTGTCAGAAATGGTGTAGGGTCTCCCACTTGGGCAGGGGGTTGGACTAGATTACCTACAAGGTCCCTTTCAACTCTGTTAACCTGTTAACCCATTAACCCATTGAGTGTGGGTGTGGTATTATTTTATTACTAGAAGCTTTCAAGAAGAGATTGGACTGCCATTTGTCAGAAATAGTGTAGGGTCTCCCGCTTGGGTGGGGGGTTGGACTAGATGACCTATAAGGTCCCTTCCAACTCTGATTATCTGTTATCTGTTATCAAAAGGTCGTGGAAGGGGATCACGTGACCCTGGGACACCTCAACGACCCTAAATATGAACCATTTGCCAAGTGCTTGAATTTTGATCACAGGATGATGGGGACCCTGGAAAGGACGTAACTGTGAAAAATGCTTTTTTCAGTGCCGTTGTAACTTTGAACTAAATGAACTGTTGTAAGTCGAGGACTACCTGTATTTGCAAGTTTTTGGTACAACACTTTGAGTGTCCTGGCCTGCCTTCAAACAACCATTTTGGACTCTCAGTCTATCACAATTCTTGGGAAGGTCATCCACTTAGCCATTCATTGACACACACACACACACACACACACACCCAAAAAACCCATATTTGTTGAATCTGAATTGCCATAATGAGGAGTATTAGTGCCATAGAGAAGCATCCACCCCAGGTACAAATGAGCAGCTATAGGAAATGTTAAAATTATCAGACTGGCTGCATTAGCTAATGTTTGGGGTTTTATTTAAGGCAAAATGAATCAGACACAATGGCACAAAGGGATCTTCGGCACTGATGTTTTAGTAACCTGTCTGGAGCTTCTGCTTAATGGATTTATTCCCAGGGCCCTGAAAGGCAGCCAGATAATTAAGCAAAGGGCATCGAAAGTCCCTGAAAGCTCAGTGCTATAGCAACGCCGGTTTACATCAGGCGAGTTTCAAATAATACCGTCTTAGGGATCTGCTGGTAGAACGCAGATTTAACTTCCATTATCCAAGCGGATCTGACGTCTGGCTGCAAAATGCATAATGCACAGCAGGAAGTTCTTTCCCCCCCTTTTTTTAAAAGAATAAATCTGGATACAGATAGTCCTTGACTTACAAGTGTTTGCTTAATGACCAAAGTAACAATGGCACTGAAAAAAGTGACTTATGACCCTTTTCCACACTTACAACCATTGCGGCATCTTCGTGGTCACAGGATCAAAACTCAGATATTTCTGACTCGTATTTATGACAGCTGCAGTGTCTTGAGGGGGTATGCGATCTCCTTTTGAGACCTTCTGACAAGCCAAGTCAATGGGGAAGTCAGATTCACTTAACAACTGTAGCAAGAAAGGTCGTAAAATGTGGCAAAACTCACTTAACAACTGTCTTGCTTAGCAACAGGAATTGTGATCACAGCTCAAGGACTACCTGTGCTGAAATTCATAGGCGTCTCGACTGTTTGACTCCAGAATACATTTCAAACCTACTTGTTTGAAGGATCGTTTTCCATAAGTGTGGATATTCTGAGAAAACCAATTAGACCTTAGCTTTCCTCTTGACATTCCAGTTATCTAAGTGTGGGCGATTGTTTTGCTGGGAGAATGATCTGGTTATAGGAATCACAACCGCTGATGAGAATGGATTGGCCCAGAATTTCCGTTGCCAAGCAAGACGATTATTAAGTGAGTTGTGTCTAATTTTATGATTTTTGCCTGTTGTTAAGCAAATCACTGCAGTTGTTAAGTGAATGACATAGTCAGTTAAGAGAATTTGGCTTCTCATATTGACTTTGTCCGTCAAGTCAGCTGTGAAGGTTGCAAATAGTGATCACATGAGCCAGCATGCTGCAACCATAAATACATGCCAGTTGCCAAGCACCTGAATTTTAATCATGGGACTATGGGGAATGCCATGAGGGTTATAAGTATAAGGACAAGTTGTACATTCCATTTTTCAGTGCCATTGTAACTTCAAACAGTCTTAAAATGAATGGTTTTAAATTGAGGGCCACCTATAGTAGTTTTCCCTCCTTTTTCTTAAGGTTATTCCATCTCCCTATTGCAAGAAGTAGGTATCCACTGACTTCTTCCAGAACAGTTTATAGTCTATAGACTTGGGATCTCCCCATGATCTCCCATCCAACCACCAAACAAGGCTGACAATTCTAACTTTCTAAGCATTGGCTTTTAGGAGAAAGTTTGGAATTTGAAACAATCTTTTTCTACTTTAAGACTGTCAACTGGATTTTATAGGGAGGTAACAAGAATTGGCATTCTTTGTTTTTTGAATAAAATGGAAAAAAATTGTAGTAAATATAATACATAGTAAATATAAAATTCATTGTAACTTTTGTAACAGTTATGGCTTTTTGCAGATCCTTTATTTTTTTTCTGTATGACTCATATGGGAATTTTTAAGAATACAGCGTAAATTAATTAACGACAAAGGTGTGGATTTTCCCTGTTGAATTTGTGGAAACTGAAAATAATCTGCATGATGCATACTCATTTCGGATTTAATTCTGAGTCATCCTTAGAATTTCTCATCAAAGTCACAAAGAAACATAAATTTGGTAAAAGTTTTTTTCCCCCCCCCCCACCCATCACTGCCCCACCCCAACTTATCATTTTTATACACCTGGAACTTCTGTGGACTATAATTTCTTCATGCATTATTACATTTAGTAATTTACATTATTACATTATCATATTACATAAGAAGGAGAAATGAATGGATTCCGATGGCCCCCTTCCAATTCTGAATTATCAAGGACTGTAAAAAGAGATTCCTGAAATGGTCAAACCAGTTGAACAGGTTTAGCCTGGCAGATTTTTATTTATTCTGGTGATTACTAGCTGCAGATTACGCTGACCAACAACCAAGGAATATCTGAATGGAATCACTGAAAGATCATCCTTAGGAAAGAAGACTATATTAGGGTCTGGGCACAAAAAGAAAGCAACAAAAACGTTGTAAGATTACAGGTAATCCTCAACTTATTTAGTGACCATTCAAAGTTGCAACAGCACTGAAAAAAGAGACTTACATCCATGTTTCATACTTACAACTGTCGCAGCATCCCCATGGTCACATGATCAAAATGTAGACACTTGGTAACTGGTTCATATTTATGACAGTTGCAGTGTCCTGGGGTCACGTGATCCCCTTTTGCAACCTTCCGACAAGCAAACTCAATGGGAAAGCCAGATTCATTTAACAACCAGGTTACTAACGTAACAAATGTAATGATTCACTTAACCACTGTGGCAAGGAAAGTTGTAAAATGGGGCAAAACTCACTTAACAAATGTTTCACTGAGCAACATAAATTTTGGGCTCAATTGTGGTCGTAACTCGAGGTCTACCTGTGTTAGAATCGACTCCAGGTCTTCTTTTAAAGGGAGCTAAGCTTTTGTAAGCATGGAAAAACCAATGAAACTTCTCATTGCTTTATGTTTACGGAGATTCTCACTCAAAGGTCATGGTTGTCCCAAGGGTGCTTTCTCCAAAAGGCAACTGGACTACCCCACCACCCCCGTTGAAAACATGCTTCTCATCCAAGAATCTTCTGTAAGAGCTGAAGAAGCTTCTTGGGTGAGAAGTGAAAAGTTTTCAAGGAAAAATTAAAAAAATGAAGAAAAGCCCAGTTGCCTTTTGAAAAGCACCTTTGGGATCTCATTGCTTCGCAAACTCGGTGTCAGTCTGTGCTCCATTCAAAATCCAAGAAAGAAATACTTAAGACTCCATAGATAAGAGGAAAGAAATCTTTTACTGAAATTTGAAGTGGTAGCTACAAGGTAGAATTCTGAATCTAAGGAATTAGGCGCGCAGATCACATATACAAAGGGATGGAATTGTTCCCACCCCCGCAAAGTCCAAAAGACTCTACCAATTAAAAGTTCTGAATATGATCCTGTGGGCATCTTCAGGTAGTGATGAGGCCTCTGTCCGTTGACCTTGACATATTTTGATAAAGATTCGCAGCTGCGCAAAGGAAAGAAGGTTAAGCAAGGAAATAGAAACTTAAGAGCAGGAATTTATACTCCCCCCCCCCACTCATTTATACAACACAAGAATGTAACACCTCCAGTTCCTCTTCCCACAAGATGCAACCCCTTCTCCCCCCCGTTACTCATGGCATCCGAAAGATGCAAAGCAGTAGAAAAGTAGAAAAGATCTTGAAGGCTGACACTCGGGTGCACCCAAGAATGCAATGGGGAGGAGGAATCATAATGCAGCCAGACACACACACACACACCAATTTTGTGAAAAATCTAGCAAGAATCAAGGACTGCAACAGACATTCACCTGACTTTTGAATGCTGCTGCTTAATTAAATGAAACTGGCTCACTGTGTGCCTTTTGCTTTGGGGGAATTCACTTTCTGGTGAGCATGGAGCTATTTTGGAAGCAACCGATGACATTGTGAAGAGGTTATCTTTCCACAGCCAAGAACTCAGATTCATTCTTTCTAGCCTCAAGCTGGCAATGCTGTAAGGATTGTGGCTGAGTCTCTGAAGGCTTGGACAGTCTCCAAATTCAGCATCAGATAACTATGTCTTCCAGTGAAAGGAAGGTGTAACGGGGAAGGGGAGAAGGGAGGAAAACAGGAAGGAGAGAAAGAAAACAAGAGTGAAAAGCTAGGTATATTTTCACTCCCAAATGACTGTAAGGTCACAATTAAGTCTTCAACTTATAATAGAATAACAGAGTTGGAAGGGATCTTGTAGGTCATTTAATCCAATCCTCTGCTCAGAAAGGTGACCCTGTACCATTTCTGCCAATCACAATTGGCATCAGAATTTGTACTGCTAAGCGAGGTAATTGTTTATGCCCAATTTTAATATCTTTTTTTGCCAATCACTGCAGTTGCTAAGTGAATCCACTTCCCTCATTGACTTAGCTTCTTTGAAGCTGGCTGGGAAGGTTGCAAATAGCAATCACACCATCCGGAAAAGCTTCATCCGTCATAAGTGCTGAAAGCCTGAATTTGGATATGTGACAGTCATAAATGTACGGGAGGGTCGTAAGTCACTTTCATTGACGTTGTAACTTCAAAAGGTCACTAAACAAATGGTTGCAATTCAAGGACCACATTTACTAGATTTTGGTTGCAAGCAACCAAGATCTATGAAAAAAAATACTACAGAAAACTGCAGCAAAGAACTCCAGAATTTTTTTTCCCCTTGACCATCTAATTGTTATCCAGATGTTTGCAGCCCAGATCTGATACCCTGGGCGAAAATGCAAAGGCTAGCCATAAATGGCACACATCCTTCTGTCTTTTAGTTTTATTCAGTCTTGCCTGCCCTCAAAGGATGGGGCCTGAGCTGGCTATTTGGTAGTTTCCACTGTTCTGTTTCTAATAGACAAAGTTAAAGAAGAACTCAACTGCAAAACCCACCAAATAAGGTTACAGTGATCTCTCTCTCTCTCTCTCTCTCTCTCTCTCAAACACACACACACACAAAATCCAGAGCACGCCCTTTCTTGTCTCTTCTCAGAAAGACAGAAGAATTTGCTGATAAGCAACTGTGCTCCATCGCTAAGCTCAACACTTCTAAAGTTATTCTTTCACTGATCAGCAGCGCGTATACACCATCCAAGCGTCCAATGGCAGCGTGCCCTCCAGCCATCTCCCAAAGGTATTGTCCAATCCAATTCCGAGGATGAATTCCCCACTACGGTATTTATAGCAGTATTTCTGTATCCTGGTGACATGAGCGTCAAGTATGTAAAACGTTTGTGCAACCAACATCAACATGTCAAGAATGGAACCGGTATCTCAGGGGCCAGGATAAAGCCCGCTTTGGGGGTTGAGAGATCTGGTGGAGCGCGAGATCAAGCTCAGGTGCTCTCCAGTCATCTGCAATTGTGAGTGTGTGTTGTGGCCCCAATGGTGGCCATTGCTGAGGTGCTTCATTCAAAAACTCCAGATGGCCAAAAGAGAAAATGATGGTGAAGTAGCTTCCTCACTTTCCTGTCCAGAAGCATTTAAGCATCTCAATTGCAAACTGGCAACTGCTTTCTCAGTTATCCTGCCCCTGCAGCTTTCTCAAAACACCACAAATGGATGGGTCTTCCTTGCCAGCCAGAGGTGGCATTCAGCAGTTCTGACCAGTTCTGAAAGAACTAGTAGCGGAAATTTTGAGTAGTTTGGAGAACCGATAAATACCACCTCTGACTGGCCCCGCCCCCATCTATTCTCTGCTTCCTGAGTCCCAGCTGATTGGCTGGGTCTTCTTTGGCTGCCCTGCACAGGAGAATGGAGCTGGAAAGCAGGTTAGCGGGGTGGGGATGGAGTGGGGATTTTGCAGTATCCTTCCCCTGCCACGCCCACCAAGCCATGGCCACAGAACCAGTAGTAAAATTTTTTGAATCCCATCACTGTTGCCAGCGGTTCCCACCTTGGAGGGCGCTTCAACAAAGGGCAATTGGGCTCACGCTTGAAGCTCCAATCGTGTGAGCAGAGGTCAGTCACATGCGAAGCTCCATTCACACAAATGGTGATTTGCACTTGAACGCAATCGCCCTTTGCTCACACGTGTGGAGCCTTGCATGAAAGCCCAAGCGCCTCCGCTTATGCGAGTAGAGATTCATGTATTGAGTGCTTACCCATTTCTCCCGTGTCCAGGTTCAAACAGTGGGCCAGAGCCCAGGAGGTTGTGGACCCCTGTTCCTTGCAAATAGCCATCTAAAGCCAAAGAATATAAACCAATTTTATCTGGTGCTCTGTGGCTGAAGAATTCCAGGATACATCTGGATAGGCACATCCTGATATGGGGAAGGCTAGTGCAGAGCACTCGAGCTAAATGCCACTGGCATCATTTCAGAGTACAGATAGTCCTCAACTTACAACCATTTTGTGTAATGACCGTTCAAAGTTACAACAGCACTGAAAAAAGTGACTTATGACCATTTTTTCACACTTACGGCCATTGCGATATCCCCATGGTCAAAATTCGGACGCTTGGCAACTGGCATGTATTTATGGTGGTTGAGGTGTCCCTGGGTAATACAATCATCTTTTGTGATCTTCTGACAAGAAAAGTCGGTGGGGAACCTAGATTCACTTAACTGCTATGTTACTTAAGATCTGCAGTGATTCACTTAACAACTGTGGCAAGGAAGGTAATAATATAGGGCAAAACTCACTTAACAACTGTCTCGCTAAACAATAAACTTTTAGTTCTACTGTGGCCATAAGTCAAGGACAAGCTGTAATACACTTTTTTTTTATTTGAATGCCATCCCCTCTTTATGTGCCTTTAAAAGGAGGAAGTGACTCCCTGGGACCTGATAAATTAGCATTATTTTTTGCAATCTATTCCATCTGCGGGAAGAAAATGATTCAGCTAATTTTAAAAAATGACATGAACTTCTCTATAGTTAACACAATTCTATGCAAATTTAACCTGGGACTAACCCTTAGAAGCAGAAACCCGAGTTTAGAGTAACACATCACACTCTTATAGTTTAATCATGATTGGTAAAGTTTGGTAAATGGCATTAGGGCTTAAACCATGGTTTAGGAAACATTACAGCTGGGCTGAGAAAGCACTTGTCAATACTGAACAAACTACATTCTGGGTCAACGTTCTAGGTCAGTGTTTTTCAACCTAGGCATTTTAAAGTGTGTGGACTTCAACTCCCAGAATTCCCCAGCCAGCCCGACCAGGGGAGACATATCTGATCTAATACTTATAATAAAATATAATAAATATTTGATCTAATTGACCATTATGACATGCTGTTTTAGATTGATGCATGTTGGCAATAGCAAACTGACCCACACCCAAGTTTCTTCCTCTTTATTTTCTCCACTGTACCTGCTGTTCTCACTTTTGCTGACTAGCTGGTTCTATTTTGCTGTCATGGTTTGCTTACCTGCTTTAACAGGTCATCAGCTTGGCCTTTATATGAACCACACCAAGAGCAAATAATTCTGCCACAGAAGAACTACTAAGATATGAAATATCGAGACATAATTGAGCCTTTACATTAACAAGGATCTTTCCAGATGCCGTATTTTAACACAACCTACATCATAAAAATCCGCAGAATTGTGGAACCGGAAAGAACCACAACTTTTATTGAATTTAACCCTCTGTGATCTGCAGGAAAAGTAATTCAACTAAGCATGGCTGGCAGAGTTGAAGTCCACAAATCTTAAAAGTTGTCAAGTTTGGAGACACCCCCCGCCCCCTCAAAATGAAGCCTTCAGCCTCTTCTTATAAGAAGAGGATGAATGGGAAGCCATAATCTCCATAAGATGACTACAGGTAGTCCTCAATTTATGACTGGCCACTTGGTGATCATTCAATTTCGACGTTCCAACAATCAACCCCTCCCCAGTCGCATGACTGCATTTTAGATGCTCAGCAATTGGGCCACATTTATAGCTGTTTGCAATGCCCTGCAGTCACATGACTGTATCTAATGATGGTTTTACCAAAAACCAGCATTTGTCATGGAATTGTGCAGCAGTTGTCCAAATGAAGTCAGAGACCCAGGCACAGATGTGCAGTGTGTGTGTATCTGTGTCTCTGGACAGCCGCTATGCAATTCCATGACAAAGTAAAAGCTGGTTTTTGGCAAAATCATTGCAAGACCGAGAGAGAGAGAGATACACATACATATATCTATGTATCAGGGGTCTCCAAATCGGCAACTTTTAAGATTTGTGGACTTCAACTCCCAGAATTTCTCAGCCAGCAAAGTCTTAAAGTTGCAAAGTTTGGAGATCTTTGCTATATATGTATATCTATATAAATACATATATACCGTACATGCGGTACATATATACATGCATACATACATATACACACAATTATACACACACACACGTTTAAAACTTACAACAGTCTTTGCTATCATCCAGAGAGAACGATACTCTCTCCAAAGGGGTCTACGACAACTCGCCATGGCCAACTTATTATGGGACAATTCGCCGTGGCCAAGTTGCCACAGGACAACTCACCCCACAGGACAAGAGTTACACTAATACTGAAGAAACAGTAGAATAGAATCATTAAAAGAAAGGATGCCGACGGAGGGACAAAATGAAATGTGAATGACGAAAGTTAAACTAACGTTTTCACTATTTTAAATGATTCAATTGAACTGCTGAATTGTCCTGCAGCGAGTTGTGTCATGGCGAGTTGGCCCATTCCGCTCCCGAGATAGTCAGGAGCCCAGGAAAATCATGAGGTAAATCAAACATTATATGGAACACACAGAAGAAAAAGGAGGTGAAAAGGGGGGGAAAAAACCCTTTTGTTCTTATGGAAACCAATCACAATGCAGATTCTCTCATGTATGAGTCGGCACTCTATAACTAATCAACTATAACTATGTGTTCTGGTCTATTATACACTTTGCTGTTCCAGTTACTAAATTCAGGATCTTAACATGCTTCCAGTTTTTGATGAAACATGCCCATAACTACTGTTTTGTTTAATGGCCATATATTTGCTTAACGATCACCACAAAAAGATTGCAATATCGTTTTATGTCTGTCACGAGTTAAGACCAGGATAGGCAGTCTACAAGGACTACTTGTATTCTATTGCTATGCAGATCTTACATCCAAATTTTTTTTCTCCAATGCTTCATATGTCTGGAGAAGATTTCCAGAAGATTCTGGAAACCTGCACACTACTTTGAGATCTTGAGTTGGTGTAAGAAAGATAAAGGTGGCCTTCATTTAACTTGTTCAGGTACTTATGACAGTCCCTTGCAGTTGTGGCCCTCAGTGTTCCTGCAGTCATGTAATCGCAATTCAGTTGCTTGGTAACAACTTATGACATTGCAGCATCCCACACTCACACGATCACCATTTGTGACCTTCACAGTCGTCTTCTGACAATGGGAAGCCAGCAGGATTTTGCAAATGATGATCGTGTAATGCAGGGCACGACAATGTGATATTCTCCTAACAGTGGCAAATGGAACTGCCATCATAAGCTGGTGGTCCATATGATGTTCCATAACATGAGCACATCACTTAGTGATGGAGTTTACGGTCTGTCAGTAAGTGAGAACTCTCTGTACTGCCAAAAAATAGACCACTCTTTCCATTTCCGAATCCTGCCAAATCTGCCCTTGTGTCACCCACCCATCAATAGCAATAACAAGGAGCTAGAGATCCCTGTCATATCTAAAGTGGCTGTAAATCCTGGAAAAGAAAATAATTCCTCACTTCCACTTATGACAAAAAGGGGGAAATGCTTATGTATGTGCACATGTGCATAGTAACACACACCAAACTACATCTTCGCTTTCAGTAAATATGGTCAGATACAGGAAAAAAATATCAGAGCAGTTCCAATGAGGTGGAGCTGAAGAGCCATCATAGCACCATTCCTTTAAAAGCCCCTCTTAAACCTGGAGCTGAGAGATAAGATTAGGTAGCAAATCCTGGAAACTGATAAACCCCAAAGGTTTGCAGCCTTTCAAACAAAATACTATTTCCCTATGGATTCAAATACACCACGAAATAAGCTAGAAATAACTCCTTTCAGCTCTCAAGCAGAGTCATCACATGAAATCAAAAGTCCAGATATGTTCTTGAACTTATACAAACTCCTCATGTGTATAGAAGAGCCATAATCTCTAGACAGAGACCTCTTTAAACGCCCCATCTGGCAAATTAGGGATGATTTAGGAGAATATCACGGTAGAAGACGAGTAATTATCACTGCTGAAGCTTGACTATTCATTCATTCTTCCTGGCAGTTACCATTTGTTTTTAATTTACAGAAGGGCTCTTATATCAGTTGAGCACTGAAACAACTCATGCTTTTAAGCTTAGTCATTATGATGTGGCAAGACAGTGGTCATACCTTCTGTGCATCATAAAGCAGCTTAAGGCCCACCTGTCAACAGGTTGGGTTAGTGCAAAGGAAAGCAGGAGGAGAGGAGAGAGAAGAGAGAGAGAGGGCAAAGAAAGGAGGGAAAAAAAACAAAAAAAGAGGTAATCTAATTAACAGGTGGTAATCTGGATAATTTGAAGATCTTTGGTTCATTTGGAGATTATAGAAGCCTATGAGATAGAGATGTTTTGATTGGGCTACAAGTCTCTGTTGACTTTTCCGATTGAATTATGTTTCAAGCTTCTCCTGCCAATTGGAACTTAAGAGTTCTGCTGGATCAGGTGGTAGGTCTATTTAGTTCACCCTTGTATACTAAGTAGTCAACCAGATGCGTCTAAAATGGTCACCAGCCTGAGCTATAGAGAATAATTCCCATTTTAGGATCATCTCCCAGAAGCCAAAACTTAAGAGGTGATGCCTCTGAAACCGGACATCAGTGGATAGCACTCCTCCACAAACCCTGCTGAGAACCATCCAGATTGGCTGCTTGTGGCTACCACAGAATGCACCCACTTTAATACAAACTCTACCTCAAGGGTCTTTAAACTTGGCAAGTTTGATTCCTGAGCTAACATGACTGGAGAGGGAATTCTGGGAGTTGAAGTCCACAAGTCTTCAAGCTGTCAAGTTTGAAGATCCACCCCCCTTCTACTTCCGTAAGTCATTCTTGACCTTAACCCTGCATCTAGTTCCTGAAGAAGGCCCTCAAGGTCTAACCCTAAGAGAGAAGGACAAAAGAACCCTTCTCTCTTGTTACCTACACCAAGCATGATATCATACTCCCTTATCATCTGCCTATCTTGAAATTAATAGACATTAAAGGAGAACGTTTATAGCTCAGGGTTGAAACGTGGGGTCCTGGGTGCTCACTGAGTTTGGTTCAGAGGTGGTTATTCAGCAGGTTCTGACCAGTTCTGGAGAACCGGTAGAGGAAATTTTGAGTAGTTCGGAGAATCAGTAGCGGAAATTTTGAGTAGTTCGGAATACCACCTCTGACTGGCCCTGCCCCATCTCTTCTCTGCCTCCTGAGTCCCAGCTGATTGGCTGGGTCTTCTTTGGTTGCCCTGCACAGGAGAACAGAGCTGGAAAGCAGGTTAGTGGGGTGGGGATTTTGCAGTATCCTTCCCCTACCACGCCCGCCAAGCCAAGCCAAGCCCACCAGGCAATGCCCACAGAACCAGTAGTAAAAATAAATGAATCCCACCACTGGCTTGGTTGTTTTCTTGCAGACATTTGCATTACTCAAACTAGATAACATCAGTGCTAGTCTAGCACTGATGTTACCTAGTTGGGTAATGAAATATCTGCAAAAAAATCAACCAAGCTCAGAGACCACCAAGGACGCCTTTTTAATATGTTCAGCATTGCAATTGTTGGGCAATACTGGGTACTGATGAGACGGACTCTCTCTCCTTCCCTGGACATCCTCCATTTCTGACCGTTCTGGAAGCTGTAGCTAAAGCCCCTAGTTTAACAGAGATGTAGCCAAGTTGGTCAACTTTACTACAGACTTATCAGCCTACTACCAGAAATATTAACATTCCCATCATCCTCACTGTGTATGCTTATCTGGTCTGGTAGTCCAGCACTATCTTCTGAACTGAAGAGGCCTAGCACGGTTCTCCTTTTGGTTTTAAGAAAATTATCTCCTCTGGCATGGTGTCAACATTCCTGCACTCTCCTGACAGTTACAACTTCAGGTGGACTTGTTATGTATGTAGTCCTCAAGTTACGACTGGAATTGAGCCAATTATGATTGTTAAGTTGTGAAGGTCATAAAGCAGATCACCCACCCACCCAACCTGATTTTACAATCTCTTTTGCAGGCAAACGCCAGACTTTTTAAGCCAGCCCGTTGTTTTTGCTGGAAACTGGAAATAAATACCAGGCTTTTTTTGTCAATAACATTATAAATCAGGATCATGTGACTACAGGATGCTACGAATGTCTATAAATGCAGGCCGGTGGCCAAAACCATTCATGTGACTGTAGCAGGGATGGCCATGGGAACCAGGTTGAAAGGACCTTGGAGGGAGGGATGTGACATAACTCTGAACGTGTAGAGATGACCAGGCTGAACCCGAAGGAAGGGTCAAACGCATCATCAGTCATGAGTCCCTTTGCACCCATAAGACATCTAAGTCCAGGCACAGAGAATTCCTTATCTACTGCCAAATTGCTTTGGCCATTAGTAATTCAGATTAATGACAAGAGGAAAGTCAGGAGATCCAGGCAATTCAAATGGGTATATGGAAGATATGGAATGGAGTAACAGAGTTAGAAGGCCTTGGAGGTCTTCTAGTCCACCCTCCTGCTCAAGCAGGAGACCCTATGCCATTTTAAACAAATGGTTGTCCAGTCCTTTCTTAAAAAGCTTCCAGTGTTGGAGCACTCACAACTTCCAAATCCAAGTTATTATAAACTTAAGCTCTCTATAAGAATCCGAACTACTAATGGTCAAAGCAATTTGGCAGGATCTGTGGGCACGAAGGGATTCATGATTGATGACGCATTTGACCCCTCCCTCAAGCTCAGCCTGGTCATCTCCTACAACAGGTCTACAAACTTGGCAACCTTAATACTTGTGGACTTCATAGCTGGCTAAGGAATTCTGGGAGTTGAAGTCCACAGGTCTTAAAGTTGCGAAGTTTGGGGACCCATCCTACAGAATGATTGCAGAGAGACTGTAAATGGAGAACTACCTACACAGCCTTAGATTTCCCCTGGATGAATAAGTAAGTTTCATTTTGGCTCAACATCAGTGGTTTGCAAGATAGGGTTTTCCTTTTGAGTCAGACCACCTCCTGGCACCCCTTGATTTATGTTCTGAATTTCACGTTTCCTGATACTGACCCTGAATCCTTCTTTACAGCACATGCAAGAGCTGGATTAAACATCATGCTAAGGATCTAAAGACCAAGCAGTAGTGTAAGTAAAATTAGATGCGTGCATAATCTTATCCAGGTAATCTCGGCATGATACTACAAGCTCGTATGCTACTTTTAAAAAGGAAGATACGTTCACAATATAATCTACAGGCCCCTACAAAGCGCCTTTGTTCCTCCCTGGAACATCTGCATAATTTATTAAGGCACATTTCTTTGGCTACCACACAAACTCAAATCATGCCTTCCTTTTTTTAAAAAACAATTTAGTAATATTCTGATCTCTCTTGGCAGCCATGCGATGGTCCAAAAAAATTAAAAATGACAGTGCATAACTTGGAAACTTCCCCACCTGTATCTTGGATGTAGTCCCAGCTTCTTTTTAAGAATTGTAATCGAGTTTTAATTTTAGACGGGTAATAATATGGAGAGGAATCCTATTAACCACTGTAATGTAATTTTGAGAGGCAGTTTGGTATAATGGTTAAAGAAGACGCCAGGCTAGAAACAGGGAAACCTTGATTTCTAATCCTGTCAGGCACCTAGACAGCTGGGTGACCTTGAGCCAGGGACAAAGAAGCAGGCAGTAGCAAACACTTTGGAAATCTTGCCAGGAAAAATGTAGGAATGTGTCCCAGCAGTCACCAGGCATCACCGTTAACCTAAAGGCACACATACACAACTTTAACTGTTATTGTGAAATGCTTAATTCCATTCTGGCCATACCAGCTCATGGCCTTTGATCCTGCAAAGGAGAACCAAAGAAATTAGCTTTCCATTTTAGAAAAAAAACATGTACACTATTGAGGCTTTTAAGAATTCCCAGCACTTTTTTTAGTTGTTGTTACGAAGTCAGTCTTTCAAATTGGAAAACTTTTTAGAAGTGTAAGCTTGGATGGTGCAAAGGAGAGGAGGTGTCTATATTGCAAGAAAGGGTCTCATCAGCCTCAAAGGAGGGTGACCAGGCTTGGCCAGGTAGCAAACAGCTCCAGATTCTATATATTTGTTTTTTTATCCTGCCTTTATTACTTTACCAGTAACTCATGATGATGAACATACCTAATACTCGTCCCTTCTCCTATTTTCTCCACAACAACCCTGAGAGGTAGATTGAGCTGAAGCCATGTGACTGGGTCAAAGTCACCCAGCTGGTTTTCATGCCCAAGGCTGGACTAGAACTCACAATCTCCTGGTGATCGGCCCAAAATCACCCAGCCAACTTCCATGCCTAAGATGGGACTAGAACTCACAGACTACCTGGCATTTGGACCAAAGTCATACAGCCTTCTGTCATTCCCAAAGCAGGACTAGAACTTACAGTCTCCTAGTGATTGGCCCAGTTACCCAGCCAACTATCATGCCTAAGGTGGGACTAGAATTCACAGACTACCTGGCATTTGGCCCAAAGTCATGCAATCTGCTATCATTCCCAAGGGTTACCCAGCCAACTTTCACGCGTAAGGCAGGACTAGAATTCACCATCTCCTAGTTTCTAGGCCAGCACCTTCACCACTGTTCCCAAACTGGCCCTCAACTGCTTCTACTGTCCACATTTGCCTGAAGCTGGCTTGTTGGCAAGGGCACGACAAGGCTGAGTGCCAGGTAGGTAAGATAAATATCTGAGAACCTTGGGCAATAGGGTGGGAAAGTAAGACTCTGTGGGTTCACGTTCTATGTTACAATCCTCTGGAAATCAACCTTGCCTGTTGTAACAAAACCTCCAAGCGTCTTACTCAGCCTTAAAAACTCCCCCCCCCACCGCCCCCCCCCCAAAGATGAGACTAAAATGTTAAATCTTTTAGGCTGCCACTTTTGCCAAGCAATTAAACTGCCGCAAAAGAAACTTTAAACCCCAAAGCCTTCCCAAACCACAGGGGGGAAAAAAATTCCACGCTTTTAAAGCAGGGGCATCCAACCTTGGCAACTTTTTAAAAGACTTTTAACTCCCAGAATTCCCCAGGCAGCCATGTGGATTTAAAGTCCCAATTCTGGGGGTTTTCAATCCACAGGATTTAAAAGCTTAAATCCACACGTCTTAAAAGTTGCCACCCTGCTTTAAGGACTTCCCTTAACCTGCTTCCCTAAAGAAAACAGGAAACCTCATAATCTCAGCCTCCGAGGTGCTTTTTCAAAAAGCAACCGGATTATTATTATTTTTTTCCTTTCGTTGAGGAAGAAGAGATTTCGCTTCTCCTCCAAGAAGCTTCATCAGCTCTGACTGGATGGTAGGGATGGATGGAAGGACCATATTCATGTAGTCCTTAGCACTCTCTCTGAGAGCCGTTGAGGCTGCTGGGGGTAGTTTATCTGTGCCCAGATAACTGCAAAGAAATATGGTCCTTTCATTTCCCCATCACCATCATCCAGTCAGAACTGATGAAGCTTCTTGGATGAGAAGCGAAACATCTTCTTCCTCAAGGGAAAAAAATAAGTCCAATTGCCTTTGGAAAAAGCACCTTTGAAACAAAATGACCTGGATGGCTGAGAATCTCCATAGACACTGACAACCTCAGGTTTTGTAATAGATAGTCCTCAATTTACAATAGTTCATTTAGTGACCGTTGAAAGTTACAACGGCACGGGGGAAAAAATTACTTGCGACCATTTTTCATCCTTACGGGTCAGATGGTGGTCAGATATCTGGCAACCGACTCATATTTATGACGGCTGCAGTGTCCCTGAGTCACGGGATCCCCTTTTGCAAGCCAAGTCAATGGGGAAGCCAGATTCACTTAACGACCTTAACAACTTGCAGTGACTCACTTTAGCCGCTGCTTCAAGCAAAAGGTCCTAAAAGGGAGGCAAGACGCACTTAAGAAGAGCCTCGCTCAGTAACCCAGATCCCACGGGCTAATTCATCATTACGTTAAGATTAACCAAGATGGAAGGGACCTTGTAGGTCATCTAGTCCAACCCCACCCCGCAAACCAAAGAGACCCTAACGCCATTTGAAGGACTTGCGCCCCTTCGGACAAGACGAACCCACCCACCGACCCCGAACCCAAGGCAGGAGCCGCGGGGAAAAAGGCGGCGCAAAAGGGATCGATGCCCGCCTCGGCCCTGGGCGAGGGAGGCGGGCGAAGGATGCTCCGGCCTGCGCGGCGGGAGAGGAAGAGGAGGGGAAAAGCGCTTCACCCTTGCGCGGCGTCCTTGCAGGGGATTGCGCGAGGCGAAGGGGCGGGCGAGGCTCGGCTTCCCAATCACAAAAGCGTAACCCGAGGAGAGCAGCGCCGCCGGCGGCTGGGGGGGAGCCGGATCCGCCCCGTCTCGCAACCCCACCCGCTTCTTCCTGTCCTTGCCGGCCTGACCCGTTTGCCTTCCTCCTTCTCCGTCTCCTTTGCAGGCTGCTTGCTCCCGCGCCGCGCTCTGCTCGCCATCCGCTCCATCCGCCGGCCCCGAGCAAGCAAGCAAGCAAGCAAGCAAGCAAGCCAGTTTAAGAGGTGAGTCCTCGGAGAGCTGGATCGCATCTCTTCCTACACCCCCCTCCCCCCAAAAAGCCTCTTTTTTTCCAAGCAGATCTGGGGTCCCCCCTTACATATATTTAATCAATATTAAAATTCATATGTTTGCAATCGTGGCGAATAGACAGACGGTAGGTAGGTCGGTAGGTAGGAGGGAAGGATGGACGGACGGACGGGCAGACGCCGTAGATAGCTAGCTAGATGATAAGACAGGCAGGCAGGAATGGATAGATAGATAGACAGACAGACACCGTAGATAGATTGATAGATTGGTTGGTAGATGGTAGACAGACAGGAATAGATGAATGAATAGACAGACAGACAGACAGATAGATGGCAGACAGATAGATAGGCCGGCAGGCAGATGATGTACGTTCGCCACTATTGCAAATATATATATTTGTATTTTTCCCATGCTATGCAATGTAGGCTGGAAAGCGATCCGGGTGCAGGTTGGAGGATGGGGAAGGTGGAATTGAGGAGAGGGGCGATGTCATCTCTTTGCTGCTTCTGTTTTTCTCTCCCCCCCCCCAATTCTCTAGGCCCCCGATTTCGGTCAACCCTTCAGGCCTGCGATGGTCTTCTTTTTTTTTTGCACGCATGCATGCATGCAAATTAAAAAAGGATGCGCTCAAGAGGGAAGCGGGGAAGGAAAGAGGATGGATGGAGTGTCTCCTTCTCCCCACCACCACCGCGGTTTTTTTCCCCTTTCTTAAACGCATTTCTAACCTGCTTCCTTTTCCCCAAAGGCGTTATTAGAAGGAGATCGTTTATCCGCTTTCCTTCCCCCTACACCCCACCCCACCCCCACGGCTGGGAATTTTCGCCCGGATTTTGCTTTTCTTCCTTTTGTCTCCCGAATGGGGCGGGTTAAAAAAGAAAGAAAGAAAGAAAGGAAAGAAAAGCGCACGATGGATGGTCCGATCTTTCCCCAGATGCCAGAAGGAGGGGTCTTGTTGCATCATTAATCCCGGGGTTGAAGAGAGAGAGAGAGAGAGAGAGAGAGAGGCTTTGGGGAAGCAGCTGTCAATCAAGCAGGCGGGGGTGGGGGGAGGAGAGAGAAGGACGTGCCTTGGAACACGCGGTCTGTGGAAAGGGGTTTTTTTTTCCCCCTCAAGGAAAAAAAAGGGGGGGGGTTGAAAAAAATGCATGCTCACTTTTTCCGGCCCCGCCCTTGTCGGCAGTGGAATTGCACAGGTGGGGAGGGGGGGGAGATGTGTAAAAAAAGGGAGAGCTCCCCCACCCCTGGAAAAATGAAGGATTTTTTTTTTTCCCCTGATGCGGTTTGATTTTTTTATTGCAAGCCAAGCTGCAGAGTCATTTGGGTGCCAAGAGGATCACGTGACACTCCCCCCCACACACACACAAAATTACGCACTTTATATTTGCTTGCCTGTTTCGAGAGTCTTCCGGTTCACACCCAGGCAGGGGTGAGCCACATCCTGCCAGAGGAGACCTTGCAAGAATTAAGTTTTTTCTTTTTTTTTTTCTTTTTTAAGGAAGAATTAGGCTTTAAAAAGGCTGCAAGATTGGGGGGGGGGGTAGAGTGGCTTAGCAGGGTTTCTGCAGCGTTTGCCGTGTCGTAATCCGTGCAAAGAGTCATGTAGCAAGTTAAGGAGGGTTCACGGGCATGTTAGGACTGTAACTGAGACTGGCAGAATCACAACAGCACTTAAGAGTTATATACCGCTTCACGGTGCTTTTACAGCTCTCTCTAAGCGGTTTACAGAATCAGCCTAACGCCCCCAACAATTTTGGGTCCTCATTTTTACCCACTTCCGAAAGGATGGAAGGCTGAGTCGACCTTGAGCCTGGTGGGATTCGAACTGCCAAATTGCAGGCAGCCGGCAGTCAGCAGAAGTAGCCTGCAGTACTGCACTCGAACCACTGCGCCTCATACACAATCCATACAAAGTGGGCCATCATGAGACCGGACTCAATTTTTATGACCTTTTTTTTGTGTGTGTGCTGTGGTTGGTCAGTGACTATGGTGGTCGCAAAGCAGCAACACGGTCCTTAAGCAAACCCTGGAATCGTTAAGCAAGCCCATTGTTTGCTGTGGTTTTCTTTTTCTTTCCTGGTTTGTGTGGGGAAAATATGGTGTAAATTTCAGTCGCATATCTGCTGCACTATTCTAAATAGGGACTGGGTGTCTAAAAACCAGTCACATAACCAGGAACTGAACATCATAAGTTCGAAACAGGGTCATATGTAGGTTTAGTTGTCATTTTGAATGGTTGCTAGCAGCCAGTCCTAAAACGAGAAGCACCTGTAGTTTCTGGTTCC
Organism: Pseudonaja textilis; assembly: GCF_049901715.1. Lineage (NCBI taxonomy): Eukaryota > Metazoa > Chordata > Lepidosauria > Squamata > Elapidae > Pseudonaja > Pseudonaja textilis. The sequence goes on from NC_141994.1 coordinate 67,749,909, forward strand.
TACATGTTGGGGCCTGAATGTAAAAATATTGTTTCCCTCTCTTGTTTCAGTTTAGCTTCATTAAAACACAAGGGCCCTGGTGGGAGTAGGATGGCTCAGTTCAGGTAGTCCTTGATTAACAACAGTTTGTTTAGTGACTGAAGTTACAACGGCACTGAAAAAGTGACTGACCGTTTTTCACACACCCCTTGCAGCATCTCTATGCTCAGCTTGGCAACCGACACAGATTTATGACTGTTGCAGCATCCTGGGGTCATGTGATCCCTTTTGGGGACCAGATTCACTTAATTACCGAGTTACTGACTTAAACCACTGCCGTTATTCACTTAACAACTGTGGCCAGAAAGGCTATAAAATAGGACAAAAGTTGTTTAGCAACAGAACATTTGGGCTCAGTTGTGGTCCTAAGTTGAGGATCACCTGAAGCAGCAATCCCTTAATTGGGATAGTTTGAAAATGACAAAAAAATGCATCTCCTTGTGAGGGAGTCTGATCAGAGGTGGTATTCAGCCGGTTCTCACTGGTTCTGTAGAACCAGGAGCGGAAACTTTGAGTAGTTCGGAGAAACAGCAAATCCCACCTCTGACTGGCTCCGCCCCCATCTATTCTCTGCCTCCGATTGAGTCCCAGCTGATTGGCTGGGTCTTCTTTGGTTGCCCTGCCCAGGAGAATGGAGCTGGAAAGCAGGTTAGTGGCATGGGGAGGGAATGGGGATTTTGCAGTATCCTTCCCCTGCCACGTCCACCAAGCCACACCCACAGAACCAGTAGTAAAAAAAAAAAAAATTGAATCCCACCACTGCTCTGGATGGTTCCAGGAAGGTGAGTTTCAGTGTTCCTGCAAATTCAGCTTGATTAGTAGCACTTGTTCATGTGAACCCACAATCTGGGGTCAGTCAACCCCACCCATCCTTTGGCAACGGGGCTTTTCCCCGGGAGCGATTCACATTTAACGCTGAAGAATCCTTCCGGTTGGCCATGAAAAGAGAGCATTGACCTTTGAGTGTGGAACCATAGTTCCAAAGCCACGTGGTCTGGATCCTAGCCATGAAAAACTAAATTATATTATATTACTCATCCATCCGTTGTACTTTGCCCCAGTTAGTGGCATGCCTCAGAACTGGACAGAATTGGGGAGGGTGACACTTTTAAAGCAATGTTTTTCAAACTGTCAAGACGACAAAAGACGAGATCTGCATTGAAGATCCAATTAATCTGATTTATTGCTGATTGTGCTTATGTTATACATGCTAACGGCATGTGTTTGGCGTTAGATAACAGTCAGCAGCATTTGGAGGGTTGGAGTTAGTCCATTTGAGATTCTAGGCTGGCCCCTCTTTTAACTCCGCTCCCCAGGGTTCTGCCACTGCTTCTCTACACAAACACAGAAACTTCAAGAGAGGTGCATTTCAACCAAAATTAAAATCTTGAAGTTGCCAAGTTTGAAAGGAAAAAAAAAAAATTACACCTTCCAACTTCATCCCCCTATGGGACTCCCAGGTCACCGTCAGATCAACTTGAAAGCAAAGAAACCCCCAATCGTTGCTTTCTACTTACTGTGGTTAAACTCATCATTGCTTGGTAGCTATGGGGCCTTGACTTCTCCTCCCCCCCTCCCTTTCCTTTTCCCATTCCTGTTTTGTCTGTTGTTGTAGATTGTAAGCCTTTCGAGGCAGGGACCATGTCAGTTGTCTATTGCGTCTCTGCTGTCGTTGCTGTGAAACAGTAGAAGTTCACTATGGGCACATTCTTTGTTGTTTGTTACGCCGTGGGGTCTTCGGATGACGATAGCAGCGACGATGATAGCAACCGGTGGCCTCCATCTTGGAGTGCTGAAAAAAAGGTAAGTGGGAAAGTTACCCACCTGCCTTCCTTTGCCCTCATTTCTACAAGGACAACACATTTTTGATCAATGGGCGAAAGTCAAACTTCATCCAAAACCATTAAACATCTGCAGATCAGTCAGATCGCTCCCTGTGCAAATACGGGCCGTCCTGTACATTGTTATGGTCATTAAGTGGGTCACCATGTGACCTGTTCTGACCTAGGCTTCCCAAGATCATGAAGCAGACTCCTCGTTCCAGTAAAACCCCTCTTTTTTAGGATAAAGTGAATTCCTCTCCAGCAAAGTCCTGGCAAACAGTCTTTCATGAGATTTCACAGCTACAGACTTTTATCAGGCTTGGAGAGTTGACAGGCCCAATATCTTCCAAACACCACGCTGTAGCAGCAATTACTTGGCAAGAATTCAGGAACAGATCTTCACCCTAATGAATTGAGCTAATTGTCTCCTGAAAACACCACTCCCCTTGTGCTCCTCTTTATTCCCTATGGGAGGGGCCATTCACCATCCACCTGAGCCTTTACTCCCAAGTCGATCCTTGTTTCTTAACTGTTCCCTTCTTCTGGCAGCTCTGCTCATGTGCACACTGGGAACAGGCTCCAGCTGTTCTTCTGCCCCGCTGACCTCTGAAGGCAGCTGAGAACTGTCAGACAGCCCTGGCCCCATCTCTGCCTCTGACACAGAGCACTCGTCAGAGCCTTTCCCAGACTCCAGGACCGGCCCAACCTCCTCACTGTCCGAGTAGGCCACAACATGACCAGCCTCAGATTTACTGTCCACCATCAGTCGTTCACTAGCTATGAGGCAATCATCCCTTCTTCTAACCTCATCTAACTAGTGAGGTTGTTGATGGGGAAGAAAACATTGGAAAGGTGCCATCTTGAGTTTTTGGAAGAATCTAAATCTGACACAAATAGCAGACCTTGGTCTTTAGAAAGGAGGGAATTAAATACACGAGGAAGACAAAAGTTTGCTAAATTAGCATCCGAGCTATTTTTTTTAAAGGATTTCCTTAAGCATTAACAAGTACCCTAGATATAAAAAAGTGGCTGAGGTGAAGAAACTATTAAGAATACTCCATGATGGCATTTAATAAAAAAATCATTGAGGGGTGCATCAGGGTTATGTTTGGCCTTGGGGGAGCCAGGGGAGGGCTAACATAAACCAACTCAAAAACCTAGAACACCGGACAGGAGGGGGCAGAGGACCAGGGGGGGGGGGTTGGGTTGTTTTTTTTGCAAAATGGGTTGGGTATGGGCGTCTTGTCCTTGAGGGAAAAACAACAACCAGAGTACAGAGCTTCACGAAGGACTCAGAGATTACTGAACTGCTTTGCTTCTTGCAAAGTGTTCATCATTGACGTCTGACTTTTGTCCCTTATGGGAGGGGCAATCACCTCCCAGCCTTACTCCCGAGTTGCCCCTTCTGCTTCAGCTGCTCTCACCTTCTAGCAGCTCTGTGCACACGTGCACTGAGAACAGGCTCCCCTAGGTCCTCTGCCTCACTGCTGCCAGGCTCCGAAGGCAGCACCCACTCTCAGACAGTCCTGGACCCCATCCCTGCATCGGATGCAGGATCCTCGTCCAAGTCCTCGCCAGACTCCCTGACTGGTTCCCTTTGTCCTCACTGTCCGATACCTCTGCAGTCCACACCGGCTGCCAGCAAACCACACCAACGCCCATTCATAATATGGCTTCTTTGTTGGGGCCCCAGTAAGAGATCGGCCAGGCGTTATTTCTCTTTTCCTCACTCCGATCCCAGCATGGCTGTTTATGCCCATGTTTTCTCAAAGTTGTTGACTGCTGTGATCTCGTGAAGATTGCCAAAGAAGAGAACAAAGGCCTGCTTTATTCTGCCTTGCTCGCTTTTGCGAAGAGAATGTCTCAGTTCGGGGGCCATCTTTCAAGTCAAACTACATACAGTAAACAAATCCTTTCTGTGTCGCTTGTAAACATCTTACTAGAACTTGTGATGTTGAGCAATGCATGGGGTTGGGGTTGGCTTTTTCAATGGACGTTGCCAGTTCTATGATTTCCATCAATAAATAGCAAGTGTTGGTGGGTATAATGGCGCATGTTGTCCTGAGCATCTTGTTGCAGTACGAATCAAAAATTATACTTGAATGATATTGTTGATGATGATGATAATAGTGATAATGGGTAAGTGATATACCATCCTTTCTCAACTTTGTGATTCCCCAGATAAATTGAATTATGAATTCTATTACCCTTGACTGGGAGAAAAACGTTGATTAAAGCGTTGGCAACGGTGAGACTTGTGGACTTCAACTCCTAGGATTCCAGGATGACTGCAGAATTCTGGGAGTTGAAGTCCACAAGTCTTAAAGTCTCCACATTTGAAGACCCAGGACTATAAAGAGGATAGAATCCACACGGGTGGTGTATATTGGGAATTCCATCTTGGTGGCCCATTGAATTGCTGAAGGTGGCTTCACATGTCTTTCTCTTTTTTTTTACAGAAAGCCATGGCTTCCCTCAAGGACAAACTGATCACCCCAATTACCCAGCCCAGCACCCAACCAAACAACAAGATCACCGTGGTAGGAGTCGGTCAGGTGGGGATGGCCTGTGCTGTCAGTGTCCTGGAAAGGGTACGTATGTCAATTTGAGAGGCTTACGTGCTGGCTATTCTGATCCAGCCTTTGCAAGTAATGATAAGGTTACTTACTTGCAAGTAAAATAAACCCCCTTTTCAAAACAGGGCACAAACAGTCTTTGATTCACGCGGATAAACAAAAACCAAACGTCACGAGTCCCAACAAACCTAGTTCTGGCCAAGGAATCCATATTGCTCGTTGCATACTAGAAAATGAACGGAACCAGTCACTCCCAAACCCCCTACTATTTATTTCCCAACCGTGGAGGGGCTGGTTAGCGTCCACGCCTGCTTTTCCCTGAGAGCCGGCTTATTGTTTTCCGTTGCTCTCCTCTCCTTTGCTCTCTGTGCATATATGCACATCTGGGATGGGCCCCATCTCTTCCTCCTCCTCACTCAGATCAGGCCTCGAAGACTGGCAGGATGGAAAGCCCCAGCTCTCTCTCTGATGCTGTTTCCTTATCAGAGGCTTCCAAAGCTGGCCGAGGCTCCCCCTCCTCCTTGTCTGCTACTTGCTCTGCTGGCAGCCGACAGGCCACAACACTTGTCTTTCATGCAAAAGATCCCCAGACAGCATGTAGAATTCAATACAGTATTTTAAAAAGGCTAGATCCCAGTTAAGTAGTATGTATCCAACTGGTTGCGCAAAATTATGGCGCAGGTACTCCACAACATACAATCACAGTTGGGATCTGAATGTTGGTCGCTAAGTAATATGGTCATTAACGGAGTCATCACATGACCAGATCAGATTTTACAACCATTTTTACTGCAAATCAGATGGTGGTTAAGTGAATCACACAGTCATTAAGCAAATCCAACTTCCTCCATTGATTTTGCTTGTCAGAAACTGGCTGGGAAAGTTACAAATTGCAATCACATTACCAGGAGATGCTGCAACCATTGTAAATGTGAGCTGGTTGCCAAGTCCCCAAATTGTGATCGTGTGACCCTAGAAGTGTTGCCTTTGTTTTAACTTTGAGGATGGCTGATAAGTCGTTCCCCCCCCCCGAGGCTGCGTAATTTCAAACTGTCGCAATTGGTCATAAATTGAGGACTACCTGTAGTTGAGAAATGCAACAAATTGGTCTAGCAAAGAAAAGTGCTTGTGGTCTCCTATTCATTCTAGCTCTATTAGTTTCAGAGTACAGCTCAAAACAAATTAAGATTAAGGCAGCTAATGCATTGAATTTATTAATGATACAAAATGAGTTTTGAAGGCGATCCATTCCTGACTCAGAAGCTTGTATCAAAGCCTGCTTAAGATAGATCAATCACATCCATGATGAGTTGGACCTCTGTTTGATTAATGCCCAAAGTGTGCCAGTGCAGCAATCCTCATGCTTAATTCTTGTTTAATCATGTTTCTTGTCAGGGTAATGATGATTTAATAGCTGAACAGCTGCCGTAGTGCTGTAATGATGATGCAGTGGTAGTAATGAGTCAGCAGGGTTATTTGACTGCTACCACTTTAAGAGGCTGTATTGTAAGAGAGGCCCTGATGGGGCATATCTCTCTCTCCGTGTGTGCTTCCCTGCTGTAGCTGATTGCTGATTGATTGTTTGACCTTTGCCTAGTACGTGTATATATATTGTTGTGTAGAGATAAACCACTATTTATTATTACAAACCTCTGTGTGCTATATTTGCTCCTGGGTTGCCTCACCTAGTCAAACTGTGCACTCTGACATTTCTACCTGATGCCAGGGTCTCTGTGATGAACTTGCTCTCGTTGATGTCCTGGAAGACAAACTGAAGGGAGAAATGCTGGATCTACAACACGGAAGCTTGTTTCTGAAGACACCTAAGATTGTAGCAGACAAGGGTAAGGTTTTCCAAACAAATCTTTGGCCAATAATCACCAGGAAGTCAAGATCAATCCTGTCCTGGTTACTGAGTGGCTTGGTGGTCATCGTTGACCAGAATTTGAGGCAGTGGTGGTATGCTACCGGTTTGGCTCGGTTCAACCGAACCGGTAGTAAAAAAAAAACACTACCGGTTCGATCAGCTGAAAGGATAAAAAAAGCATCAGGAACATGGGTGGGTGGGAGTATCATTCCTAGCTTTCCATTTCTTTGTCCTCTCAGCTGATTGGTGCGTTAAGGGCATGTGCGCATATTAGGGGTACACGCATTTTAGGGGCGTGTGCCACATGCACATTAGGGATGTGCGCGCACGCAATCACCCACCGAACCGTTAGCGACCAAGGTAGGAGCCCACTACTGATTTGAGGTAAATGAGCAGCAACCAGGGGATTGTTGAAGAAGAGAAGGAAGGTTCTTGACCACTTCCATTCCCCACTGCCCTGTTAGAGCTGAAGAAGCTTCTTGGATGAGAAGTGAAACTTCTTCAAAGAAAAATTAGGAAAGTGTCCAGTTTCCTCCTGAAAAAGCAACTTTGGGACAAGAGAAGGAAGGTTCTTGGCCACTGGGTTTCTCTGCTCTTTGCAAAAGTTTGGATAAGAACCAAACGTGATCCACAGAGTAACTTCACCTCTCCTTCCTTTCTCTTCAGATTATTCTGTGACCGCAAATTCAAAGGTGGTGGTTGTAACCGCTGGGGTCCGCCAGCAGGAAGGAGAAAGCCGCCTTGACTTAGTTCAAAGGAACGTCAATGTCTTCAAATTCATTATCCCTCAAGTTGTGAAATACAGCCCAAATTGCATCATTCTAGTGGTGTCAAACCCAGGTAAAGTGTTGGTTTGGGGTCAAAAGCAATTATGTGGGAGGGCTGGTGCTTGAAACCAACTCTCTTATCACTGGTTATTGTATATAAAACTATCCAGCTTAAGAATGGAGCATGTTATAAAACAAATCGGTATTATGTCAGGGTTCCGGAGATTGCCCTAATTTAATCATCAGCGTGGAGCCAAGCTTCAAAAGGATTCAAAAGATTTATTAGGAGCAACATGTCTGCCACTAACCTGTGTGAAGCCAACTCTGAGACACATAATTTACTATCACCTATGACCCTGTTTCCCCCCCCCCCCTGGGTGTGTCATAAATCAGATTTATAACACACAGATTTATAAATCACCAGCTGGGTGTCATCAATCACACTACAATGAAGGATTTTCGAGGGCAGAAGATCCAGTAGCCTAGGCTACAATCTCCACAAGATATGCATGGAATGTGCTTCTGGCCTTCATCTGCCGCACTGCTCCCTCAGGCCTTCCCCCCTTCCTTGTTATGGCACCTCGGAAACAGGCATAGGAATGATTTACAAGTTGACATATTACTTTTAATGCCTTAATGTGGTTTGGTTATGAGCACCATGGTGGCCTAGTGGTGAAGACGCTCGCCTCCCTCGGAAGGTTGAGCGTTCAGTCCTAGGTAGCGACCGATTTTTCTCTCTCTGGGGGCAAAGAAAAAATATCTGCTGCGAACTCCGTGTGGCGTCAGGAAAGGCATCTGGTCAGTAAATGCTCAGCTCCATCCAGTCACCCCAAGAGTATCCTGTATTAAGGGATTGCAGGGCCATAAAAATTAGTATTTTACAGGTGGTTTGGATATGAATGTACATGCAGATGCCGCTACATACTGCATTAAATGTTTATTCAGGTTTATCCCACATTTGCAAATATCCTGGAATCATTTTTTGCAGAACAGAAGACCGATAACGAATAAATAATAGAAAAGTAGGTTTTTGCAGTAACTGGTGTTAAAGATAGCGATGCATATTGCTATAACTACACAATCAGGCAGATATAAGTAGTCCTCTGCTTACGGCCACAATTGGGGCCAGAATTTCCATTGCTAAGCAAGGAAGTTGTTAAGTGACTCGCATGTGAATCTCTTTTGCCGTGGTTGTTAAGTGAATTGTGTGGTCATTAAGCACTTCTGCCGTTGATTTTGCTTGTTGGAAGCTGGCTGGGAAAAGCCTCCAATGGTGATCACATGACCTCACGATGCTGCAGTCATAAATCCTGGTGGGCAAGTGCCCAAATTTTGATCATGTGACCATGGGAAATGTTGTGACAGTCATAAGTGTGAGGACCAGTCCTAAGCCACTTTTTTCAGTGCCATTATAATTTCCAAAGATCATTAAACAAGTTGTTGTAAGTCAGTAACTACTTACATTTGCACATCATTTGAGGTCAAAATTTTGGGTCCGCAAGGGGCACCAAGTCATAAACTGCGGTGTATAAGCACAGTGGCCAGGGTCAAGTTGCATACAGACCTTGCCAGAGAGCTGATCTGCAAGTTTTAATCCCAAGGCTGCCATCATAACCAGATGGCTTGGAGGATCTGTCTTTCAGCCTGTTTGTCTTCCCTTTTCCAGTGGACATCCTGACCTACGTGACATGGAAACTTAGTGGTTTGCCAAAGCACCGTGTCATCGGTAGCGGTTGTAACCTTGATTCTGCTCGGTTCCGCTTTTTGATGGCCGAAAAATTGGGCATCCATCCCTCCAGCTGTCACGGTTGGGTCTTGGGAGAACATGGCGATTCCAGTGGTGAGTAGGCCTGTTTGCAATGCAGGCAGTTGTTGACGCCTTCCATATGTTCTGCACTATATTTCCCACAGTTCTTTGCTCCAGGGATCATTCAGATGCATCAGGCACGTATTACAATATGTGGTGGACGTGTGCAAAAGCAACAACAAAAAAATGTGGACAAAAATACATACATGGTTAGAAAAAAATGTGAAAGTAGCATATAGATTATAAACTAGAAATATTTTTGTTAGGTATAATACCAGAAAAGTATGATCAAGGGAATGAACACATTGAGAATTGCCTGTTTGTTTGTTTTTTCAAATTTGCCATTTTTAAGAAGTATGGGTTTCAATTCCATGCCGGCTGGGGAATTCTGGGAATTGAAGTCCACACAATTTAAAGTTGCCATGTTTGGAAAAAAAAAAATTTCACTGAAACACGTTGCTTAAATGTAGATCCGTCACTTATATTACACAGCACTAAATTCTCTTTAACCCTTTTCAGTACCGATCTGGAGCGGAGTCAACGTAGCAGGAGTTTCTCTCCAGGACTTGAATCCACAAATGGGGACTGATCAAGATCCAGAGGAATGGAAGAAAGTCCATAAACAGGTGGTGGAGAGGTATGGTGCGATTAAGTTATGGAAGCAATAGCTGAAACAAAACAAAAAATGTTTTCTTGGACAGAAAGTATCATATATACTTGTGGATAAGCCCATCTGAGGCTCAAATTTCTAACCTATATATCTTGAAAAATGTGCTAACCTGCGCATAAGGCAATTCTTGAAATGTTTTATAATTTTCACAACTAGCTTATGTGTGCATGTGGCATGTTTTTCGTGGTATTTTGATTAAAAAGTTTGAGGGTCAGTTTGTACGCAGATGGGCTTATTTATCTGGATACACAGGTACTTCTAAAAAATATTACCATATATCAGGGGTCTTCAAACTTGGCAAGTTTAAGACTTGTGGAATTCAGCTCCCAGAATTCCTCCTCCAGTCATGTTACCTCAGGAAGTCTGGGAGTTGAAGTCCACAAGTCTTAAACTGGCCAAGTTTGAAGACCCTTGGCATACATACTCATGGATAAGCCTACAAACATATTTTGGCACCTGAAATTCTCAGTTTCAGGGAGCCTTAGTGCTCTAGAAGCTTGGTTGTTTACTTGCAGACGTTTCATTACCGAAACTAGGTAATATAATCAACGCTAGTAAGAAGTGGACTTTGCTCTCAGGTCTAAGACAATTCAACTGCAGACGACTAATCCTGGCTGTCTCACCCTGGCCAACTCACCCTGGGACAATTGAATGTGAGATAACTCAAGAGAGGGATAAGTGAATTGCAGTGGGCCTTGTCTTGCTATAGGTTTGAACCTTCTCAAATTAAAAATCCTCAAAGCAGGGCTGAGTTGCAATTCTACTTGTCCTTCTCTTGAGTTATCCTGTGTTGAATTGTCACCGCTGGCAAGTTGGCTCCAGTGAGTTGTCCACCTTGAAAAGAAGCCCTATCACAGTCCATCACCTCTGGTCCCTGGCATGCCAGAAGCTGGACCACGCAAACCAGCAAAGCCCCATCTATTGGGTGCAGGCAGTGCACGAAACCACATCCTCTACACCCCTTTGGTCCACAGAAAAACCTCTGTCTGTGGAACTGGTCCCTGGTGCTCAAAAAGTTGGGGTCCACTGGTCTAGTAGCTTCCCTTGTCAATGTTGGTTGGTGTGGTTCTTTGGTTGGGCTGTTTACTCTTACCTTATTTGGCAGTTCCTTGATTGGGGTTATTGTTTGCCCCAGTCCAGTTCCTAGAGCTATGCATCTGATAATAATTCCCAAAAAAAAGTATTCAGAGGCTATAATTGGGAATATTTGGAACCGTAGACCAACACATGTTGGAAAAAACGGGGAAGGACGTAGCAGATGGTCAGTTCCTCCTTTCATGGATTATTTGTTTGAATGCTCCTTACTTGACAATGACGTTGGCTGTTTGTCTGCTCTTGCAAGGGCGATTTCAGATGCGTAACAGTTTTAGAGCTTTTAGTTTCCCGTTGAGCAAGCTGACCCACACTTCCTCTTGTGTGTCCAATAGTGCTTATGAAGTGATCAAACTGAAAGGCTACACCAACTGGGCCATTGGCTTTAGTGTTGCTGATCTTCTAGAAACCATTTTGAAGAACCTTTGTCGAGTCCACCCAGTGTCTACCATGGTGAAGGTAAGGACCGGTGTGAGATGGCAGTGTTTTCCATTTTTTATATACTTCTCTCTCCCCTTTGCTTTAGGTCAGGGGTCTCCAACTTGACGACTTTAAGACTTGTGGACTTCAACTCGCTGGCTGGGGAATTCTGGGAGTTGAAGTCCACAAAGTCGCCATCTTTGCAGACCTGTTTCAGGTGAATATAGAGATAAATGAGTTTTCTAGAGATCAATGGGTTAGGATTGGGGAGTCAGCCTTTAAGATAAACTGGACTAGGAAAATAAAGTCACTCTTTGCCAGTCTGAATGTGCTTCCCACACCTCACTTTTATCTTCCTGAAAACCAGGGATTTATTTGGGTTACCATTCTGGCCCATATTTTTTTATAGGTCATCCTCGACTTACAACCACAATTGAGCCCAAAGTTTCTATTACTAAGCAAGACGGTTCTTCAGTGAATTTTCCTCATTTTAAGACCTTTCTTGTTATAGTTATTAAGCGAATCGCCACAGTTTTAAGTGAGTAGCATGGTTGTTAAGCAAATCTGGCTTCCCCATTGACTTTGCTTGTCAGCAGGCCGCAAAAAGTTATCATCTGACCCCTGGGCACTGCAATTTTCATAAATATGAACCAGTTGCCAAGCATCCATATTTCGATCAGGTGACCATGGGGTGCCACAGTGTTTGTAATTGTGAAAAAGTAAAGTGGCTTTTTAAAAATTCTGTGGTAACTTCAAATGGTCCCTGAATGAATAGTTGTAAGTTGAGGATTGCCTTTTTCCGACAAATCAAACACAATTCAAAAAGAACAGAAACCTTGTAATGCTTTTACAAAATAATTAGCTGTGATAAGCACACGCCTTGCCAAACTGAGCGAGATTTGCCAAAAGATAACAGACAAATAATTTGCAAAATAAGAATCTACAAATACAAACTCAGGATTCTGGAATGTCCATGAAGCTGTAGTTTCAAAACGTCTTTGCCTTCTGCAAAGAAGGTTAGTTTAACAGCTGGCTTTTATCTTCTGGAAGGAAGGGCCATTACCTTGCAGCCTTACTCCCAAGTTGCCCCTGCTGTTGTAACTGTTCTTTCCTCCGAGCAATCCTGCACACACTTGGCACAGGCTCCTCAGGAATCTCCTCATCACTGCTGCCAGCCCCCACAATCTCTGAAGGCAGCAGTCGACTCCCTAATGGTCCTAGCCCCTCATTTGAGTCCTCGCTCTCCTCAACTGTCAGCAACTGCTCCCGGCTAACCACAACACTACCTATATCTGACCATGTTCTTGATTGCAGCTCTTTCTCCTGTCCCTCAAGGTTATTTTTTCTGCCTGATAGAGCAGACTGGCATTAGAATTACAATCACGGTTTATTATACATGATATCTGACTTATAACCGTAATTGAGCCTGGCAATTAGAGTTGTAGGTTACAATGTTAGTGAAGCATGTCACCACATGACTAGACATGTTTATGTGAGCTTTTTTTCCCGGCCATCGTTAAGCAAATGCCATAATTGTTAAGTGAACCCATTGTTAGCGGTGGGCCGGCTTTTGCTAGAAAACCAGAAGTAAGTTGCATTTTCCTGCAAAACTGATGCAAATCAGGATGAACGGACTGCAGGGCATTGCAGACGGTAATGGAAGTGTGAGCCAGTTGCCAAGCATCAACATTGTGGTCATGTCACTGGGGGGGCGGGTGTCTTTTGACCCACATTCAATCATGTGTACACAGCAATTACATGAGTGTAGGAAGAATGGCAGAAGGGACGCAGTGGCTGAGACGCTGAGCTTATTGATCAGAAAGGTTGGCAGTTCGATGGTTCGAATTCCTAGTACCGCGTAACAGAGTGTGCTCCCATTACTTGTCCCAACTTCTGCCAACCTAGCAGTTCAAAAGCACATTAAAAATGCAAGTAGAAAAATAGGGACCACTTTGGTGGGAAGGGAACAGAGTTCCATGCACCTTCAGCACGGAGACGTCTTCGGACAGTGCTGGCTCTTCAGCTTTGAAACAGAAATGAGCCCCGCCCCCCCCTAGAGCCGGAAATGACTAGCATGTATGTGCGAGGGGAACCTTGACCTTTAGGAAGACTGGCAGAGCCGGGGAGTGGAGTTAAAAGAGGGTTCAGCCTAGAATCCCTACATAGTCAACAGTGATTGCACTTCCCAGTAAGGCTGAGGAATGAGGGATTTTCTAATTCTCCCATCTGTGGTTGCAGGGTATGTACGGCATTGAAAACGAAGTGTTCCTAAGCCTTCCTTGTGTGCTGGGATCCGTGGGGTTGACCAGTGTGATCAATCAAAAGCTGAAGGATAATGAGGTGGCTCAACTCCAGAACAGCGCCTCTACGTTGTGGAACGTCCAGAAGGACCTCAAAGACCTGTAGGCACCTAGAGATGCTTTCATTCTCCGTAAACAAGAAGACAGACAGTGTTAAGCCAACAACGTTCATGTTAACTCCGTAGCCGAGCTTCCAGTAAACATCTTGAAAGGGTACCAGCTTTCCTCCACCACAGCTAAGATCCACATTGTCGTAAATGCAGATGTTCCGAACAAATAAAACCAGCTCTTTTGTGTGTGCTCCCAATCTTGTTTCATTTTCATTTTTTTCCCTTCTGTGTCTCTAGTTCGTGTTTTGCTTATTTCAAGCAGTCTTAAGTCCCACCTTAGGCATAAAAGCTGATTACTTTGGGCCAATCACCAGGAGATGTTGAGTTGTAGTCCCGCCTTAGGCATGAAAACCGCATGCATGACTGGGCTAGTCAACACTCTCAACCCAGCCCACCTCACAGGGTTGTTGTGTGGAAAATAGGGGGTGAATTGAGGATTAAGTATGTTCACTATCTTGAGTTATTTCTAAAACTAAAAGTGAATGTGAATCAATCCATTTTCAGAGATGATATGACTGATTCCCGTTAAATTTTTGTTCAGATTAGTAATATCAAGATAATTCGCTTTTTATCTTCGATGTATTATATTGACGAGGAATGCTAACAGAATCTAGAGAGCTTTGTATATGTACCAGTGCACAAAGCTGTGATTTCTTCTAACATAAATTATGGCTGAACGCAATGCATACAGTATGTTCAGTCAGCTTCTCTATTTCATGAAGAATAAACTTCACTGAATTAATATGAAATCATACTTTTCAAGAAATCTGTACAATCCAGCAACCACTCATTAAATATAGGTATTTTCTTGTTTCCCTGAAAATATGACCTACTAAGTCCTAGCTTGATTTTTACATGTGCGCCCAATATAAGCCGTACCCCACAAAATAAGCCCTAATTAATATTCTGCCCACTCTAGAGTGGATGGGTAAAAATTAAGCTAGGGTGGGGATAGTGGGGTAGAGCCGCCCTACTACTTGCCTTTGGACAGTTGTAGCCAGGCCTTGCACACCCCAACACCTGCCTTGCTGGCCCATTCTACAGCAGGCAAGGCTTTCCTGAAGGCCTCTGTAACTGATAACAACGCTCCAGATCAATCTGGAGCTCTTGTTGACTACAGAAGCCTTCAGGAAAGATTTGCCAGCCGCAGAAGTTCCTGAAGGCCCCTGACAGCGAAAAGGAGGCCAGGAGCGACGTGAGCAAGCGAGGTTAATCCCCTGAAAATAAGACCTGGTGCCTTTTTGGGTGGCAAAAAAAATATAAGACAGGGTCTTATATTTGAGGAAACAAGATACTTTTCCAACATAGAAGAAAACAGTTGTGAAGAAAGATTCAGTTACTGCCACATTCGTGACTCATGCAAATAATTGCAAATTAATTAAGCTTCAAATGCTGTATAATTCCATTTGGGGGATGAAAATATTAGTAATAACATTGGGTTGATTACATCACTGTTTCAGGAACCTTACATTAACTTGGTTACCTTTTGTTTCAAAAGGTCCATGACATGGATCATTGATGCTAACTTATTTATTCTGAAGATTAATAATACACTCAGATAATTTGCTTTTTTGTCTTAAGTGTATTGGCTGGGAATGCCACAGGGATCTGGGATTCTCAAACCTCATGGTAGATCAAGATGTTCAATTTTTTTAGGACTTGTTACTGAAAATTGGCAGCTTATTCCCATAAACATCTCTATAATAGAGATGCAGAAAAAGGGGTAATATATCTTTTTATGGTAATCACAAATTAGCGACTATTTTTTCCCCACTGTGCTGCAAAGTCCTGTAAAGAAGTTGTTTTAACGCCAAATTAATTCACCGAAGCAGGAATGGAAGAAAAGAGAATTTTCAATCATCAAACCCAGATGGAGAAATGAAAATTAAAAGGCAGAACTAGAAAATGCTTTTCATAAAGGCTTATTAAGGGAGAAACTGAAAAGAAGGCCCAGATCATTTATTTCTTCAGTGTGTTGTGTTGCATTGTAATGTCCTTCTGTGATGAAATGGGTTTTTTTCTGCAAGAACCGAAGAATGTGGAATTCTCACAAGATTTGCTTTCTGCTTTTTAAGAGGAGCACAGAGAAATAATACTATATAGACACAAAGCTCCCTGGATATTAGTTTTTGGACAATGGCATGATCCATGTTTTATCTATCTATCATCTATCTGTCTGTCTATCTATCTATCTACCTATCTATCCATCCATCCATCCATCTATATCTATATCATATACCTACCTACCGGCCTTCTACCTACCTACCTATCTTATCTACCTACTGTTAATTCTATCCAGTGGTGGGCTTCAAATATTTTAACAACCTTTGCCCAGTTGCTGAATGGCCGTGGGCATGAGCTAATCAGCCTCCTATACCATGCTGGGAGCAAAAAATGGCTGCAGAGGGCCAGTTTTCCACCTCCCCAGGCTCCGGAGGCTCTTTGGAGGCCGGAAATAGGCCCGTTTTCCACTGCCCCAGTCTCCACCCACACCCTGCATTTACTTGGGATCCAAAACGAGCTACGTGGAGACTCTTGGGTGGGGCAGGACGGGGCGAACCGGTCGTCAGAACTATCGGTTCACTGAACCGGATGTAAGATTAACATCCAATTCACCCAAACCAGCTGAAGCCCACCCTTGATTCTATCTATATCTATCTTATCTATCTATATCTATCTGCGTAATTGTAATGGCTATAGGTAATATGTCCACATGCTTTTGGCTGTTATCATCTATTCCCACCTAGGCATTCTTGAACTGGCTGGATGAATCACTCGTTATTGATAGGATGTATATTAGATCTGTGAATTTGATACATCTTTCCCACTTTCATAGGATATGAAACATTAAGCAAACCCTAGAAAAATACAGGATGTCTTCAACTTAAAACCATAATTGTGCTGGTAATTACAGTCATAAGTCATGACAATCATTGAGCCACACTGTGACCATTCCCAATTTTACAAGTTTTTTTTGCAATGGTTAGTAAGCAAACCCATTGTATCCAGTGGACGATTTTTGCTGGAAACATTCACTCAATCCACATGTTTGGTGGCACAGTGGTTAGAATGTAGTATTGCAGGCAAACTCTGCCCACTACCAGTAGTTTGATTATGACCGACTCAAGGTTGTCTTGGCCTTCCATCCTTCCAAGGTTGATAAAATGAGGAGCCAGATTGTTGGAGGAAATAGGCTGACTATAAACTGCTTAGAGAGGGGTATAAAGCACTATAAAGCGGTCTATAAGTCTTAAGTGCTATTGCCGTGTTGTGCTTTATCCAGCGACTTCCAAAAATAGTCAGTAGAAAAGGAAGGCACCGTCCTTCCATTTCATTTCCAATTGTGTTTCTTGGAAGGAGACCTTGGCATGATGTCACAGGGGTTGAACATCTACGAAAAGGGGACGGAGTTGGGGAGGGAGCTGAACAAGAAGAAGCAAGTCACCATAGCTGGAAAAAGTTTGCTCCAGCAGTCTTGGTCCTGCAAACAAAAGATTTGTGGATCACAGCAGAAGGGAGACTTAGCCACTAGCTGGAAAGAAAAAAAAAGGGAGGGAGGGAGGGAGGGAGGGAGAGAGGGAGGAAGGAAGGAAGGAAGGAAGGAAGGAAGGAAGGAAGGAAGGAAGGAAGGAAGGAAGGAGACAAGGAATTAAAAGGCAGGGGGGGAAAGATGGGAGGGAGGGAGGGAGGGAGGAAGGAAGGAAGGAAGGAAGGAAGGAAGGAAGGAAGGAAGGAAGGAAGGAAGGAAGGAAGGAAGGATCTGGTGAGCCTCTGGATGCCAGAAGGAAACCTAGGGTGAAGCTAGACCGAGACATTGAAAAAAATCATAAAAAACAAATTGCTTTTGCATTGTCTATGGAGGTTCTCAGTCATCCAGGCCATGGTTGCCCCAAAGGTGCTTTTTCAAGAGGCAACTGGACCTTCTGGTATTTCTTCATCCAAGGAGCTCATTCTTCAGCTCAGATTGGATGGTGGGGAATGATTGCTTTTGCATTATTGCCAAAAAAACCCAATAACATTTCTGTTAAAACAACAGCGCAGTTCCACTTTAAGGCAATCTTTATTTTTAGATGCACCGCAGCTGTGCCAGAAATAGGTCAGCTTAAGCTGGCCAAGATGAACAAGGGTGTGAGATCACCCAGGAGTGGAATTACAATGGGAATAGAGCAAAATAATAAAATAAAAAAAAACCGCATGGAAACGTCCGCGGAAAAAGAGAAGGGAAAGAAAGAGAGGCACGCAAGGGACTTATTACCATGCCTCATGAATATGCAAATGAGCATGCTCTTCTCTCCTTGTAACGATGCATTTTCAAATTAGGGATGATGTCATTGAGGCAGCTCCAAAGGGATCAGATCGATAAAGTAGGATTTGCGCCCTTTACCGAAAGAAATGGATATAAACGGTTCATGTGCACTATTGAGATAATGAAGTTTATTAAACTGCATGCTTGGGTTACATGTTTTACATGTTTTTTTTTTTTTTATTTTACACGTTCTGTTTGAACAAACATATCTGACCGATATGGACACTGAGCAAGCAGTCATGACATTTTAATATATGTTGAGATACTGGAAATGCTTAAAACTGAGATTTCCCAACGGGCAAGTTTTTAAGATTTAGGAAAAAAAAAAATGAAGATGCCTCCAAACTATAGTTTATGTAGTCCTCAACTTACACCTATTTCAGAGGTGGTATTCAGCAGGTTCTGACCAGTTCTGGAGAACCAGTAGCGGAAATTTTGAGTAGTTTGAAGAACCGGCAAATAGAGTATACTGGAAATTTTACAGTATCCTTTCCCTTCCATGCCCACCAAGCCATGCTCACAGAACTGGTAGTAAAAAAAAAAAAATTGAATCCCACCACTGACCTATTTGTTTAGCGACTGTGCAGCGACACTAAAAAAAGTGACTTATAGCAGGTCCTTGCACTTACAACCATTGCATGAATCATGTGATCAAAATTTGGGCACTTGCCAACTGGCATTTATTGCCAACGGTCGCAGCGTCCTGGGGGTTACGTGACTGCCACTTGTGACCTTCCCAGTCGGTTTCCAACAAACCAAGTCCATGGGGGGGGGGGGAACTGATTTGCTTAGCGGCCACATGATTCACTTAACAACTACAGCGAGTGGCTTAAGAACTGTGGCTAAACAAAAAGGTCATATCGTTGGTCACAAGCCTCGCTTAGCGATGGAAATTCTGCTCCTAATTGTGGCCTAATTAAGTCGAGGACTACCTGCGCTGAATATCCAGTGACTAGAAACCAGGGTGTAAGGAGTTTGTGATGGAAATTATCTCTCCGAAGGTCGCTTTAAGAGAGCCACTGCTTGTGATTGCTGGCCTTAAACTGGGCGTTTCAAAACTTAACAATGGTCTTCGGAACTGTCTTCGGAACACCGAGCCAATCTCCTCGCCAGGTTGGGCTTGAGGAAGGTGTCCATGATTTTCCCAAGGTTTTGAGAAGCCCGTTGTCCATCTTCAGCCGAGGCAGGCTCCCCCTGCCGTTTTCCAAATCGGAGTCCGAAAGAATTGAAGTTAAATTTACTTCTGGTGAAACGGAGCCGACATGAGATCTGACTTTCTGTCTCACTCTCCTGGATGAAATAGCAAAGGCTGGTAGGATCAGCCAAGTTGGGCTCTTCGGAGTCTTGGGTCGCGTAATAGGAATTCCTCTTTTTCTGCCATTCAGGAGGGAGATCTAGGAAAAGAAATTCAGTCGGAGAAGGCAGGATACAGCAAGGGACATATTAATAGCGGCAGCCGTAAATAGATGATACTATTGTTTGCTGAAAAGCTGGAAAGCTGGAAAGCTCCCATAATTGAATTCTGGCCCAGTGTGGTGGAATGTAGTCTGGATTCCCAGGAAGGAGGGGCTGCATTCCAGAGGAGCATGAGACAACTCAGTCCAGACAGTATGTGTGGCAGAAAGAAAGTGAAGGCAGCTCCTCCCTAACAGTTCCAAAAGTATATACCTTATGAGTGGGTGTTAGTATGCTTTAATTTGGTAAGAGTCTGTCAGTTGGTGAGGAACAACACAGTCACAACCTGCCATGACTTTGACCCACCAGCAATTACCTGGGAATAATGTGTAATGTCAACAAACACGAGAGGCAGGTAGGTTCAATGGCAAATCTACAACACGTACCTGAGAAGCCAGCCTTCAGCATGGAACTGAAGTCGCCATGGACAGGTTTCCCAAGAATTCTGCTTTGTTTGAGAACCGTCATGAAGGAGAGTAAGAATAGGAGTTTAATCATGTCTGAATGTCTAAGAAAGGTTCTGGAGAAAAGAGAAAACAACAGCTGAAAATGTCACCATCACAGAAGATAGAATAATCATGGGGCTGGAAGGGATCTCAAAGATCTTCTAGTCCAACTTCTAGTTCAAAGAAGTTATGCCAGTGGTGGCTAACCTTTTGGGACTCCTGTGCCCAAAATTGTGCGCACACTTGCATGCTTGTGCTCGCATGCCAGCATCCAGAAGGCAATGCACGCCCCCCCATGCCCCCATGCATGCGTGTGCAATCCCCACCTGCTCCCTGCCGCCCCCTTACCTGCACTGCATCTCACAGCTGATTTTTGGCGGGTTTGAGGCCTTTTTCAGTCTCCCAAAGGCTTGAGGAAGGCTTCTGCAGAGTTTACAGGCCAAAAACTAGCCGTTTCACCACTTCCTGTTTTTCTGAAAATACAAGTGATGAAATGGGGCTAGTTTTTGGCCTGCAAAGTCTGCAGAAGCCTGCAGAAGTCTTCCTCAAGCCTTTGGGAGGCCAAAAAAGGCATCAAACCCACTGAAAATCAGCTGTGAGGCAGGCACATGCATAGTGAGGTAAGTTTGCCTGCAGCTCGTTTTTGCCAGCACAAATGGCTCTGCGTGCCACCTGTGGCACACGTGTCATCGGTTCGCCATCACAGACTTATACCATCCAGGTCAAATGTCCTGTCTATTTTTGGAAACCTCCAGCAATGGAGCACTCACAATTCAGGAAGGCAAGCTATTCCATTGAGTGTCTATGTCAAGGGTCTTCAAACTTGGCAAGTTTAAGACTTGTGGACTTCAACTCCCAGAATTCCTGAGGTAGCATGACTGGAGGAGGAATTCTGGGAGTTGGAGTCCACAAGTCTTAAAGCTGTCAAGTTTGAAGACCCCTGGTTATGGAGATTCTCCGTCATCCAGGTCCTGGCTGTCCCAAAGATGCTTTTTTCAAGAGGCAACTGGACTTTTTCCTTTTTCTTTGAAGACGTTTCGCTTCTCATGGTGGGAATGGAAGGATTTATACTCCTTGCAGACAGCTGGTCATTTGTATTCTTTTAGAAAGTCATTGAAGCCACTTGGTGGTTCATCTGCATCACCTGAGTAGTGCAAATGGGTGTGGATTGGCCTCAATGACTCTCTAAAAAGATGCAAATGACCAGCTGTCTTCCATTCCCCACCATCCAGTCAGAGCTGAAGAAGCTTCTGGGATGAGAAGTGAAACGTCTTCAAAGAAAAACCAGAAAGTCCAGTAGCTTCTTGAAAAAAAAAAAAGAACCATTTGGAATATTCCATTGAGTAATTGTCCTCACTGTCAAGAAACTTCTCCTTATTTTTAGGTTGGATCTCTTTTTTAACAAGCTTCCACTCATTGCTTCTTGTCCTGCCAGCAAGTCAGCCCCCTCTTCTGTGACAGCCCCTCAAATATTGGAAGACGGTTATCATGTCTTCATCCTAATCTTTCAATAGACTTAGACATACCAAACTCTGCTGGCTACCAGGAGATGAAATATTCTATATTTGCCCCTCATGTTCACATAGAGGACCTGTATTTCTACAACTGTCCTGCGTGGTAGACAAGTTGACAGGAATTAATAGGTTCAACAACTTTGATGACTGGTTTCACGCAAGACACTGGTGCCCAAACGCAGGTTAACAAATCCAATTACTATATTCATTTGACAGGCAGTGTTCCAACCAATAAACCCTGTTAGGTCTGAACTTGATGGCCTAATTCGGGGGTGTCAAACTTGATTACTTTGAGGGCCGCATCAGGATTGTGTTTTACCTCAGGGGGACCAGGGATGTGTAGCCAGGGTGGGCATGGCTAGCGTGATGTCACTTGTGTTGGGGGCGCCTCTGGTGGCCCAAGATGGGACAGCCTCCTGCAACTCTCTGCCAACAAAAATAAAGCACGCGGCCCTCCTGAGTTCTATTTTCACTGGCCGGAAGCACCTCGGGCCGGTCCTCTGCTGTTTCCAGGGTGGCCCTCTGTGCCAGATGCAGGGGTGGGCTGCTGGGAGTTTGCAAGGGTTCAGGAGAGCCCCTAGCTAAGATTCTGCAAGTTCAGAGAACCCCCAAATCCCACTTCTGGATGGCCCTGCCCATCTCACCTCTCCCCACCCAGGGGTCCCCACACAGCCCATTTTGTGCAGATAAGTGCAAGGCGCATGCGGAGGCTCGGGGATGGCAAAAAATAGGCCTCCTGAAAGTTTGGGAAGGCCGGAAATGGGCCTATTTCCGGCTTCCAGAGAGCCTCTGGAGCCCAGGGAGGCCATTTTCGCTCTTTCAGAGGCTCGACAAAAGCCTCCAGAGCCCAGGAAGGGCAAAAATGCCCTGCCCCACTGTGATGCAGGAGGCCGACTAGGCCACACCCACCATGGCCATGCCCACCCAGCAACCGGGCAAATAATCTCTCGCTAAAATTTTTGAAGCCCACCCCATGGGGCGGATCCAGCGCGGGCCTTGAGTTTGACAAAGAGATGGTCTAATTCATAAAATGCAAAGGCAAAAATGGTTTTGTCTCCCTATAGACAGAACCATAAATCTCCTCAAAGGCATGTGTGTGTGTGTATGTGTGCGTGTGTGTATCAAAAGAATCGAGATGGTGCTTACATCCCAATGATAATCTGATCTGCGGTTTCCTGACAGTCAGAACAATTAATCAGTAGAACAGCCGGCCTCCAGGAGTTGTGGGAGTGCATAGCTGAGGTTTTTAAGAAGAGATTGGACAACCGTTTGTCTGAAATGGTATAGGATCTTCTGGCTGAGCAGAAGGTTGGACTAGATGACCTCCAAGGTCCCTTCCAACTCTCTGATTCTGTCATTCTGAAATCTTGTCCCAGTTTTTTTATTGATTGATTTTATTTTATTTATTTAGAACACTTACATCGCTGCCTACCCGCACATGATGAGTCAACATGGCTTACAAGTTTTACACCCTTTGCAACACAATACGTACAATCAACAACAACAACCCCAGTGGGGCTTCAATTCCATTGTTTACAGTTGTATGGGAATCCAGCAGAATTCATCCCTTTTCAAAAGATCTGTTCAAGGATCTGGCAGATGAGGGATAAATAAGGCAATGAATCCGATAGTATCCGGCATGAAAGACCTGGTCCCATTAATCTGATTTATTGTAAAAAGCCTATGCACGTGAATCTTTTCAACTAATGGTGCGAAGGGCTTAGATAAGAGCCAAGGATACTCAAAGACTATTGACTTAGTTCTCTTGTGCCTACATAGGGATTCTAGGCTAAACTCGCTTTTCACTCCACTCCCCAAGTTCTGACTACTCTTCTCCTACGGATAGAGAGAAAAGTCTTCTAAAACAGGAATTCCCAACCCCTGGGCTATGATCCATTACCGGGCCATGGCCTATTGGAATTGGGCTGCACGAGTGGCTAGCCGGAACATGTGCACAGTTCTACTTGCACAAGTGGCAGACACTCCTGCACATAAGCCCCAACCCGCTGCTCGCACAAGGGCTGCGAGTGTGTACTCATGCAGCCAGCCCAGTTTCCACCTTGCAGTGGGATTTTAATTTTTTTACTACTGGTTCTGTGAGCATGGCTTGGTGGGCGTGACAGGGGAAGGACAACTGCATTTCCTTACCATTCCCTCCCCGCCCCACTAACCTGCTTTCCAGCTCCGTTCTCCTGTGCAGGGCAACCAAAGAAGACCCAGCCAATCAGCTGGTACTCGGGAGGCAGAGAAGAGATGTGGGTGGGGCCAGTCAGAGGTGGGATTTGCAGGTTCTCCGAACTACTCAAAATTTCCACTACCGGTTCTCCAGAATTGGTCAGAACCTGCTGAATACCCACCTCTGATCTCATTCCCTTCCCTGGACCAGGTTGCCAAGCCTCAAAGGTTGGAGACCATTGTTCTAAAATGTCATCCAGCCCTGGGACAGAAGCCTTGCGGTGTGAGATTTTTAAGGATGTAGCTCAATCCTAGGCTGCATTAACAGAAGGTAGAATCAAGATCACATGCGGCATTAGTACCACTTTATAATGGTAAGATCACACTTGAACTGCTGCATCTATTTTTGGTCGCCATGATATAATAAAGATGTTGAGACTCCTAGAAAGGGTGCAGAGAAGAGCAACAAAGATGATTAGGGGACCGGAGGCTAAAACATATGAAGAACGGTTGCAGGAACTGGGTATGTCTAGTTTAATGAAAAGAAGAATTGGGGTGACATAATAGCAGTGTTCCAATATCTCAAGGGTTGCCACAAAGAAGAGGGGGTCAAGCTATTATATGAAGCACCTGAAGAAGAGATGGATGGAAACTAATCAAGGACAGAACCAACCTAGAAATAAGAAGACATTTCCTGACAGTCAGAGCAAGTGGAATGCCTTGACTTCAGGAGCTATGGAAGCTCCATCACGAAGAGGTGGCACCATTTTATTTTATTTGCATTGATAATCTTGCTAGGAAAGGCACCATCATACATTTCAAAGAATACTCTTGTGCATTATTGCATATCAGGCAGCAACTGTGTGCTTAGCATCTGGACTTGAATGACGTTGTCTAAATATGTCAAATGTTTTTTTTCCCAAAAGCCTCCATGGCTGTATGGATATTCTTAAACTTACCATGATGAAAATTAAATATCCACAGGTTTAAATGAGAGCCCCCTCATTTGTTGTGAACTAATTCAGATTTTTCTGTGGAATAGATTTTATTTGCTTTAATGGACAAGTTTTAGGTCACTAGGAAAGAATCCAAAATGATCTTATTTCTGGAACTATCCTCTTAAAAATAATTTTAAAAACCCAAAGAATCATTTAGTTTTCTGCATTATGCCATTTAGCAGAATAGCACTCACAACCTCTTCTAAACTTCACTGGCATTCAGCATGTGTTCATGAATTCCTGAAATAAATGTTTATTCTTAAAGAAAAAAATGTTTGTTGCCTCAAGATGGATGTAACTCTTTCAAGTTGTGAGAGAAATCTTAAAATTAACCATTGAGCCATAGTCAAAATTGAAGTTGGAAAAAGAAGAAAGATGAATCGTGTTTGAATGCTTAATGCTGAATTAAACTAAGTTTGAATGGAGTCCAGTTTAAACAGACTCTATCTTAGGTTTTTTTTTTTCAACAATAAAATGACCTGTAATTCATTGCAGAAATATTAAGGATTTCTGATTCCTCCACTTTATGAAATATGGTAATATTCTGGAAAAATTCTTCCCTGTATTCCTCTGTCATCTTTAAATGAATATATTTTTAGGTCTTTAAAGCCTAATCATCATAAAATCCATGAAAAGAATTCAGAATAAAGTAAGAATGCAAACAACAAGTAATCAGGTTTCCAGGTTTCAAGTTTTTTTAAAAAACAATTTGTCTAGCTCAAGACGACAAAAGTACTCAGAAGAATCTAGCAAACAGATGAGATTGTGAAATAAAATTGTAATAAAACTAAAAAAAACAGTCAAGGAGAAATGAGCCAATTGCAATCAAAAGGTTAAATAAGGCGCAGCAGGGCAATTGGAAAAAAAAGAAGAGAAATAGGACAAGTTTTGATTGAATGAGCTCTAAAAAAGCAATTTCAATAGATCAATAAAATTGAGCAACTGGTAGATGAAGTTCTAAGATTTGTCAGTGTAAACCCAGCAAAAAGCATACAGCAATTCAGTCTGAAGACATTTTAATGTTATTCCTTCTGAGAGGTAGTATCTCACCACTTCAGGTCAAAGAACTTACCTCAGTGAAGTTCTGATTTCAAAGTTGTGTGTCTTTCTTGCTCTCTGTCTTCTTGCTGTTCCTTAGGCAACCTGAAGCAGACTCTTCCCTTCCGTGCAGGAGAATCTGTTCGCTCATCCTTTTGTAGGCTTCCTAAAATTGAGAGGTCCGCACACATTCACCTATGATTTAGTCACACAATGTGGCACCTAGTTTTTGCTCCCACAAAACAGACCAGCAGCCATCCGAGTTGAATAATACCAGCATTGCCATCTACTGATGAATGTCTGTAATGCAAGAATATCTTGGGTAAGTTCAGAATAGAGCCAGAAGGGATCTTCAAAGTCTTCTAGTCCAACCCCCTACTCAAGCAGGAGATCCTATACCATTTCAGCCAAGGGACTATCCAGTCTCTTCTTAAAAACCTCCAGTGATGAAGCACCCACAACTTCTGAAGGCAAGATGTTCCACTGGTTAATTGTCCTTCCAACTTTTTTCAGTGTTGTAGAATACAAAAAAAAAGAAGATGTTACAATCTTTTGCTTTACATCTCTAAATATTTAAAACCATTTCTATACTAAAAATATCATTCCAGCCATCAAAACCTAAAATCAAAAGTTTTATTTTCTTCAGTTTCAAGCACAATGGACAGAAGCCGTTTCCAAAGGGAAATAAAACTAGAAAGATTCTTCTCTTTCATTAAAAAACAAACAAACACAATGTCACCATCTCTGGTGTCCGTTGCACCAGTTTTACCACCCATCCGTTCTCCTCTTGTGTGAATTAATGTATTTTTCTGTCTTTGTGCATTTGAGATGCTTGCCATAACACATAACAGATAATCAGAGTTGGAAGGGACCTTATAGTTCAGGCTTGTCCAACCTGCGGCCCAAGGGCCGCATGCGGCCCAGGTCACCTTGTAATGCAGCCCAGTGCCCACCCCAACCTTCATGCCAGAGCCAGCGAGGAGGAGGAGGAGAAGCAGGTGCGAGGCAGGGCGAGGCGAGCGCCAGGCCAAGCAGCAACAGAAAAAGCAGGCACTGTCAGAGTGCCACCTCCTGCTGTTGCCACCACCTCCATCGCCGCCGCTTCTGCCCCTGCTGCTTCTGCCTTCCAGTCCTGCCTCATCCAGCCGGGCCATTTGCAGGAGGAGAGGTAGGCGCGAGGCGGGCGAGCTTTCCCCGCAAAATTTGGCCGGAAAATAAACCATGATAAAAAACCGTGATAAAAACTGTGATAAAAATAAATAATTTTTAATAAATAATTAATAATAAAAACATCTCACTAACTTCATTTCCAAATAAATTTAATATGTAAACTATGTTTTCTACGGTTTTTTTTGGATGATCAGGTATTGTTACTGTTATTTTATTTTATGTGCGGCCCAAACCAAATTTTTATCTTCTAATGTGGCCCAGGGAAGGTGAAAGGTTGGACACCCTGTTATAGTTCATCTAGTCCACACACACACACACCCGTCCAAGCGGGAGACCCTGCACCATTTCTGACAGATGGGAGTCCAATCTCTTCTTGAAAGTCTCAAGTGATGGCGCTCCCACAACTTCCGAGGGCAACTTCTATTCCACTGGTTGATTGTTCTCACTGTCAGAAAGTTTCTCCTTATTCCCAGGTTGAATTTCTCCTTGTTCAGTTTCCATCCATTATTCCTTGTCTGGCCTTTGGGCACTTTAGAAAATAGCTTGACCTCTTCATCCTCCCTGTGGCAGCCTCTCAAATATTGGAAGACCACTATTATGTCTCCCCTGGTCCTTCTTTTTCCTAGAATAGCCATGCCCACTTCCTGCAATCATTCTTCATATGTTTTAGTCTCAGTCCTGTAATCATCCTGGTTGCTCTTCTCTGCACCCTTTCTTGAGTCTCAACATCTTTTTTATAATATGGTAAACAGAACTGGATGCAGTACTCTTGGTGTGGTATTACTAAGGCATTACATAGTGGTATTAGTACTTTCCTTGATCTTGATTGTATCCCTCTGTTAATACAGTTTAGGATTGCATTAGCTTTTTTGGCTACTGCTGGCTCCTATTTAGCTGGTTGTCCACTAAGACTCCAAGATCCCTCTCCCAGTTACTGCTATTGAGCCTGGTTTCACCCAGTCAATTATATGTGTCCTTTTGGTTTTTCTTGCCTAAGTGTAGGACCTTACTTTTCTCTACACTGAGTTTCATTGTGTTAGATACGGCCCAGTATTCTAGTCTGTCAAGATCCATCTGAGCCATGTTAACATATATATAGTAACCAACTTCCAAACTTTCTTTCAAGCTCTTTATCCATCAAAAATGAAAATAAAACTTTCAGTTTTATGTGTATTTTAAGAATCTTCTGAATCAAGACAAAGATCTGACCCAAATACAGGCAGTCCTTGACTTATGTTCACAACTGAGCTCAAAATTTCTGTTGCTAAGCGAAGCAGTCCCCTTTTACAACCTTCCTTGACATAGTTGTTAAGTGAATCTCTGTAGTTGTTAAGAATAATAAGGTTGTAAAGTGAATTTAACTTCCCCATTGACTTGGCTTGTTGGAAGGTCACAAAAAATGATCACTGGATCCCAGGACACTGCAACCCTCAGTTGCCAAGCACCTGAATTTTGATCACATGACCACGGGGAGGCTTCAATGGTCGTAAGTGTGAAAAATGGTCACAGGTCCCTTTTTAAAAAATGTTCAGTGCTGTTGTAACTTTGAATGGTCACTAAATGAACAATTGTATATTGAGGACTACCTATATTTCTCTGCTTTATCATAAGCCCCACCAGAAACAACAAACAGTAGCCTTCTTTGAGAATTCCTTGGCATTCTCCATTTCAGTTTTGCAAGCGAGAAAAACCACAGGCTTACAGCTCCCTCTTTTAACCAGCAGGAGAAAAACATCCTGTGTCGAGCAATCAATTGCAAAGCTACTTCGGTCTCAGTTTTGTTGAAAACCCCGCCAAGCTTTACTGACAAGTTGTACTCATTTTATCCTTGTGTGCTTTTTTTTTTTTTTTTTGGTAAATTCCCTGCCTTTTCTTTCTTTCGTTCTTTTTTTCCTGCACAAATCTCAGTTTCTCTCACTCTCTCTCGCTCTCTTTCTCTCTAGTGTAAACAAAGAGCCCCCCCTCGCACCCATCATTTAAAGATACCCGCACAAACATTACAAGGACTCTTTGCCTCGGGAGACAGCAAGGACTAGGAGCAAAATGCCTTTAGTCCGTTCCCTTTCGGTCACTTCCCTCAACGGTCTCCCTCAATGGGACAGCGAAGATTTATCAGTAGAAGACCTTTTACTCTTCGAAATCTCCTGGGAAGTCACCAATAAAGGTTAGTGTCCTTTTTTTTAAAAAAAAAAACAACCTTGTTTCCTTCCAAGCTGCTGGAGCGATGGATTTTATCGGTGTCGCAAAATTATGAATGAAAGACTAGGGGGAGGAAGAGGAAGAGGAGGATGGAGTTATTTATATGAAGGCAGGTTGCCGAGGAAGGCATGGATGCTGGTACCTGCAGCGAATCTGATGCCCCCATTTTATTTATTTATTTGTCACCTGCCTTATTTTGACAAATAAGCCGACACAGCAAACATATCCAACAATCCTCTTCCTTCTATTTTCGCCACAATAAGAACAACCCTGTGAGGTGGGTTGGGCTGAGAATTATTTCCTCGGAGTTGCCCAGCTGGCTTTCATGGCTAAGGCAGGTCTAGAACTTACACTCCTGATGATTTGCCCCAAATCACCCAGCTGGCTTTTATGCCTGTGGCAGAACTAGAACTCACAGTCTCCTGGTGATTGGCCCAAAGTCACACGGCCCATAAAAGTCTGGAATTTCAGTCTCTTGGTGATTTGGCTCCAAGTCACCCCGCTGGCTTTCATGCCTAAAGTGGTGGGACTCTAGAACTCCCCGTCTCCCGGCTTTTAGCTCGGGGACTCAGTCTTTATAGCAAAATGGCATGCTCCATTTGTACAATTTAAGAATTTTTAGAATTTCATCAAGGAGAGAAGCAACCTGGAATTAAGGAGGAACTTCCAAACAGTGAGGACAATTAATCAGTGGAACAATTTGTCTTCAGAATTCGTGGGTGCTCCTCCACCACTGGAGGTTTTTAAGAAGAGACTGGATAGACACTTGACTGAGATTGTATAGGTTCTCCTGCTTGAGCAGGGGCTGGACTAGAAGACCTCCAAGGTCCCTTCCAACGCTATGCTATGCTATGCTATGCCATGCCATGCCATGCCATGCCATGCCATGCCATGTCATTCTATTCTATTATCTTTGTGAGAAGGCTTTTCCTCTCCTCTGAAATTGTACTTTTGAAATAATTATTTCAAAAGCAGTAGCTCTGAATCCGTTGCAATTTGGTGTCAAATGTGCCATTCTTTGCTTTCCTTTTTGTTAAAAAAAATATCTGTTTTTTAAAAATTTTCTAAACATTTGGCCACACTCCCTCTCAAACTATTTTCCATTTTCAGAACTATTCTTCCGTTTCTACCACAGTTCTAAGACAAACTAATAAAGGGCGCTGTTGCATCCCATAATTTAAATGGATTTATTAGCAGCCTCCATACTCTGATCAAACCTGGGAAAAACAATGTTGTAGTGTGCCTCCCTTCAGAAATGGTTGGGCAATGTCTGTTTGTTCTGCTTGTAAACTTAAAGTGCCACTGTTTTATTTTTAATCCATGTATAGTCGGCATGAGCAAACTGATGGCCTTGACTTAATTTCTGTTTGCTGCAAGCGATCTGCCCAAACCTAAACCAGCTGGAGTGATTTTTGGTCATCACCCTAGCAGCCTGGTGGATGGGGATGGGAGGAAGGAAGGAAGGAAGGAAGGAAGGAAGGAAGGAAGGAGAGAGGGAGGGAAGAAGGAAGGAAATTAGGAGAAGGAGGGAGGAAATTAGGAAAAGGAAGGGAGGAAGGAAGAAAGGAAGTAGGTTAGGAGAAGGAAGGAAAAAGGGGAGGGAAGGATGAAGGAAGGAGGAGGACAGAGGGAGGGAGGAAATTAGGAGGAAGGGAGGAAGGAGGTTAAGAGTAGGAAGGAAGGGAGGGGAAGAGGAAGGGAGGAAGGAAGAGGAGGGAAGAAGGAAGGAAGGAAATTAAGAGAAGGGAGGGAGGGAGGAAGTAGGTTAGGAGAAGGAAGGAAGGAGGAAGGGGAGGGAAGGAGGAAGGAAGGAAGGAAGGGAGGGAAGAGAGGAAGGAAGGAAGCCCACACATCTTCAAATAGCCAGGGTTGAGAAATACTGCCCGAGATGAGATGAGATGAGACGAATTGTATTTACTGGAAGTCACCTAGCCATTGGAACCCATCTAGCAGAAATAGCCATGAGAATAGATAACATACTTGCTTGCCAATAAAGGCAGAAATTAATGCAGATCAGGTAACCTGGGCCGAATTGCAGCAAAGCTCTCCTGCTCTGGATAAGCTCATTCCTTTCCAAATACTGCATTTCCTCACTGTAGTTTGATCTACTTTGTCTTCTTCCTTGTAGAGAGTGGCTTAGCACTAGACTGAAAAGGAGGGGTAGTATTTGTTGACATTGCTTCAAAACCTGCTGATTTGCCATTAGGAATCCATCTTTTCCTGCTATAAGGGACAGAAATGAGTTACTGATGAGTAAATCAGTAACTTCTCCCTGTACGCCTAAAGATAAAGAGAAATCGAATCGGGTGAGGGCCTTCCAACCCCAGAGATCTAATCTCAGCGGGGCAAATATTAGGCTGGCCTTTGAAATTGGTTGTGGCTGAATATTTGGGCAGTGAATATTCCCCTCACGGGCAGACCTCTCCCATCGTTTGCAATCTCACTTTCTTTCTGGATGAAAGAAATATTTACAGGCGGTGAGGCCTTGGGATTGTGAACTGTTTATATACAGACAGTCTTCAACTTAAAACAGTGACCATTCGAAGTTTCCCCTGGCACTGGAAAAAGTGACGTGACCATTTTTCACACTTATGACCATTGAAGCATCCCCATGGTTGCATAATTTATGTTCTTTTTTAATTAAAAAGTTTTTTTTATTTTAATTTTAAAAACAAATCCATCGTTCAGTTATACAGTGTGTCGACTGGGTACATATATCTTGTGCAAATATTTATATTTTGTATACATTTCTTATTAAGATTACTGTCTGGACTTCAACAAATCCACCCCACTCATATAATAAGTCTCTAGCCGCATTTCTCAGGGTAAAAAAATTGTTCTATTAGGGATGGCCATGTTGGTTTTGGTTGCATGCAGCTGTTCTGACCCAAATCTTTTTCCAAGTAAACAAACACCAGAGATAAAAGCAAAACCTTTTAATGCCTCTCTGCGAATTCCGTTAATTTACGGTTAAAAGGCTATTAAAACTAATTGTCTCTGATAAGAATAAGCCTTGCCAAGGTTGTGCAAGGCTGCCAAGAACACTAGATAAAGTTGCCAAGAAGTATTCCAAACAAAAAGTCTTCAAACATAAACCAAGATAGTCCAAACTTCCACAAGGCTTGACGTGCAAGAACTTCTTTGCTTCCTGCAAAGAACTCCGGTTTCTCAGCTGGCTTTTATCTCTTAAGGGAGGGGCCATTACCTTGCAGCCTTACTCCCGAGTTGCCCGTACTGCTGCAGCTGCTCTTCCTTTCTAGCAGCCCTGTGTGCACGCTCACTTGGCACAGGCTCCTCGGGGGTCTCTTCATCACTGCTACCAGCCTCCACAATCTCCGAAGGCAGCATTCTCCTCCCTAATGGTCCTGGCCCCATCCCTGCATCCCATGCAGGCCCTTCATCGGAGTCCTCGCTCTCCGAGACCTCAGCTGTCCACACGTGCTGCCGGCGAACCACAACAGCAGTCGACTCTAAAATACACCATACTTTTCCCTCTTGACCCTGGTCTTCCCCCCACCTCCTGGATGAATATTCTCCAATGGGACACATCCATAGCCAGGAGTCGTCAATCATGCTCTCCAGTAATACTCTTGAGCGCTGACAGCTTTGGCTGCCAAGGAGATTATCTGAGGCATTTGAAGAATGCACTGCTCCCTCCCCCACGCTCCCTTTCTGCTGACAACTAAAAGACCAAAGGAGTATTATTATTTTTTAGTTGACAATTACATCCATGTTACAATCTATTCAACACTATATATCTTATCATTATAAGAGTATCATTTAATTTCTTACTTTATATTGCCATCATTTATAAAACAAATCCCATATCATATAATACTCCTTTTCTTCTTGTTCTCTAATTGCCAATGTTAACCTACTCATTTCTGCACATTCCAATATTCGCTTAATCACCTCTTCCTCCATCGGAACCTTTTCATTTTTCCAATTTTGAGCAAATACAATTCTAGCTGCTGTTAATATATGTATAATTAATTTTTCTTTTCTTTTCTATAGTTCTCAGGTAAAATCCCCGATAGAAATATCTCAGGCTTTAAATCTATATCTTGTTTTATCATCTTTACACAAATTCCTTGTGTGTCCAATCACACTTGGCCAATAAAGTATTCCATCATCTATCTATCTATCTATCTATCTATCTATCTATCTATCTATCTATCTATCTATCTATCTTTTCCAACCATGTGTGATTTACATTTGGATGCTTGACAACTGACTCATATTTATGACGGTGGCAGTGTCCCAGGGTCACGTGATGCCCTTTTGCGACCTTCTGACCAGGAAAGCCCATGGGGAAACCAGATTCGCTTAATGACAGTGTTACTAATTTAACAACTGCAGTGATTCACTTACCAAATGTGGCAAAAAAAGTCATAAAATGGGCCAAAACTCACTTAACAAATTGGTGTGGTCTGTCAGCCGCCAGAGGAGTTGGCAGCAGACTCGGACATTGAGGAGGTTGGGGAGGAACTTGGGCCAGTGCTGGAGTCTAGGGAAGGCTCTGATGGATGCTCTGCATCAGTGACAGAGATGGGGCCAGGGCCGTCCGACATTTCCCAGCTGCCTTCTGAGTTGGAGATAAGTGGGGAAGAAGAACAGCTGGAGCTTGTTCTAGATGTGTGTATGCAAAGAGCTGTCAGGAGAGGAGAACTTATAGACATATATACCGTTTCGCAGTGCTTTACAGCCCTCTCACAAGAAGTGGTTTACAGAGTCAGCCTGTTGCTCCCAACAATCTGGGTCCTCATTTTACCCACTTCGGAAGGATGGAAGGCTGAGTTAACCTTGAGCCTGGTGAGATTCAAACTGCCAAATTGCAGGCCGCCGGCAGCCAGCAGAAGTAGCCTGCAGTACTGCACTCTAACTACTGCGCCATTGTGGGTCATATTACAGGTAATCCTTGACCACAATTGTCCCCAAAATTTCTGTTGCTAAACGAGACATTTGTTAAGTAAGGTTTTTTTTGCCCCATTTTATGGCTTTTCCTGCCATGGTTGTTAAGTGAATCAGCGAAGTTATTAAGTTAGTAACCTGATCGTTAAGTGGAATCTGGCTTTCCCGTTGGCTTCCCTTGTCAGAAGGTTGCAAAAGAGGATCACATGACCTTGGGACACTGCAACGGTCGTAAGTATGAATCAGATGCCAAAAATGGTTATAAGTCACTTTATTCAATGCCGTTGTAACTTTGAACGGTCACTCAGTGAACTGTTGTAAATCGAGTCTTACCTGTACAGCAGTGGTGGGAATCAATTTTTTTTTTACTACCGGTTCTGTGGGCGTGGTGTGGCTTGGTGGGTGTGGCTTGGTGGGCATGGCAGGGGAAGGATCCTGTAAAATCTCCATTCCTTCCCCACTCCTGGGGGAAGGTTATTGCAAAATCCCATTCCCTCCCCATCCCATTAACCTGCTTTCCAGCTCCATTCTCCCATGCAGAGCAAAAAAGGGAGACCCAGCCAATCAGTAGAGAATAGATGGGAGCAGGGCCAGTCACGGGTGATATTTGCCGGTTCTCCGAACTACTCAAAATTTCCGCTACCGGTTCTCCAGAACTGGTCAGAACCTGCTGAATACCCACCTCTGCTGTACAGTATCAGAGTTCATTTTGGAGAAAGAAAAAAGAAAGGCAAAAAAGAAGAAGAAGAAAAATAAAATAAAGGAAAATAAAAAAAAAATAAAAATTAACTCTTGACATTGGGTTTTGCGAATTACTGGAGTTAGTTGTTATAGAAATGGCAAGTAATACTTGCTAAATTGGTAAAGTAAAAAAAACGAGGCTGTAATTCCATTTTCTACTTTACTGCTCTGAAAAATAGTTGCAAAAATCAATGCTGTTTCTACTCCCCCTTTCCCCCTTATACCTACACATTTCTTCACCCTTCTTTTCCTTTCCCCATTTTCCCATCTTTTTTTATTTTCGTGTGCATATGTGTATTATGATAATTTTAACAAGAATTTTTGGAGGAAAAAAAAGTCATATATCAGATGCAGGAAGGAAGATTTATCCATATTTTATACAGAGAGGAGAGGTGACATTTACAGAATGGAGCCAGGAGAGGAGTCCATAAAGAAATAGCCATTGTCCTAGTAATCAGATTTACCGCAAATATCTGCAAGTCCAAAACTGGGGTTTGACTTGCTCCAAGTAAGGTTGCTTTTTGCAACTATTCCAAAGCAGGTTTTGCCAAGTCCCCCATGAAACCACAGAACAGGCAGGGATTGTAGGAGTGACAGGGGACCCCTTTGGCAGTTATGTTGTCACTCCACAACCAACATAAACTATGCAATAAAAAAAAAACCCCCATCGTTTTCTTACCCAGAGCTGTCCTTTTTCTTGGTATGCTGCCAACTTTTCAAATGTCTCAACAGGTCCATTCCTGCCCTGTGCAGAAATATTAATTTTCCCTGGGTTTGCACGCTCTAAACTGAGCCAGATTGGGGGTTGGAGAGATTTGGGGAGAGGTGGGGGAGTGGGCAAGGGATGCTGTTATTTTAGCATATTGTGTAAATTTAATTTCATTGTACACATGTTGTGCATTGACAATAAAGGTTTGATTTGATTTGAAATGAAACAATCACCTGGAATGATATAGAGCAGTGTTCTGGTAACTTTAAGATGTGTGGATTTCAACTCCCAGAATTTTGCAGCAGGAAGCGATGGAGTTATCCTTTTTTTCTTCCAAAAACGGCA